>NC_089284.1:9796548-10156283 GCF_963678975.1 Dysidea avara
CCTACGGTATCGCTCAAATGCAATGTTGTCTTGCGAGAGTGCGAGCAATTAAAAAGCTTAAGGGCATAGCACCATTTTTCCCGTGAATGATCATCCCAAACATACTTGTGAGCAAAACAGGTGCCACGCCTTTAAATTGGCACGTTTTTTTATCGCTTGCACTCTCACAAGAGGAGCGGTACTGTAGTACCTTACTAGTACATATTACCCAAAATATTTTGTACACACTCCTACACAGGATGTTGTAATTACTACACATACACTGCTTCCTTACACCACAACAGTAATTACCTATGATAGGATTTATGACCCACCTAAAATACCTATAATATTTTGCAAGCTCCTACTTTGTGTCTATACCTACATGGCTACACTATGTCTAAATACAATAAAGGTAATAGGTATCTCATTGCAAACCATGGGGATTTCTGCATGTACATGATATAGATACCAAATGGGTGTTGTCATATAATAGTGAGATAATGATCATGTTACGATATACACATAATCGAAATGCTATTATACAACCAATCACTAGGATATTATATCATAGATGAACAATCACTAGTATATCTGCAGATATTGTTCTTTGCGTGGGAGGATCAAAGCAATGCCGCATATCGTATTGTCCATACAGTACTAATCAGCTGCATAACTGCACTGTATGAGTCATACAGTACAGTTATGCAGCTAATTGGGCGAATACAGTACAGTTATGCGGAGAATTTATTTGTGGAATATTACGTAAGCAACACACTGTAAATCACTAAAATCAGCCAAACTAATCCTACAAGTTTGTTCTACGGCTAGGAATAGATTGTATAAACACTTACTGATCGTCTGATCACGAAGCTTTTAAACACGACTCCACAAAAACAGCATGATTGATCACGTGCATGACATTGTAAATCACTAAAACTAGCCAAACTAATTCTGTTAGTTCATTCTACGACTAGAAATAGATTATATGAACACTTACTGATATTCTTACACCGAAAATTGCAGCGGTTTGAGTACTAGAGAAAATCACTCCGAGCCAGACGTGACCAGGAAGTACAATATAACACTTAAAGCACCACCTTGCTTGTGTGTACAAAAATACAGTACTCAGGGTGTGTCTCGAGGCAAATACAGCACTCGGCTTCACCTCGTGCTGTATTAGCCTCTTGACACACCCCATCGTACTGTATTTTCCGTACACACGTGTGGCTGTGCTTTAACTCTAATGTACAGGCGACCTCCCTTGTTTCAATACTTTTTATGACTATCATCCCTAATCAAACTTAAAATTCTCATTTTGCCTTGTAGCTACTTGTATCATACAGTTTTATGGTAGTACTGAAGCACCGCCACGCGTGTGTACGGAAAATACAGTATGAGGGTGTGTCTCGAGAGGCTAATACAGCACGAGGCAAAGCCGAGTGCTGTATTTGCCTTGAGACACCCCCTGAGTACTGTATTTTTCATACACACAAGCAAGGCGGTGCTTTAAGTGTTATATTGTACTTCCTGGTCATTTGGCTCGGAGCGATTTTCTCTAGTACTCAAACCGCTGTGATTTTCGTTGATAAGGATATCAGTAAGTGTTTAATCTAGTCGTCGAACGAACTAATAGGATTAGTTTGGCTAGTTTTAGCAATTTACAATGTCACACACGTGATCAATCGTGCTGTCTTAGTGGAGTCATTTCTAAAAGGCTTCATGATCAGACGATCAGTAATTGTTTATATAATCTATTCCTAGCCGTAGAATGAACTCGTAGGATTAGTTTGGCTGGTTTAGCGGTTTACAGTGTGTTGTTAACGTAACATTCCTTAAATAAATTCTCCAGATAACTGTACTGTATTTGCCCAAGTGTGCTGTCTTTGCCCAATCAAGCGCATAACCGTACTGTATTTTCCCAATTAGCTGCATAACTGTACTATATGACTCATATAGTACAGTTATGCAGTTGATTAGTACCATATGGACAATGCGATAAGCGGCATCGCTTTGATCCTCCCACGCAAAGTACAATATTGTATATTAGAGATCATGGAGATTCGGGTTTTTCTGGCCAAAAAAATCACTCAAAAACCAGCTTCACAGTACCATCCTGGCACCTTGGCAGTATTGGTTAGGTATAACCTACCTTCAGTATGATCCTAAAGGCTTCCAATAAATTGTTACAAAATTAAAAATATATATATATTATTTTCTGCTGACTAACTGCCTGCCTGATGCCTTCAGGCAAGCGTAACTCAATAATAGCTGAGGCTATGGGCTTGATTTTTCACTGTTCGACGTTGCTTCTTCCCGAGACATACCTTTTGACATACCGCAGTATGTACAATACACACATCATTGACTTACCTTTGTCCTCCTTTGCGTCCCATTTCCTTTTGCCGACAGCTCAAGGTGTTGATTTGCAGTAGTGTGATCCATGGCTTCCATACAGTATGTTTATAAATGGGAATCGTTCATCTTTTCGTGGTGATTGGATTGATTGCAGAGGCGATTCTATCACTGTTCTTCATTTGTAACACTGTGTAACGGGCTGAACAAGGCTAAAAGCGAAGTGTAATGACTGCTGCACTTTCGAGGCAGTAATTGATAGTTGGGGCATGCAAATCGTCATATTTTCATGGTGACTGGATTGATTGCAGAGGCACTTCTTCTACTGTTTTTTGTTTGTAGTGCTATGTATGTAACAGGCTGAACATACGGTACTGCCCAAGCACAACATCGCACATGCAATTTTGCTCAAGATTTAAAAATTTTCTAATTAAGGGGTGTGGTAACTGTTTCACTCACAAGACAGCATGGCAAACAGTTGCCACACCCCTAATTAGTGATTTTTAAAATCTCAAGCAAAATTACGTGCATGAGCGAGTGCGATGTTGCACTTGGGTAGTACCGTAGGTAAAAGCAAAGCATAATGGCCACTGCACTTTTGAAGCAATATTTGATAGTTGGGACATGCGTTTGATGAGAACATTAATTTTGGCACCATTCTTTCTTTTGATGTGGTATGCATTGATTCACAGTCATAATAATGGTACAAAAAAAGCAAACAAAGAAAAATTAAGAATTTTAAGTTTGATTAGGCATGATAGAAAAAAAGTAGGGAAACAAGAGAAGTCAACATGGAAAATGGAAAAACCAAAAGCCTAAAATGTCAAAACTTTATATATAGACCATCTAGACCCTGGACGCAGTTCAGTGGCCCATATAGTATCATGCTGGTAACACAGTGTTGTTTCAAGCAGGGTAGCACAGTATGGTAATGTGTATGGCATTAGGCATGTGGTTTTGTGCATAGTAGCATACTGTATCATCATGTAAGGTATCACAGTATGTTTTTAAACTTCATTTATGCAAGTTATGTACTGTGTGGTGCACTGTAACCTCATTAATGGACAAGATATAAAAGTACACCATTATCACTTTGGAGACTTTCCTTTCTTAACATGATCACAATTATGAGGTTGTCTTTGTAACTGAAACAATAGCGTATGGAATTTTGACCAATTTCTATTTCAGTTTTCAACCATCACTGTTTTCATTTGCCCCTTGTCCAACCTGAGTGTAACATGGTTGGTGCATCAAGGCCACCTTTGCATAAGATAGAAAAAAACTGCAGACTTAGGTGGGCTTTATCATGAAATGCACTTATTAAAATGAGTAGTTGTGTTTGGGAGTTTGGACCTACTTGTTTATGGACACTAGACAAGGTTTCGCTGTATATTGCGGAAAGTTGATCAATGCATGCATGTACCACCAAACTTCAGTCATGTATGTGATTTCTCCTAATAGGTTATGTTGCTATTGCTGATATGTGTAGCAGCTGTTACCATTGACAAGGAGAAAGAGGAAGTTGTGGATGGGGAAATTTACACAGACACAACTGGTTGGACAATAGCTAGTGGCTGGATAGTATTTATTGCTTCAGTAACATTGATTACTGAACTTATCATGTTGTTGCTGCACTTTCTGAACCCCAGCCATTTCAATAACAACTACGCAGCTTATGGTGGTTTGGTAAGGAATCATTAATTGTTACTATCTACTGAGGTATATGTGCTCTCCTATATCATGTAGGATATTGCTAAGTGTGTCATCGCTGGTATTTGTTTGTTTATTGGCTGTGTTGCCACTGGAGTAGAGAGTACAATAGCCAAGGATGACTTAGATTATTATTGTGATGATTATCCTTATAATCCGGACAATAACGAAGCATGTGCACAGATAGAGGAGATATATCGTCTGGTGCTTGCTGTAACTGTGAGTAAACCACAAAACCATATTTTAAATCAAGTAATTTTATTTTGTAGATCATCAATGTGATATGCATGGTTATACTGTTGGTCTTGTTTGTCTGGAACATCATCTTCTTATCTGCTAACTTCAAATCAAAGATTCCTGTGCCAAGAATGTCTGACCAGATACAACACTGAAGCAATTTGGTTGGCTTTTTGTACTGACGCTGTAGTATTATATACAAAAGGAACTTAACTTTTTTTCAGTTTGCTGCTAAGTTGATATATTTTGCAAGATTTATGAATTAGTTGTAAGTAAGAACAAACTGCAGTTTGTATGAGTATACACACCTAAAGGTTTGACTAAACCAAAGGTAGTTAGTTAGCTACAGTAATTGATCAGTCAGCTAGCTAATAGAAAATTCCTAAGTTGATGTTGCATTACTTGGCACCTAGTTAATAGCATTGAATTAATCATATATCATTTAATTATTTGTCTCTACATCAGTTTAGTTTAAATAATTATCACTATCATCAGTAACATGTAAAATGAAGAAAGCAAGTACAGCTTGATATTGTCTTTACATCATAATTCCCTTATCTGCATGACATCTGAACTTCCAGGCGCAAGAGATTCAAGCACCTTTATCATACAGTGTTACTGTATAGAATTTCATTCATGCCCATCAGTGATTATCACCACAAAAACCAGCCTCACTTTTCCTTCATGACAGCTTAGTACTATTGGTTATAGGCATGATCAAACCATGCCAATGTATAGCTACCGACTTCAGAGATCTCAACTAGAGCACAAAATACATGCATAAGTTTTCAATTCACATGCAAAAGTAGCGGCTAGTTTGCTTAGCCTATCCCTTGAGTTGGTTTGGTGACTGGTAACTAGCTAGGTAGCTAGCTATAAGAGCTAAATAATAATTTGTACGTGATACCAAGAGTAAATAATGGAGAAGACAGGTAAGTATTTTCTGGTTGTGGGTACAGTACATATATTGGTCGAATCATGTGCATTATAACTACTGTAAAGATGCATATAGGTAATACTTGTATGTGGTAAATAAGCAGTACTAGATATGAAAGCACGAGTCTGCACATAACCAGATGCTGGGCACGTGATTAGTACAAATACCTAACCGTGACTCCAGTATATTCAAGCCGCGTATAGATAAACTGGGACCAGGGCCGCCCACGGGGGGGGGCAACTGGGGCATTTTGCCCCTGGCCCCAGCCTGAAAGGGGCCCCAGGAGGCCCCATGCATGAAGAGCCCCCTGAATACCTGTTTAAAAGATCGATATACTCTAATAGAGCAGTCAGATCTAAATACTCTAATAGAGCAGTCACAGTATTCTTCAGAGGAGCAGTGTAGCAAGCTTATAGATAAGGAGATATGGTTGGTGCTGGGTAATTATTGTCATTGCCAGCAGGTTGTGACCTTTTTTTTTTTTTTTTTTTGGTCTTCACCTTACAACTTGAGTGAAGGGCCCCACTTTAACTCTTTGCCCTGGGCCCCTTAATTTCTCTGGGCGGCCCTGACTGGGACTAAGCATGCAGAGCTATGCCTAGACGTTGTATTGCAGTAGGATGCAGCACCACTGATGGTACGGGGTATAGCTTACACGAATTTCCAAAGGATGAGAAAATTCGAAAGAAGTGGGTGCGGGCAGTCAAGCGTCAAAGGAGTAACTGGAATGGCCCATCTTCAAGCTCTCAATTGTGCTCCAAACACTTTGAAGCAGACTGTTTTGTAACTGAAGGGGTTCGTTATCGTAGTGAAATGGGCATTCCCACAATGAAACGCCGACTAAAGCCAGATGCTGTCCCTGCAGTGTTTACACGGTCCGAGGTCTGTGGACTACCTAGAGGCCAGTACTAACCTTCCAATAAGCCGGTCACAATCCGAAATCGAGCTGAGAGGAGACAGCAACGATTGGTTAGTTCTAACACCGCAAAACACATTCTAGGGTTCATCATCTGTATACTCGTAGATTGTGGAAGAACTCTTGTCAAGCAGTAAAACTGCAACTGTGTATTCTGATGATCCAACACTTGTGATTTCTTTCATACATGCAAAGGTTGAAGTCAGAGATCAGGGTAAGGTAACTTGGTGAGCAAATAAGTACGTAAACAATTAAAACTACCCATATAAAAACCACATCCAAATAAACTCCTGGTCCTAAATGAAGGCCAGGGGGCGCTACCTTAATACAACTAGTAGTGATGGGCGATACCAGGATTTTCAGAACGATATGATATCGATACGATATTGACTAAAATTGACCGATATTGATACTTTTCGATACGATATTGTAACATTAATTTGCACGTGTAAATTGCTAGTTTTCACATATTTTGATATTAGGTAGCTATGGCTATACACAATGGGGATTTCCTGTCCACATACACAAGAGTAACAGTAATTGGAAAATTGCTGAAGGTAATGGAAAGCTACAATTAACTATTAAATAAGCTAAAATAGACATTTTAAAATTAAATCAGATCACGTGATGTATCGTATCGAAATATCGAGTTTTGAAAAATATATCGATACTTTTCGATATCAGCAAAAAATCAAACGATACGATATAATATCGATATATCGCCCAACACTAACAACTAGTAGGACGAGATTACAATAGCGTAATTTGTAGAACAAGCCTTACTATAACTACTGAAACCCATGACTTGTCTAAAGTATGTCAACAGCAGTTGCTACAAGATTTTTTAGCTGGTTCATGAATGGATTATAAGAATAAATGCCTGGGCTTCTTTTTAGACGAGGAAATACAGTATAATGGGAGCTAAAGATCACATCAGTTCAAGTCACTTGTAGCATGCCAGAAGGAACAAGTGGACTCCAAAGCCTTAATCTTTCTTGTACCATATACATGTAGCTGAAACCATTACTGTTTCTATCCACACCTTTTCTTACAATTGTGTATACGTGCTTACACTACTGCAAAAGGGAATAAATAGTGCCAGGGCTGCCGAGATAATTTAGGGGGCCTGGAGCAAATCAAGAATGTGGGGCTCCTTATAACTGTTGTAGCTAGGTAACGTTAGTGCATGCAAAGCATGCCAACCTGGTGGGGGGTCTGGTGGCAGGAAATTTTACCCTCTGAGAGGGATTTCAGAGTATAATTATTAATGTTTATTTGACTATTCTATTAGGGTATCTGCTCTATTACATTAGGGTATCTAGAGCTTAAATTTTATAGTAAACTTTCTGCCGAATACCTCTGAAATAAATGCGTGACAGATTTTAAGAGTACATCTAATATTTTCCTGGCTGCTATGTTAGGGTGATTGTTCTATTAGAGTACTTCGTTCTTGATGCTATGTAATTATTAATGTCCACACACCCCCTACCTGTCAGTGGCCCTGAATAGTGCCATATTCACATGTGTTAGTGATTCATCTTCAGGGGAACACCACCAGTTACTTATAGCAAACAGAAATTGTGATTTCCTAATAAAGCAATCACTCTAATACAACAGTCTGGTGTTATTTTAATAAACTGTTATTAAACAGAACTGCCACATGTATCATAACAAATAAAATTATGTTTGTAAAGTATTTATTTTAAGAAGTAAGGATTCATTTTCTACTAAGTGAAAAGTAGTGAAACAATGGCTCGATGGTTATAGTTTGAGCAATGTCATGAAGAGAGACTTTCCCACATATTTATATCAATATATCTCCTGTTTCATTACTTTTCAGCATGTGGGATAGTTACATGCTTCATCATCTACCAAGTTAGCATGGTCTCATATTTATAAGCTGTGTGGACAAAATCAATGGCTAATGAACTGTTTTGCAGTATATTGTGTGATTGGTGTCCATTTGCAACATGGATCTGGGGTAGTTGCTATAACAATGTATGAGTTTACTGGCAACAAGTTGTATCTCTACAGTGCAGGCCTTGGATATGCGATGAAACTTCAGTAGCATTCCATGTTTGTACAGTTGTGGTATTGATGTCAATTTAGCTATAGTAAAATGTTACGAGTAGGTGGAGAACAGTTTACAGATGATTTCATCACTGTTGCTATAGCCTTTGATGTGGTATGCACTATGATCCAAATGACAGACTGATAGATACACTCTAATAGAGCAGTCAAAAGTAGGTTAAAAAAGAGAAGAAAATGAAAATACTTTTATATGTACGTATCTAATAGCTAGTAGTGCTTGTATCTTGCAATAATACTGTATAATGATATGTGTAGCGCGTCACACAGAAGAACAAACTTGTGTTACATCCACCACGCAACATAATTCAGCAGCTGCACAACAAAGCCTTTTTAATGTTCAACCCTTGAAGAAAGTTTCCACATCATCAATGGACAACTCCTGTGCCAGCTCCCTCAACTTATAGTAAGTCACCACTTTGTATGCAACAGCATGTACTTCATTATACACTACAGGGCATGCACGTAAGTCAGTGTGAACAGAAAGGCTCTTCTGCACTACATGACTGATAACTCCTCTATCTTTTTTTGTAGTTAGTAATAGTATATATCCCTAATGGAGACAAATTGTTATAAGTTGATCAGTTACATAAGTATCTGAGAGTGTGCATGTATGAGATTACATATAATCTGTATTAAATATTCTGTGGAAGGAACCTGCTGATTAAGCATACACACCTGAAAAGTTTTAAGAACCAATAAATTCTATAATCTGGAATTTAGGTAAGTGGTCAATTTCAAATTGATCATACTTAAGCAGGTTCTTCTTTATCACTCATATACTCTACAAGTCATGCGATTGAAATGACAATCTGGTACAACATTTAAGAAAATAATTTAGTTTTTGAAGAACACTCTGCATGCTTATATTGCATGATTTGAAATGTGTGTCCGACTCGTTGAAGTTAGCATATCACATATTACATATAACTTGTACAGGCAACGAATTAAAGTTGTACTACGTAATTTTATCATTATGTGCTGCAAGACTTGTGCTCCATACATGCACATTCAATTCCCTGTGAGAAGCCAGTAAAAGGAATTGATCATTGCATTTGCAAAGTTGTGTGAAATAAACCACAGAAATATTCCAATTAATGTCTATTATAATTTCGAATGCATGTACATTGCTCTTTTAATTATTTATATAATGGAGTACACCATGGCCAGGACCTAGGGTAAGCTTGTTGGGAGCACAATCTTTACCCTTATGGAGTTATACACACACACACACACACACACACACACACACACACACACACACACACACACACACACACACACACACACACACACACACACACACACACACACGCGCGCACACACACACACATAATGTCCAGGCTCATTATCAAAGCTTATTAAGTGCTTTCAATTTGATTTATTTGTTTTATATAGCTTTGGAATTTGGCAAAGACCGTTTTTCCATTCCAGAGTATACACAGACAGTTAGTTACATACTGAGACATACCAGTACAAAAATCAAAGCAATTGTATGCAAGATTTACAGTCCCCTAATGATTAATATAAGACTATTTTATTTCACCCGTGATAGGTTAAAATGACTGATGTTGACAACCACTTATTTACATCTAGAGGTGGAAACAGACCATGGGAGATATGGTTAATGCTAAAATAAGCAAGTATGTATATCATTATTATCATGCTACCCATAGCATTGGTTGAATTCAGGTAAGACAACCCAAAAGATTTGAGTTTGAATTTATAGTGAAGGGGGAGACAATAATGTGCGAGCAATAGAAATTGTTTGAGTAAATATAATTAAAAGCAATACATGCGCAGCTATAGTACAGTCATTAATACAAAGTTCCAAAATTATTACAATAATATAACTGCTCAAACTTGATGTCTATATGTATTATTCTTCCTTACACTGTATCAGTATAGTTATTGTCAAAAATCAAGGACTCTAAAGAGTCACGTGGATATACACCAATAGATCTATTGTGGGAAGAAACACATGTTTACATTATAATAGTTACATTATAGAAGTAATGTTAACAAGTTGACATTCTTCTGCTTCTAACACCCAGGCACCCAGTTAATACTGATCCCAAAATATAGATTTTAAAACTAACCATGGTGTTGTAAATTTCATGTTTTGTGTAAATTTATTCATTATTTTTTTGTTGTGGCTAAAGAAGTGTAATTCAACTTATATAGTGTAACTAGTGTTGTCACCTAGATACTACCTCAGCAAGAATCCATCACTGCTCAAGATCTGGGTGACAAGGACTAACCCAAACAAACCATTTTAAACCACAACCAACATGCACTCAGAACTGTCTTCTTAACTGTTTTATAGGTTTTTTTTGTGGTATATTTTTGCAAAAATTCTTTTGACAAAGCCTTGGTTCTGCTCTTCTCATTTTTTTGCATACAAGAGGAACGTGCCCCTGCATTCAACTCAAGCAATTTTCTGATAACCTACTAGTGCAAGTCCCATGCTATCATTTTGTGGTCATTACCAACCCACAACTGTACAGCCTACTGGGAAAGCTATTCTACTGCATTCAAAAACTAATTTCATATACCGGTATACGTATTTCAAACTGGTATATAAGAGGTGTACTTTTCAGAGTAAAGCTTACCAGCCTGTAAGTTCAGTACAGGGTCTGTAGAGTCAGCACTCTGGCTACTTTTATCAAAAACCTTCACAAGTATGGGTGTGGAAAACAAAGAAACAAGCATGCACACACGCTTTTTTGAAAACAATATCAGGAAACCAGGTGTGTGCCCACAGCCAGGCTGTGGGCACGCATCTAGGGTAATTACTGTTGACATGCATACTATTTTCTTATCCCTACTACATGTGATCTGATTTATATGCTTGGACCTCTATATACATAGCTGTATACAAATCTTGTATCAACACATCCCCATGTGTGTTATTAAGCTAAGTATTATGACATACAAAATGCAACTACAATTGTACTGAGTGATACACTGCATTAATACTGCTTGACTCCTTATTAATTGCCAAGGGCTAAAGCCAATAGGTACTACTGTACAATAGGGCCTAACAGTTCTTTAAATTATTTAATTTTTTAGAATTAACTTACAAACATGCAACTACACATTAAGTTCTTTATGTATGCTCATTTAAAGACTCACGTAGAGCATGTTCCATAGTGCACATGTTCTCCAAGTAAACGACTTTGATCATCGTAGATGTCACTTTTAGTAGAGTAATTGGAGACGTAAACCATAAATGCATAAGCTAAACCTGCCATTAAATAAACGGTGAATGGTAAAAGTACCAAGATATATGCCATTGTTGTTATAGCAACAGAAGAAAAGCTATTGACATGACTAGCAGTTTGTAGTACAATTAGTAACAGCATGATGTGAAGAACAAAACCATCAAAGATGTTCAACTTATTACTTTTGTAAGGTTTTAATGTAACAACTATTAGATTCATTACTAGGCAGGCAATGAACAGCATGTACAGCGTGAAGTAATTTGCCACATTCAGTGTTGCCAAAGCAATGATGATCTGCTGACATACCATGTAGTAAGATGCAAACCAGCGGAACTTATTCTTGTAGCAACTCTGAAATTGGTCCAGTAGTGGCATAATTCTTATGAAGTTAATTTTGTGGTTAAGAAATGGTTGTAATAGCAGTAATAGTGGTAATCCAATTACAATCACAACCTCACATAAAATAGCTATAACGCCATAAACTGCATGACGTCCATGGAAATACTCAATATCAGGAGATAAGTAAGTATAAAATTGATCAATTTCAGTAAATTTTAGTGGCCTCAATAGTAGCAGTGATGTAGATGTTATCGATGTGTATGATAATAACAGAATAAAGCAAATGGCATTTATTACTCCTCCTCTGCTGACAAATGATGTTAGCCTGATAGAAAATCTTGCTGCCACACTGATGGTTACTAGTATAGACAAAACTGCCAGTGGATGTACATAATGAATAAACTGCTGATCAATCCCACTCATGCCTTGTATGAAACAAAATTTTCCTAAGAATTGTGGAATAAGTTTAGCAGCACTAGAAATAATCATTACTAAATTATGTAGCCAATCAGAAAAGTAGAAAATTTGTCCTAACAAGATGTTTATTACACTGTAATAGAACGTAATGCCATAAAAGTATCCAATCAAAATTTTGAAGTGCATTATTACAAATATGCTAACAGTAATGACAATCCAGTAAAGTGATGATACTATCAGTATCAGTACTGTTTGTCCTATGGTACATCTGTCATCATTAATGCACTCAACTGAATCAAAAGATAATGAGTAGCCATTGTTGCACTCACTGCAAGCGCTGCCAATTCTGTGTTCCCTACATTGGTTGTTTTTTGATGTTTGATGGTACAGAGGACATATTTCGGTGTTGATACTGCAAGCAGTAAAGTAACAGTAGTTTAACGGACAAGTTGTCACTGTTGATTTATTCCTAACAGTACCAAACCAATATCCTCTTTCAATACTTGAATTACTACCAGAACAAGAAACGATCCCATTAGTTGTATAGCACATGCACTTTTTCTGCCGTGAGTCAAAATGGAATCCTAATTGGCATTGTGTAACGTTAACCAGCAAATTTACAGTTATGGGTCTCCAGTCAAACGTATTATCATATAGAGAAGTCAGCTGAATTTCAGTACCTACATTGCTAATAGGTTCAGTATCACCATGAAGCATAAAATCAACTGCTCCATGTAGTTTCTTACAACCCACCATTATGATATCAGTGCCATCAATAGAATAGTTACTGTTCAAAACCTTAATTTTGAATGAAACTGATCCTGTAGCATTTCCATTCATGTCCTGTAGACATACTGGAATGCTGACTTGCTGTCCCAGCATGATCAAGTCATTAATAACATAATATGTAGTATTGTTTAATTTTGTAGCCACTGACGCATTTGGTACTAAATTATCTGGTGAAGTAATTGTCCTTTCTTTCTTTAGTATTAGCTTCTGGTAAGTATGATTGCATGCATGGGATATACTGTAATATATGTCATCACCAGCTAAAACAGCTATATTATTGTCACCAAAACTAATCATTCTTGATTGATCAACTATACTAGTTGTAGAACAGTTAGAAACATAAACAAATATGGCTCCACCATATCTTGTAGCAATGTTATTAGTAAACATGACTCTAGAAAACTTTGAAAAATGGACAATGGAGCTATCATCAAGGTAAATAGCTCCACCATCCTCAGATATATTGTTTTCACATGTCACATTTCCAGTAATGTTTAATGTTTGTCCCAAAGTAATGTATACTGCTGTTCCAGAATTGTTGGCAAATTCAATATTTCCAGCCAGTGTAATAGTACCAAAACTGTAAATTATGCTTTTTGCTCCAACAGTGTTCTTAAACGTACTATTTGCAATCAAATAATGAACATCTGGTAATGCTGTAGCTGATATCCAAATGGCTGCTCCATGACTCCTCGTCATAGTGTTATTTTCAAAAACAAGGTTTAAAATATTTACAATTGTTGTACCATGATAACTGTATTGTAAAGCATTATTAAAGTTCACTCCACCCACGTTGCCAAAAACATGATTATCAACAATTATTACATCTGTGATGTTTACTGAGAATATGTACACAAATAGAAATGATAGCAATCCAACAGGAGAATGTTCCTTTGAAGAAAATGTGTTGTTTTTAACCAGCAGGTTGGAATATGAAATATGAATAAATGGGAATTGATTTGAAGTCCTGCTATATTGATTAGGAAGTATCATGATGGCAGAACCATCCACATTATTTGTAAAATTACTAGTGCTGATGTTAAGGTATGATTCACCAGCATAAGACATCTGTATTATCATAATCACAATAGCACGAATGTGTGGTAGAGGAACATGGTTTGATTTAGTCAGAATTTTGTTACCTGAGAAGCTGCAATCTTGCATTAATGCATTCACAAAACCTGTGAAGAATGCAATTATATCAGCTGTATTCTCTCTAAATGTACATGATATTAATTTAACTGTTCCTGGTTTAGTATGTGGTGTTCTTTCAATTTCACTGTACTGATTGGACACAGTAAGAACATTTACGTGATCTTTACTCATACTATTATGATGGTTGGATGAAAAATGGAGAAAAGCTAACAAAATGAATGGTTTAGCAACATCACGTAACCAAATTCTAACAGCACTAGCTTCACCATTAAATAAAGAGTTAGTGCCACTTTCCACTATATTTCCAGTAAAGGTTGTGTTTGTTATTGAGACATTTAGATGGTTCACTGCTCCCACATATATATGTAATGCTCCCGCATAGGCACACAATGTGCAGTTAATGTTTCGGTTATCAGAAAATAAACTGTTAGCAATTGAAATGTTTACTGTATCACAGTCAGTCATATTAGAAATTTCTATGGCAAGCCCTGCTGCACTATTAATAGATGAAGTAGGTTTATTCCGTGATGAATACATAATATTATTTGATTCAAACTTGACTTGATCAAAGTTTATTGTTTCATACACATTTTCCACACGGACTGCAGTTAACAGACAGTTCTGAAATGTGCATCTTTTAATGTCTAACCTTTTAGAATTCCAAACAGTGATTCCTGCTGTTAGAGGCTTTGGTCCATTTCCACAACTGCAGTTATTCCAGACAACATCTTCTATCGATATCTGATCACATGATTCAAACTGTAAACATCCTTTATTGTCACAATCTACAGTAGAGTTGTTAATCCCCACAATTGAAATGTTGTAAAGATGGTTCAACATGACTTTTGACTGCAATGTAACAAAGTTGGTTTTTATGTACACCACACTGTTGTTTTTCAGATGATTAAGTGCAGATTGAAATGACGAAAATGAACATCTTATAGTGGTGTCATTATGGAAACAACTACAACCGGGACTGGTTACATTGTTTGCAGTGCAATTGATAGAAGGTAGATGGTCACCATTGACTCGCACTACTAAAATAATTTCTCCCGTAGAAATGACAGTCATACAAGAGAGAAAGATAAGTGTGAAGTTGATATGTCTTGCCATTACAACTAAAAACAAATATATATCAAGTGTAGTGATGGGAAGAATTGAGAATTCTTACAATGTCACTGAGGTTATTGAATAATGTTTTCCTTTTGTATTGTGCAATCATGTACACCTATAATAGACATTAAAAGTAAAAAAAGTGAAGCAAGGAGGTATATAAAAACTATGGAGGTATTAATATTTTACTAAAAGACCACAGCAATTTCAAATTCCAAAAATACTTTAATAGGGGTACATTTTGGGGGGTTTCTTGCTCCCTTTGGGTTTGCAGCAAGAACACTAGTTAGAAGGTTTAGCTGTACAAACATACAGAAAAAGGAAGGACACTCAGGGCAGTATAGCTACAGTGCAATAGGAAACTCACTCAAAAGTAGATTAAGGGGAGAACAAAGGTATGAATTAAAACTACAAGGGACAATGTTAATAGAGATCAAGATCTCTAATAGCGCAGTCAGAGGTATTAACAGAGAAGTCAAAACTACATACTCTAATAGAACATTCAAAACAGAATACAATTTAAATGGAGTATTAAAGACTAAAATATCAGACTAGCTAGTAGTAAAATCAGGAAAACTGTAGGATATATAATTTAGATCATAATGTCCCTGTCCAGCTATAGACCATAATTGGCACTTAACTACAAAGCTTAACAAGCACATAATTTTTATTGAAAATAGTTTACAATATTGATAGAGCATGAGTCTAGTAAATATTGAAGCATTTTAATGTACAAAATGTCCCCTCAGACCCCTGAACCAATAACTCACTACACTCCCGGATACATCCCTGTCTTGTACTAATAAAATGTGCCTTTTAACGATAACAGCAACAGTATCTTTTAGTCACTATCGATACCAGTATTACAGTATTTCAATTATCATGATGTCAATAATATCATTCAGTGTGTAACACTAATCAAGTGACAATGCACACTGTTATTTAAATAATCTATATATAAAGAGGGCTTCCTGACTAGAAGTTCACGCCCCTCTTTCATTCACAGGTATCAATGACAGATCCAGGATGAGGTATTTGGGGAAAATGCCCCTCCCCCTCATCACCTTGTGGAGGAGCCAGCCATGCTTATGATTAAAATAGCTAGCTACTAAACTTTATGTCAGGCCAGATCAGCTTATCAACTCATGAAAATATGTACATTTTACTACAAATTCACCTGAAACCAAAGCGAATGAGTAAAAATGCACCCAGTACCTTCAAATTCGTCCGTACTAAGTGCCTCTAGAATAATTATCGTGTTGCTGCTTAAGACATTCAGAGCTTTTAAACAGTTTTTAAGACTTCACAATCATCTTAAAAGGCCAAAGTGGCAAAAATCAACAGTAAGATACTGTACTACTAAGAGGTGATTATTTGCTGCTTCAAAAATGCAGCACTGAACTAGAGAATCTGCATGGCTCTCCCCAACCACCTACAATTTACCCTGTTTGTGCCCCTCCCCTTGCCAGCTCCTGGACCCGCCCCTGGATATATACCATTGTTGCTATAAAATCAAAGACCTTTGCACATGATTGGTAGCAGGCAGATAAATCAACAAATATTTAAACAGGTTGACAGTCAAGTGGTTTATAAGTTCATACTTAGTTTTGCATGGCATAAAATGGTACAACTGTGACTATTCTTAGAACCTTGAAATTCCATGAAACTGTAGACTCATCACTACAGATCATATTTATAAATCTGTTGTTGATGTATACATGAATAATTATGTGCTATACGGATTAGCTACCATTTGCTTTTGTGAAATTTGTGAATCAAAGTTTAATTTGAGGAAATTTCCACTGGCAGATTGAACTTTCTTATAATGAGAATGCCTAAACCACATGTGTATTGTATTGGTAAGTTTTCATAACTTTGCCACAGTATCCAAAGAAATGCATAGAATAATCAAGAAACTGTTCATGTCTCACATGGCAGATTTCACAATTGCACTGGAGGCTGTTTTAGCAACAACAAAAAAATGATGATCTGATGTATGGTACTTGACTGCTCTATTAAAATATCTCAATTTTTAAAGGGCATGCATGAGCCTCCTTTCTAGATCCATCCCTTTTAAGGTAGTGGCGTAGCTACCATTGAGGCAAACGAGGCAGCTGCCTCAGTAAAAATGCTCAACAACAGGCTGAACAGGCCTGAGTTTTGGCACCCCAGATTTTCTACTCAAACATTACTAGACAGCATTACTGTACCACACATATTAGAATCTATGGCTGTAGTACTAAGCAGGGCTGAAGCCCATGGTGACACGGTACTGGACCACTTTCAGCTACTCAGTTGAATTCAGTTGTAAAAAGATCAAGATACTCTTAGAGCAGTCATCATAATATACTGTAAACATGCCTTTTGTGTATCCCTTTAAACAATTTGATAATAATAATAATGCTCTATTACAGTCTGTAATAGAGCATTATTATTATTATCAAATTGTTTAAAGGGATACGCAAAAGGCATATGCCTGTACAAGGTGATACCCTTACATACAATCCTTACAGTTACAAAAATGCAACTACAAAAACAGAACAGCATACACAATACAAGTACAAAATTAAACAATCACATTAAAATAAACTGTTTTAATCTAGATCTGAAATGTTTAACTTGGCTTCAGGCCAAAATGTCCTCAGGAATAATGTTCCACAAGAATGCTATGGACACAAAAATCAATAACAGAAAGCACTGATAGTAGAAGAAAACACTTTTAAAGTTAGGGACTTGCACACAGCGTATTGAACTCAAAGTAATCACTAAAGTTTATTCCAGTACGCCCCTTCCAAATATCATACAAAATTGACAGTGACAAGAATTGCCGCCTAGACTGCAGGGATGGCCATTGCAATTCAGTCATCCAATGATTTGGACCACTGATGTGATTGTGGATTCCAGGTGCTACAGATCCAGCGTGCTGCTCTGCGCTGCACTGATTCAATCAATTTAATGTTAGAAGAAGTAAAGGGAGACCAAACAGGACAGGCATATTCAAGATGGGGTCTCACAAGGCACTTGTACGCAATGTTCTTAGCTGAAAATGAAGCATCAAACATAATACGACGAAGATGTGCATTCAGTACAGATTATAGCAACTGTTCTCATTACATTGCTTGGTCATGCATATATCATAATTATGCATTAGCAGTTGCAATCAAAAATGTAGCCTCCACAAGCCATTTCAAATCATATAAAATTTTCATTGAGGGAGCATGCCTCCAGATGCCCTAGCTTGACATGCTTAGCACATGCAGTTGAGCATCATATGAAAGTCTGACTTAAACATCAGATCAATAAAAGGTATAGCTGGTGTGCATAACTATATGACCTCCATTGCTGTCCATGGATGACCTGATCACTCAAAATATCTCCGGAGTAAGTTGTGTTAAATGCAATCAAACAAGTCTAATAATTGAAGCATGGGAGCTATACTCATTATCTAAGCTGGGGCATTATTTATGGCACGTAGAAAAACACTCAGAATTTTTCTTCCATCCAACCAAATAGTCAACCTGCAAATGCTGTACCACCCATACTTGAAAGTAATTTTGTGAATCAGTTGAGTCAGAAGTAGACCCTCTCAATTAGGTCAATGTATAAACTTTGCCTCGGTAAAATGTTTTTCTGGCTATGTCACTGTAAGGCTCGTGTGCATATGCTGTGCTGTACTGCATACATAGTGCTTTCATTTTTGTGCTGTCAAACAAAATAGTGGGTTTGGTTCCTACTATAAACCTAGAAACCTAGAAACCTAATTTCAACAAGATTTCTTTGAAACCCTTGGAAGTCTCCCTCCCTACACCCTTGCATGGTGCTAACATATGGAAACAGTGCTTAAATCAAGTATATAGTATGTGGAATGCTTGATCAAACAAATTGTATACCGTAATTCACTTAATTTTCATGCAAAAAGTTTCATGTTAAAATTTTGCATTTTTGTATGATTTACATTGAATCAAAAAATTATTTTACATGAATGACTGCTCTATTAGAGTATTGTAGCATTGGAAACTACTAGTCAGGTGTGGCGGTCTGTTCTGTATCAATATTATAACACTTGTGCAAACTACAAGAATAGATGCAGTACTAGCTGTACTACAGTATTGTCAAAATTGATTTGGCTTCTTCCACATGACTGTGGCTTCTTACCATTCTTGGTAACAGCCTTTAACTTCATTAGTGAGGTATGATCTGTTGCAGGATATGATGCTCATGAATACTAATGATGCATAGAACCCACAAGGCTGTTAATTACATTCCACCTGTACAGGCTACCATGGTAAAAAAAGATACAGCACATTCTCAATTCTTATTGTGTCCTATAATCATTAGCTACAGTTACAGTATAGCTATATCAACTAAATATGGCAGTAATCACACAGGTGATGCTTGTAAACTTTCAAAATAAGAATTTTTTACATACGAAAATTATTCTGCAAAGAAAAGGAAAAAAAGCGAATTGTGGTAGCTTCCTAATGCAAGAGTTATGTTATATACATGATCTAAATTTAAACACCAAAGCAAAAATCTGCATGTATATATATGTATGTACCACTTTCACACCTCAGATCAAAGGAAAGCCACTGCATATATATCACATATCGCACTGACTCAAAATGCTAACGAGATATACACACCACTACCGGTGCGTATATCTCATTACACACTGCCTTAACAAGATATACGCACTGCCACTGGTGCATGTGGCAGTGCATATATCTCGTTAACTTGAGACATTTCACACCTAATAGGAGTGCACACTATAATCCAGAAATCATCATGCTATACTCTTCTCTTATATAGGGAATCAAGCAAGCTGTGATTGTGGGATTGAATTCTACCAAACAACTTGTGATTGTGGGATTCAATTTTAATACATCAACAGTAGTTTTTTTTTTTTTTACTTTTGTAAATGTAGCAATTAAAGTAACATAATTAACACTAGTCTCTTAAAATTGCTATATTAGCAAAAATAAAATCAAACTACTGTTTGATGTATTAACATTGAATCCCACAATCACAGTTTGTTTGGCAAAATTCAATCCCACAAAAACAGCTTACTTGGTTCCCTATATAAGAGCAACTAAAGATTTTGCCAATTAGGTGGGTATACATGCTAAAGTAGAACATATTAGTTATACAACGGGCACTCGTGCTTTGCCTGTATATACGCACTCATGCCCATGGTATAACTATTACATATATACAACTGATATTGCTAATCGCTACATTGTGCCACTTTGCATCTGACTGAGGTGGCTAATAATGATTGTTAAAATGAAACATGTTCCAAACTAAATAAGAAGCCAAAGTGTTAAGTTGTGGCAAGTTTTTCTCAAAAACACAGCACATTTCTGTGATGTACCAAAATTTACCCTTGTGTAGGAAGCATGGTTCCTACACGTGTAGGGCTATATTTAGAAATTTAGTGGGAAATATTCCCACACTGTTGAATTTTGGAAGAAAGATTCCTACACATAGCACAATGTGTAGGACATTTGGAATAATTCCTACAAGTGTAGGAATTATTCCTACATTTGTAGGAACAATTCCTACGCTTGTAGGAATGATTCCTATGCTTGTGAGAATTATTCCTACACCACAAGATGTTTTACACTTTGCTCAATGTATAGGAATCTCTCTTACAAAATTCAACAGTGTGCATGGGAATATTCCTACAAAATTCTGCAAAAATTCTCAATAAAGCTCTACACATGTAGGAACCATGTTTCTACACAAGTGTAAAATTCCTTCCTGCACTTTACCCAAAAATTATGATTTCTTATTTAATTTGGAAAATGTTAATGACAGAATCATTATTTATTAAGCTGCAAAACTAGTTATAGTGCATGCAATGATCCTGATCCATGTGCCTGTATTGATTGATTGTATGGTTTTAAACTCCTATACATTATTCAGCAAAGCCCAATGCTCTTCCATAAAAGCATTCCGGGCCACATTATAAGAGTTGTTAATATACCATGATCATGTAACTTCAAACAAACCACCAGGTGTATATATTTAGCATGTAGACCCCAAACCACAGGTAAGTTATGTGTATAATATAAGAAAGGGGATCCAAACTATCCCAAGAACTTTCGTCCCATCACATTGACCTCAGTCTTTGGCAAGCTATTTCATCGATTACTGTCTCTCCGTTTGGAGAAGTTCGCTTTGAACAACAAATTGTTAGACCCCTCACTCCAGAAAGGCTTTCTCTATGGAGTGAACGGCACTATGGAACATATATTCAGTATTGAATCACTATTGGAGAATGCCAGAGCTACTACGAATCCTATTGTTATGTCATTTCTTGACCTGAGGAATGCCTTTGGGTCAGTATGTCATCAATACCTCTTTGATATCTTATATTACATCAAGGTGCCTTCTCCTGTTATTTCGTACATTACTAGCTGTTATTCAAAATTGTCAGCATATGTGTCTACCAAGAACTGGAACACGTCAGTATTTTCTATTCAACGAGGAGTTTTCCAGGGTGATACTTTATCACCTTTGTTATTCAACTTAGCCATTAATCCATTATTAGCTTATCTCTCCACATCAGAGTATTGTGGCTACTCTGCTCAACTACAGGCTGCCAACTCTGTTGGGCTGCCTCCTGTTGAGACTGCAATCTATGTGCTATGGTCTGATTCCTCGGATGATTCACCATCTGGTTGGTACAGAGCAATCGTGACCTCTTATCATTGTGATGGCTCCTGTGATCTAGTTTATGATAATGGTGATAGTGAGCAGTCTGTGGATCTTCACACTGTGGAATGGTGCTATGCAGGCAGATATCGCAAAGTTTATCGCTCTGATAAACCTAATACCCAACCATCAACCTCTACTAGTGCAGCTGCTGCTCTACCTAAGATTTGTTATTCATCAATGCATAGAGCAAAGGGTTTTGCTGATGACTTGACTGTCATCTCCAAAGATGTCAAGTCTCATCAGCAGGCTTTATCATCACTTGTCCTAAAGGCAATAGACATATGTTTTGAATTTCAACCTCCAAAGTGTATTTCCCTTTACTTTAATGGTCATCGTATGCTTTCCTCTACTGTATTTTCAATGGCAGCTGGGAATACCATTAATATCTGTAATGTGGATTGTACTAAGTTTCTGGGTCGCACTATTGGTGTTTCTCCAACTATTGCTCGATCGGTAGCTTCTGCTAACATGAAGCAACAAATTTTACAATTTTTACAATCCATCGATAAGTGTTCTGTTCGGGGAGAATATAAGATATGGATCTTAAAAAACTTTGTGTCTTCTGTTCTACATTTTCATTTAGCTGTTGAGAGGCTTACCGTGTCTTCTATTATTTCAGCACAGTCATCAGTATTGAAATTTGTGAAAAATTGGTTGAACCTCCCCAGAAATTGTACTCCTGGAACTGTTTTCCACCCGGATGTGTTGGATCTCCCCTTTTTACCACACCTGAAGCAATCAGCCAAACTTTCATACATTCTGGCTATTGAACGGTCAGTTGATCCACTGATTATAGAGCTGCGACATTCTATTTTAGCTAACAGATCCGATATCTCTTCCGCTGTCCTTGACTGTTTATCTGCTGCTAAGGCTTCAGTTGCCAACATTCACTCTGCAACTTTCAAGAACCATGCTCGCCACAACTTACGCTCTGCTCACATTGAATATTGGAAGTCAAAACTGGAACCATTAACTGTTCAAAATAAATTTTTAGATATTGTAACTCTGGAGCAAGCTTGCCCTCTGTGGAAGAGACTGATGTATGGCCTCCCTGAAAAACAGCTGTCCTTCCTGCTACGTGCTGGTTGTGACACTCTACCAACCCCTATGAACCTGGCCAGATGGAACATCATTACTGACCCTAGATGTGCTCTTTGTCAAGCTCCTCAACCCACAACAAACCATATTTTGACTGGCTGTCCTGCTGCTCTAGATCAAGGCAGGTATACCTGGAGACATGATTCAGTTTTACAGGTCCTTGTTCATGGGCTCCAACAGCATTTACCTGAAACATTCAAACTTTACGCTGACCTTCCTGGTTATCTAGCTAGTTCCAGCCCCCCTAGTACCATCCCAACCAATCTTTCCTCCACCCTCAGCAGGCCTGACTTGGTATTGGTTTCTAATGATTCCATTTGTTTGTTCGAATTGACAGTACCAACTAATACCCAGCAACATCTTCTTGCTGCCAGAGCTAGAAAGGAAGATCGATATAGCTCCTTGCAATATGACCTCCAGCTTTCTGGGTTAACTGTCAATCTTGTTCCAATTGAAATTGGTTGTTTAGGCCACTTTTTGCCAGAAACAATTGCTCAAATGGCTACTGCTTGTGAAGTGCCAAAGAAAACCATAAGATCCTTGTTTGAGCAGGCAGCTCGCATTGCTGTGTCCTGTTCTTACAGAATTTTTAATTCTAGAGCCTCCCCGGGCTGGGATCTTTTAGACCACCTTAGGTAAACTTTAAGTATTACATATATGTAGATATAGTTTTTTTGTTTTTTTTTGTGTATTGTAATTTAATTTACCTTTAGTTAATGTAAGTCTTGCCAGGGCTCCTGTACTGATCCATCAGCACATGGTACCCCTGTGTCTAGGCCCCTGTATGCTTGTAATGTATATTTTGTCTTAATCATTAAGACGTTTATTCTCTCTCACCTGCAATTAAGTGAGTATTACGCTAGTATATGATTTGATGCATGTGACGTCATGCCTATTTGCAGGATAATTGTCCACGGTAGGTGACATGTGATTGATCACCCAAACAAAATGTAGGTTGATAGCCTGACATCAAAGTCAGGTTGCAATATTAGTCTCGCATGGCCAGACTGCTTTTTTTGTCTTGATTTTCCCGACCAAATGAAAAAGAAAAAAAAAGAAGCATGCAGTCTGGCCATGCGAGACTAATATAATGCAATACACCTCGTAGCCATGGATTACGATATTCTAGGCTATAGCTACAACTTTTATGGACACATATTTAGACATGACAACCCTTGCATACCATTTTGTACATAAACGCTTCAATACTCTCCAACTCCTTTAAATAATGTAAATTTTTTTATGACTGATATTGCTATAGTTTCTTTCGAAAGCCAATTTTTTTCTTTAAAGGCCGCTAGTTGAGAGCTAGCGGACCTTCAGTACTGTATAGCTATAATGCCCCCATGCAACATATCTCATTATGGTGTAGCTAGCTACGTACCTGTATGCAGTGTTTACGAAGACCATTGAACTCACCAACTCATGTAGGTCTGATCAGTTATTTACCTGAGTTATAGCTGAACATCCATGCAATCAGTGTCAAACTGTAGCTACTCCGCAATAGCTAATAGTCTATAGCTTATCTCCGTCACCGTGTCAAAATTAAGGCTATAGACTGCCGGGAAAGGCGAATTCCGCGTTATTCTCAGGCGACTCGGAATTAAGATGCCGATGCAGTATTCCAACGCTTCTGTGGCACAGCAGATCATGCACAGACTGAAAACAGTCTGGTTAAATACTAAGCTATGAGCGGAAACGGAACCGTGCGATTCTGCCAATTACAGTACAGTGGCGGATAGCTACAGGGGGGTTGCAATGGTTTAGCTGAAGGGCCCCCTCTCAATATTGAAATTGGAAATTATATATAATGTACAGGACTCGACAAGCGAGTGTAAACGTACATAAAGGTGCATGTATAGTGTGTGTGCAAATCAGTATATATTAACAGTTAATTAGGTCCGCTTTAAAGTTTTGTAATGTTGTACAATTAATTATAGTGGCTGTCTGCATGGTAATTTATATTTTATTCCACAGTTTAATTACATCAGGATAGAAGGAATATTTAAATGAATTAACTCTGGTAAATGGTTGCTTGAATCTATTTGAATGTCCTCTGGTGGGTAAATTATTCTTAATAAGTGAGTTCCCTGCCATTCAATTTCAACAAGATTCAGTTATTAACAATTTTGTAGATCATTATCAGTCTCAGGTTTTTCCTTCTAATTAACTTGAAGTGCATGTTGTCCAGTGCATCCTATTCAGTGGCGGATCCAGGATGGGGCATTTGGGGCAAATGTTTCCCCCCCCCCCCCCCCCCCCCCCTTCAAGAAATTGCATACAAGATCGCACAGTAAAAACAAAGTAGTGAACGTCACTACTTTATGTAGTGACGTTCACTACTTTTAGATTCACTACAACGTAGTGAATTATCAAAGTAGTGAAGGTCACTACCAATGTAGTGACGTTCACTACATTTTAATTCACTACGTTGTAGTGAAATCATAATGTAGTGACGTTCACTACAAAAAGTAGTGACCTTCACTACATTTTAATTCACTACGTTGTAGTGAAATCATAATGTAGTGACGGTCACTACAAAAAGTAGTGACCTTCACTACATTATAAATTTTTACTATACATCAATATAACAGCATGTCAAGAACACTGTTACTGTCAAGAACACTGTTACTGTCAGTAACATTTAACATTGGTATATAAAGGACAGTTTCTGAGGTATCATAACAGACTATAAACCAAAATTGCAGGTTGATAGACTTCTTTAAATAAAATGTTACCTCTGAAAAATGACAACCTCTTTATAACAGTATGGTCACAAAGTGTCCACTAGAAGTATCATCTGCATATTTCACCACAACTATGTAAACTTGCTGTGTATTCACAGTAGTATAGGCTAAATGTAGCAAAACCAAACAAAATATCCGATTGTACATATGTGAGTGTGGGTGTGTGTGTGCATGTGTGTGTATGTGATAACACTGGAAAACAGCAGTCATGTATTGTAGCCTCAGATTTTCTATTGGTAGGGACTATACAGTACTGTAATGTACCCTCTAAGTACTTGAAAAGATTAAGCGTAATCTTGCAATGGTCTTTTCACTGGTTATTGTATCCATAACTTGTACATCTAACCATTTAGAGTGTGCGTCTACTAGCACTAAAAACATCCTCCCTAGATAAGGACCTGCAAAATCCAAATGAAGTCTGCTCCAAGGCTGTGCAGGCCATTCCCATGGGTGAAGTGGAGCCTTGGCTGGAGCTGTACTGGTCTGTTGACAGTTACAACACTTCCTAGCTATTTCTTCAATCTCAGAATCCATCTTTGGCCACCAAATGTAGGATCTGGCCAGAGCTTTCGTCTTGCTTGCTCCTAAGTGGGTTTCATGTAACTCATCCAACACAGATTTCTGACCTTGGGTTGGTATCACCACTCTAGCTCCCCATAAGATGCAGCCATTTAGAACAGTAAGTTCACCTCTGCGTGACTTGAATGGCTTGAATTCTTCAACTAGTTGTGTGGTTGGCCAGCCTTGTAGGATGTATTGTCGAACTCTTGAAAGAATTGGGTCAGTGTCTGTCCATCGTTTGATGTGTTCTGAACTGGTCGTGGTGGTTGACAGATGGTTTAGCAAATGTACAAGATCACCTGGAATGCAATCGGAATCAGTGGTAGCTTTTCGCGGTAAGCGACTAAGAGCATCTGCATTTCCAAGCTTCTTTCCAGGCTTGTACTTGATAGTGTAGGAATAAGCACTTAGAGTGAGTGCCCATCTCTTGATTCTAGAGGATGCTGTTGGTGAAATTGCCTTAGAATTGCTGAAAATGTAAGACAGTGGTTGATGGTCAGACTCAATCATGAATTGTCTACCATAAAGATAGTTGTGAAACTTTCCAACAGCAAACACAACTGCTAGGGCTTCTTTTTCTAATTGGCTGTAATTCTTCTCTGCTGCTGTTAGAGTTCTGGAGGTATATGCTATTGGTCTTTCTTGGCCATCATCCATGATATGGGACAAAACACCTCCTAGCCCATATTGAGAGGCATCACATGCCAACACTAACTGTTTTGAATTGTCATAATGTACCAAGAGTGCATCACCTTGTAGTGCATTCTTTGCTGCCTGGAAAGCTTTGACTTGCTTGTGATCCCAGGTCCACTTGGACTCTTTTTGAAGTAAAGCATACAGTGGAGCTAACTTGGTTGACAGGTTTGGCAAAAATTTGGCATAATAGTTGATGATGCCTAGAAATGACCTCAATTCACTAACATTTTGTGGTTCTGGAGCTTCTCTGATGGCTTTTACTTTTTCTTTGGTAGGGTGTAACCCATGTTGATCAATTACATGACCAAGGTACTCAAGGGTGTAACCCATGTTGATCAATTACATGACCAAGGTACTCAACACTACGTAGCATAAACTTGCATTTTGTCAGATTCAATGTTAACCCAGCTGTTGCCATTATACCAAGAACTTTGTCTAGGTTTTCAAGGTGTTCTTTCACTGTTGACCCCGCCACTAATAGGTCATCCAAATAAACTGACACGCCTTTGCACCCTTGAAAAAGGTTTTCCATGCATCTCTGAAAAACTGCTGGTGCAGCAGAAACACCAAATGGCAATCTTGTATATTGGAATAAACCCTTGTGAGTGTTAATGGTAACTAACTCTCTGGAATTCTCATCTAGTGGCACTTGCAAGTATGCTTGTGACATGTCAAGTTTTGAAAAATATTTTCCACCTGATAAAGCAGCAAACAAGTCTTCCACCCTTGGTAGTGGATATGCATCTACTTTGGCTGCCTTGTTAATAGTAACCCTATAATCACCACAAAGCCTCATAGTGCCATCTTTCTTTAAAACTGGTACAACTGGTGCTGCCCACTCTGAATGTTGTACTGGAATTATTATTCCTAGCCCCTCAAGTCTCTCTAACTCTGCTTCTACCTTTTCTCTTAAAGCCAAAGGAATGGTACGGGCTTTAAAGAACTGTGGTGCTACATCTGGTTTTGTTTGTAGCTTGACCTTTACACCTTTCAAGGTACCAAGTTTGTTAGAAAATACTGTGGTATGCTTGTCTAATATCTCTTGTAAACCAGCAGGTGTTAAGAGACTGTTAATTACACCAACAGTTAGGTTAAGGCTTCCTAACCAGTCTCTTCCCATGAGATTTGGACCTCTCCCATTAACAACATACACTTGTAATTGCTGTGTTATCTCACCATACTTGACCTGTATTTTGGCTGTTCCCAGGATACACAGAGTCTCTCCTGTGTATGTCTTGAGATGCACATCTGTTTTCTGCAAGGCTTGAGTATGGCTTCTGCTGCAGATTCTATCATAGGTAGCTTTGTTGATGAGAGATAATGATGCACCCGTGTCAACCTCCATCTCTACTGGAACCTGGTTGATGTCTACTTGAACGATAATAGGGTTTGGGCTGTTGCCTTCAACTGTAAACATGCCATATGAGCTATCAGAGTCTCTGTTGTGCCCTGTAGCAACAGTGGTTACATCATCTTCCTCAACATAATGGTTTGACTTTTGGTTAACTTGTTGGCTCTTCTTGCCTTTCTGTTTTGACTTACAAGCCTTAGCTATGTGCCCAACCTTCTTGCAAAGGTAGCATTCAGTAGTACGAAACTTACACACATTTGCTAAGTGTTCACCCAAGCATCTGTAACATGTGACTGCAGATTGGGTCTTGGATCTTCCTGTTGTGGAACGCTGTTGTGACTTCTGGATTGGTGTGTAGTGGATGTCCTTTTGTGCCATAGTTGTGTCATTGGCCTTCAGGTCTTTTGTTCCCTTTTCAGCTGTCTCCATGGTTAAAGCAATTTCCAAAGCCTTTTCATAGGTTAGGTTTTTCTCAGCTAACAGTTTGCGCTGAATACCTTCATGATTGACTCCACACACCAGCCGGTCTCTCAGCATGTCTTTCAAAGTGTCTTTATATTCACAGTGTTCAGCTATCTTTCGTAGTGCAGCAACAAATGCAGCAATAGGCTCACCAGCTGCTCTGGTTCTGTTATAAAACTTGAAGCGCTGGACTATGAAACTTGGCTTAGGATCATAATGAGCTGTGATAATTTCCACCAGAGTATCAAATTTAGCAGTGTTCAAAGTCTCTGTGTCCACTATGCTGCGAATTGTCTGGTAGGTCTCAGGTCCACAGCCAGAAAACAAAATAGCACACTTCTTCTCATCACTCTTTACATCATTGGCTATAAAGTAGTAACAAGCTCTTTCTATGTATGCTGTCCAGTGCTCCTTAGCCGGATTAAATGCTGAGAGTTCACCATGAGTTGCCATCTTCACAGGTTGTGCTTCTTGTATATAAGTAGTAACAGTTTATCCTCGTCGCCAGTGTAATGTACCCTCTAAGTACTTAAGTGAGCAAGTCCCTTGACTTACAACACGCGTTAACAACTCTTAATAGTTCAATATGACTGATAACACAACCATATGACAACTAAACTAAAATAGTCCAATAGACACTATATATACAAGTGTTAACCATTAATGATGTCATACATAATAACCTGATAATTACAACATGATTAAATAATAAAAGTCTGAGTTCATTACAAGTACATTTGATAAATTTCTAATTTGAAGATTAAGATTCCCACCCGAAGCCATTTATTGATGTGAAAAGGATGCTTATAAGAAGATACTATGAGTTTGCACATGAAAGATCACGACAACCTTTAGAAATTTGAAGGGGATATGGTATGGGATGCTGCTGTCAATGCTAAGGAGCTAGGATTTACTTCACAAAGGACTTTCATTCATTGATTAGGTTCAATATGCACTTCTGCAGGAACGTCAATGAAGTCTTTGCAGACATTCTACTAGGCTGTAGTAAGCCAAGTAAAAAAGTTTTGACTACTTTTCTGGACATGGGGAAACTAGGCAAATCTGATGTCAAACTGTACTCATAAATTTTAGTATGTAAATGCTATAAATACCTGCATTTATGAAACCACTAAACTTTCACATTCATGTAATCAAAATGGTAAATGTAAAATATTATATAACATCAACTATACGTACTGTTAAGTTCAACAATGGAATATATGTATATGTATAATGTACATACGTAACAAAAACACATCTTTGACCAGCTTCTGCTTTTCTTTTCATCTTTCATCCAGCAGCGGGCAGAACGAGCCTGTAAATGAAAAACAATATATCATGTACATGTATCTGGAAACATAGACATTTTGTGAAATGTGCCTGTTCTGTATTTATTAGGGATGAAAAACTTACTCGCTAAGGAAATTCACTCAGACAGTAAAGATGTGTGCTTTCTAGAATCCACTCAAACTAGCTCATTATGTCACACGACCATACAAATCCCCTTCTAGCCTGAGTATTCCTAGGGTTTGCAGGTCGAGACATGGTCAGGGTTTACATTGTCAGTACTTACCCGGTAGGTGGGAAACTATAATTTTCAGTGATGCAAATCCCCACCTTGGCCAGGCAATAAAAATGTAAAGCTTCTCTAATTGCAAGTCCTGATTTTGACTTGAAAGGCAAGCCATGCAAATGGTAACCCAGAACCTTTGCATTATGCAATGTTTCAGAGTCTAACTGTTATGCTTTAATTTATAATACAAACTAGTGGGGCAAAAAAATTATTAATTTTCAACAAGTAGAATAGGGATCAAAGATTTGATTTTGAAAAAAACTGCGTAAACAAGAAGTAATAGGGATGATAATCCACAAAATTCTATGCATCATCAGTTCAAAGCAAGTTATTTGAATAGTGTACACTCAATTTGCGATTCCTATTTCAACATTTTAACAAAATTTAACCACAAGTTGAAATAGGAATCGCAAATTGAGTGTACACTATTCAAATAACTTGCTTTGAACTGATGATGCATAGAATTTTGTGGATTATCATCCCTATTACTTCTTGTTTACGCAGTTTTTTTCAAAATCAAATCTTTGATCCCTATTCTACTTGTTGAAAATTAATAATTTTTTTGCCCCACTAGTTTCATGATTTTTTTCATGTCCATGCACATGGACTACTTCTTAAATATACGTTCAACAATACATGATTGTTTAATAAAGAAACCCATTGTAATATCAACTGGCAATAAACAATTACATAAATAAGTTTAATAAACAATTAGTTAACAATACAGTTAACAATACAGTAAACAATACCACTTTCCTTTGACGAGTAGATAAATCCACTAGTGTGACCGTTTACTGCAACGAAGCGGTGCGAAATCTCAACACGAGTAAAACACACACTTGACAAAACGTGGTAAACTCCAATTAAAGTGCTGAGTATACGGAGTATCCCGCTTTTTATTTTTCAATCGTGTACGGAAGGGACACACCCCTTTTCAATTCGAAATTTACCAGTGTGTTCCAATAGCTTACAAACCTTGTTATGTCGACTCTTAGCTGGTAAACAGCTGAAGAATATAATAGAAAGTATACACGAAAGGCGTACAGTAATAGTTTAAGTGACGAGGTGCGGGCCACACCCCCTTCACTGTCTCGTAATGAAGGAAGTCTAAAACCCGAGTTTCAGTGAACAATAGTTATGTTTAATGTTTAGTGTGATACAACTTGATGCATTTTAGTCCTGTGAGCTAAAGCAATGGAATTTTAAACAATTCTATATTATCATCTGTATGGCTTCTCGATCGAATGGCGTCTCGAAGAGTGATTCTTGCTCTATATCTCGCAATCGCATTAGAGAGGGAAGATTTTAATACCACACAGACCTGGGTACGAATGTTTTTTAAATACGCCATACGTTTTTAGGGCTGATATCTACTTCCTACGAGCTGTAGGCGCGCGAAACAAGAAAGAAAGAAGATGGAGAATCTAACCATTTTCAAAATTTTAAAAAACACCTAAAACCATTTCCCTTACTTTTAATACTTGTTGGCTAGTGTTGTAAACACAAAAGAAAGGTCTAGAATGTTTTAGAAATAAAATCTAAAGCCCGGAAGGCTGCTTTTGGCGTGCGTTCTATTAGAGTGTTTTGAAAAATTTCTGCCTGATCCCTATTATGTACCACTACCGTGGTACATGATACTGTATTGCCTTGAGTTATGCACTTATCAGTGTAATCCCCGACTACCACTGATACGGGGTGAGGTGGGGGCAAACAGGCTGTGTGAAATAGTTCACTTGTGAAGGTGGGTTGATATTTCCCTGGTTGAGAATATGTAGCTGACACAGATAGATAGTCTGGGCATGTGAAACTATGTTGGGTGGAGGTGCATGTGTGTGGAGTATTTTCTGTCCAGCTTTAGACTATATAGAACAAGTGCCCGCAAACAACATATATGTGACCAGATTTGCGAGAAGGGGTCTTCCACACACATCTAATTTACCAAATTTAATGACTCATAACCAGACCTCTTAACTATCACAATTTGGTCATGAGACACACGATTTCAGCCTTCATATCACGACCACTTGTTGATCTCATGATTTCCAATAAAATTTTCTAAGGCACACTAAATCTCCTTGATTTAAGCCCCAAAAGGTATCACGTGATCAGTTAATTAGAATAGTGGGGCGCCTCTGTATTTTGAGCTAGTGTGCTGAGTCTTTTCTCAAAGGATTTCACCTTTAAATAGGGCTCAGTTCATTGAGTTTGGCAGCAAAGTGACTTGATCGTGACATATTCAAAAGTATGGGAAACCGCGAAGAATTAGGTGAAATCCTACCAGTTGTGTTATTACAAATGTTTATTGCTTAATTTCGGTTGTTGTGAGGTGTACTTGTGTGGAAAATCTGTGTTGAACACTAAATCCACAGCTGGATACTGATTACTCAAGAAATGGGTGGTGATTTCAACAATGAATCACTGGTGAACCAGTACATCAGCTGAGTTGAAAGACTGATATCACGTGATTCAACGATGGAGCAAAATAGTAGGTTCTTCTCATATAGTAGGCTACACTATAGTACAGAGATATTATAAGCTGCGGTAAACAGCAGTACTGCACTCACATAGCTAGCTAGTTGTGCCTTTTAAAACATTTTTTTGTTAAAACAAATGTAGCTATGTGCATGAGCCCCAGCACAAAGATGGTAGGATTCACAGCTGCATGGGGATGGGTGGCTGGCTTTCTCACAACCAGATCTGCTTCCAGGTTGAGAGGTCTGTCATAACTTTAGACTGAAAAGGCTATTGATTACAAAATTGGACAGTAGTGAGCACTAACATAGTTTAGTGGATGGACAAATTTTCAAGTTAATACATTCCTTGAGCAGTGAGTTATGGACTTCTGAGTTCATAGAATTGGATGTGTGTAGAAGACCCCTTTTCATAAATCCAGTCACATACCGAGTAACCATTAATTATCTATGAAGGAACACACCTAACACTCACACTTAAGTTTCATGATGATTCTGTATAAGGCCACCCCATGTAGTTTCCCATCATCCGTCCAGCATCGTGTCTGGGCGCCACATATGTCCCAAAGTCAGCAATTGCGCCCTGAACTATTAGAATAGTAAAGTTGTACGAAAGTATTAGAATACTCGTACAGGATCCATGTATCAACAGATCAGTGAATCTCTAGACGTAGACTCGTATGAACCGAGAAGTTTATTACCATCACTAAACTGGCAAGCGTGAGTTACGTGTGCAGTTTGCTCAGTAACTTACATAGCACGGTAAATGTAACTGTATCGTCCCAGGACTGGGCAGAGTTTGCCTCTCATATATCGTTGCCATTTCTAAGCTTTATAGTTAACACATTGATTCGAGACAATATAAAGTCAACTCATAAACTGTTGCATGGTATGACTAATCATTTTTTTCTCGGGCTAAATGGACTGTGGCACGTGCGGTGCCAGCAGCTGATCGAAGAGCGAACTTGTACATGTACCTGAAAGCCCATCCTTGGAGAGACATCATCTGATCAGCAAAATAAATACCTGTGGATGTTTTTCAGTATTAGCTCCTACTGTTTATCTTATAACAGCCCATTGCTTTTCAACTCCTTCTAGACAACAAAATCCATTTAACAGAGCCCGGTTGGGGGTAATGCATTACGTTATATTACTTTCTGCAGTAATTATGTATGTGCTGCATGACAAAGCAATGAGTAATGTAATTTATAATGGACATTACATCCGGAAATTGTAATGCATTACTTCTAATGTGCATTGTATCCAGCACATGATTGATTACATTTGGGCCTGACAACACTGATATAGTGTATGGGGAGTGTCCTTCTATAACAAAGAAGTTTTTATTGCTGAACTATACCAGAGAAAGTGTGGCTCACTGGTGTCACTTGTAGTTATAGGTGTCAGAAGGTTGCACTTAGTTTAAAGCTTATAGTGAACAAGTGTATAATAATAGTTACTGAGTGGACCCCTGTTTACAAATTACAACTACTATAGTATGTTCACGTTGAGCTGAACCCTCAAAAACATTTAATAACTCATGGATGTAATTACACACGATCTTGAAATTTGGCTCATTTGTAGTACTGCTTGACCTGCTAAAAATATTTCAAAATCTTGTTGTTCAAATGTTAGACATAATATTTACAGTCAATCAAAATTTTCACAATACATTTCCTATGGGGAAGCCATATAAGTACAGTGTCCAATACAGCCCTTTCCCAAACTTGTAATGGAGCCAAACCGTACGTGTCTGTTGTTGACACCTTTGCTGTTACCAATAATCATCTAGTTGGCTGAAATGTTAACTCTGTTGAGAAAAAATCCACTTTTAATTTTTAGGCGTTTTTCAGGATTCAGCTCAACGTGAACATACTATAGTTGTAGCCCTCAGAGTAATGACTTTTTTTGAGAGTAAACTTTACTATAATGTGTTCTATTGTTGTTGTCATAGTTGTTGTATATACGTATAATATTTTGAATATGTGTGTTCACAACTAGTTGTCAAATACATGATATTTCAAGCAGATCATTGTTTTGCGTTGCATTCCATAGGGCTTTGATACTGCCAACGAATGATAAGTGCTGTGTGTTTGTTGTCGCCGAACTGTTATTTCAGATGTACCAAGGACTTCATAGCCATGAAAATGATGATACATGACTGTATGCAAAGCTGATGTAACAAATAATACTTCTTCACATGTTACGATGATCTCCATTATCTTCCCAAAGGACGGTAAGTTATTATCAAATTCAAGTATAACAGCCTTATCTTTGTGATATCTTACTCCATCAGTTGTAATTTTGGTATTTCTGTAAAAACATGTACGTACATGTCTAGTGAGTTTGTGAAACAGTATTAATCAGTTTTGCCTTTCCTTTACTATGTACAGTATCCCTTAGCAATACAGTCTCACATAGCCAGGTCACTGTACTTTTCTTTTGTGTGTGGATAGGAAAAATGGGACTAAACCTACAGCGGACTAATTGTATATTATAGTTTTATATTGGGATGGGGTGCATTATATAGACATACTAGAATATCTATAGACTTGAAATGTTGTACAACAAAACTAAATGGTTGTCTTTGGTTTTCCAGAATTTAGTTAGGCTTATTGTTGATCCAGAGTGCTAATAAGGACCTATGAGTTGCAACCCACAGCTGAACAAATAGCTGGTCCTTTACAAGCAGCTAAGCCTTCAAAGCTGCTTTTAATATAGAAAAGTAATAAAACAAGGTTGTTAATTTTTTTCTTTTATATGACCATGGCAAATTATTTGATTGGTGGCATAGTAGTTGATGTAAGTCAAATTATATACACAAGCAATAATACTGCATGTGATGACATACAATCAAGATTTCATGCAATCATAATTTTGGAATTTTAATTAATACTTAGAGCACATGTCTTACAACAAATACATTGGAATGCATTCCCTCAGTATTTTGTATGTGCATAAGTATGCTAGACCAACTTATTGACATTTTTTGTTGCATTTGAAAGGATGGAAGCACAGAAGATGTGGTAAAACAGTTGCCCATGGCACAACCATGTATTGTTCTAAAAAGGGATGAGGAGGACAAACTACAGCCCGCTCTTGTGGCTGAGAGATCAATTCTTTGTGTGGTGCCACCAGAGCTGGCTGCCATCCATCTATTGGGTGCATTTTATATATTTTATATGCACTACACAGAGGGCTGCAGCAACTTCTACGCAGCCCTTGAATCCATTCTCCTTGGCTGCAATAAGCCAGGTAGAAAGACTCGTTTGGCTGCTTTTCTGGGGAGACTAGGCTACTCCAATGAAGAATGATACTAAACTCTATAAACAAACGTGCAGTACTGTGTACTCATGGCAATGCTCATATTGTGTGTATGTACTCATAGCATACTTATATGCACTCTCATAGCGTATTCATTTACATGTACTTTCATAGTGTATTCATATTAGTAATAATGTACAGTACTCATGTAAACTTCATACTAACATATTCTAAGGAATATACAGTATTTTATGCTCCATAATATATACTACGTAAATAAACCACATATAGTCTAAAATTATAGTACCTTAACATCTAAGATAATAATACTGAGTATCTAGTTTTGTTTTTAAATGCAACGTAGCCACCCTGAAGACACATCCTTTGCCAGCTTCTTTCCAAGTTACAACTTCTTTTTTATCTTTCATCATGCAGTGGCCATTACAGATCTGCAATAGAAAACAATACTTAAAACTGAAAAGATATAATGAAATAATTACAAATATTTTGTGACTGCGTATGTGATTGGCTGAGCAAAGACCGGTTATTTTCGCCCATTCCTTGGATTCTATTTTATTGCTTCTCCGTTATCTATAGTAACAAAGGAGTGGACAAAGAAAAAGACCATTCCAACAATGAAGTGACCATGGTAAACTTAATTTTTACCGCATCACCCATAACTCATATGGCTTCTGATGTATATACATGAAATAAAAATTGTCCCATGAAAAGGCAAATCTGATGGTTTATATAGGTTTTATTGATTCGTGCTTTGTTTCAGTACATAAAAACTAAAACATGCACAATTTTTTACGTAGCATGCATATTTTTATACTCAATACTTTTTTACTGCAAAATAGAACCATACAAAAACAGCTGGTTTTCGCTCACTATTATAACTGTGGATAATTGACTCTGCTATATCTGATTACTAGAGTTCCATTAGCTACAGTATTAAGTAACTCTTGGTACCTCCGAGTTTACCCTTAAGACTTCTGAGAAAGCTGGTAATGTCTCAGTGACACTATCATTTGGCAGTGTTTCATGTAGGGTTGGTGGTGAGAGTATTCATGGCAGCAGGCAATCACATATTATATGCATAATTCAATTATTTGTGAATGGTTATCGCTATCATACAGAAGCGATCATGGAATTGAATTGAATAAAAGCCGATGGCATATAACAGGTTTAGCATCATCCTGTTTCTTGCAGTATTGAAATGTTAAATATTTGCTCAGCACTTGCATTTACTGGAAGTGATACAATACAGACTGGAAATACGGCTGGTCAAATATAAACACAGGGGCAGATCCAGGGAGTTCAAAGGGTTCCATGGAACCTCATTCTGGAAATTCCCCATGCTAAATCCGCCATTGCTTTGGTTCCATTCCAAGAAGCCAAAATGCTCCAAATGGCTCTCTATAAATTCTCTCTTGAAAAGCACCCTAGTGATATGACTATGGTTGACAGTCTCACAGTAAACAATGAAGGTGCAAGATACTCTAATAGAGCATACCAATACTACAAGAACAATGGCTGGTCTCCGTAGTCAAGCAATGAATAGATGTTTGGTTCCCCTTTTGCATTGGTCCCATCAGCAGCATATGGAGAATATAGTAATTGTTTAAACAGAACAACTTCTGAATTTACTTCTGGGGGTTGCACAATGTAAGGATTCCACCCATACCCTACTAGAAAGAGTACTACCCTGGCAGCACCCACTCCTTCACAAAAAGAGGAAGGGTCTGGTCACTCTCACTATAGCATTACAGAGTTGCAACTATGGAAGATAATTATAAACAATGAGATCACAATGGCAGCAAGAATGGCATGTTTAACAACCATACGAAGTAAGCATAGTTATAGGTTAAACAAACTCAACCAAAAAGCACAACCAAAAAAATAGTTTTTATATTGATTAGGCATCACGAGTACACCAGCTCCAACTACATGGCCCTCTACCTCTATCTTTTGTTCTTTTAAAGAACACCCTATTGTTGACTACAAGCAGCCATTACATCTTCACAAAACATATTACATAATTCCAAGAGCTATTATTAACTCTTGATAATTCTATAGTATCAATGCATGGTAACTTAAAAAAAAATTGTGATTACCAACAACATAATCTGATTGGCACAGCCTGTTTTCTGTAACATGCTACTGATTTGAATGCTAGAGTAACCGGACCAGGATGGGCACCGGCACATTATACAGTACCTGAATTAAAATAACTCGACCAGAAATGAAAATCTTCTAGCACTTGCAAAGTCGAGGCTTCATATTCTGGGAATGGCATTACAAGACCAGTGAGCTCTTTAGGATGTCTTTGGAGTGAGCTCCATAAAAAAAGTTATCACAAAATGATCTCAGTAGTATTTCTGACCCTTTAAAGAACTCTTAGATAACAAGGGAAGAACAAAAATTTTGGTTTCAACAGTTATGGTTAATACATTTTTTACCTCTGAAAGAGGAAAACCTGCAAAAAATGGATAAAAATTCTGGGTCCCAAAATGTCCAAAATAGCACATGAATAAATAGTACATGAAATCAGTCAATAGTGAGGACAAACCTTTCCATAAATATTGAGGTCTGGCTGACATTGACCACAGTTGCAGGTGGCACAGTGGACTGGCAGCTAGTATCCTAATTAATGCCTGCACATCCACAAACTTTGGCACAGTCGCAATGTGTCATTGGGTTCAGAAAAGAAAAGAATGCCATAAATTCATTTTCCAGGTCAGTAGTCTGGCCATGCAAGTATATATATATAATAATAATAATAGTGAGAGACTATTGACCCCGGGCCATCAATAAATAATGTCAGTAGCATATAGACCCTTTGCAGGTGAGCTGCTGCCATAGCAACATTTACCATTTTGAAGTACAACCTGATTTGCAACCCTGATAGCATAGGGGAGAGTGTACGTTTAACCTACATGGTCAACCTTTGCTGTGGAATGCAGGAGAAGCAGCCCTAGGTATTGTTTTACTCTTATGAAAAGCAATGCTATCAGGTTCGCAAAACTGGTTGTACTCCAAGATGGCGGATGCTGCTATGGCAGCAGCTCACCTGCGAAGGGTCTATAGCCATACCAGGGATGGCGATGACCAGGGTTAGAGCCCTGGTAATCAGTCAAAGCACCGGTAATTTGTCAGTTTAAAGTGCTATTAGCCCTGGTAATAACATCTTAAAACCTTCGTAATTATGAAAGGCTGGCCATAGACAGTATATTGTACGTAGAATATACTATCTATGGGCTGGCTAACGCCGATTAATTCAAATGTGTGTTTACAGTTACAGCTTGTTTACTTACGATTTTAAACAGACTAATCAGGAACGGTTGATTACAGACGATAAACACTATAGATCTTCAGATACAGAGTGCATAGCACTAAGCAGTAGCACCAGAGGTAGCACCTCGAGTAGCATCATGTCAAGGAAACTCTAAATAATGCCACATATAATTGATGACGTCATCTACTTGGTAACACCGTTGCTCACTTAGTTACGTGCTGTAGTAGTCGTGTAAGTGGAAGACTAATAATTGTTCTTTTACTTCTGTTTTCTATTCACTAGAGACTGTTTCGTAACTGTGACGTGCGGTCAGGTGGCCGCAGAGTGGTCTCCCGAGTCAACTGAGTAGGCTAGGCAGCTTAGCACTGCGTACCTCTCGGCGTACGTAGTAGCTGTTGCATTTAGCAAGTGGTTAACAATCCAGAAAAGTAAGTCTTAAAATTGTAATTATTTGTTTTACACTTTTGCACACGTAGACTACCCCAGCCAGCAAAGTTGGCTGCCCGCCAATTTCCCGGCGCCGGCACTGTAGTACCAGAGCCGAGAGGTGATGAAGTTTGGGGCTTTCATTTTAATATACCATAAGGTATAGCACATAGTAACTGAATTGAGTGATGGAGTACTGACACTTATGGTGTGACTGGCGGTTGCTTACAAACTGGATTGGGTACACTGATGTATTTTAGCTTTCTGACATATCTGAGCTTCACATTTTTACCACTACTAGCTAATCACTTTTTTTTTTGTTTTCTGTATGTATGCATGTTTGTCAGTTTTGTTCTTGTATTTACCTTGCCGTGCCCACGCAGATCTTTTACTACGATCTGATTGTGGTTGCACGAGACTGAGCTAGGTCGCACATACTGTAAGTTAACTCTACTTATTATGTTTTCTCATTTATAATAATGATGGTTCTCTCTCCATGCAGTAGTCGATGGATATTCATTGCAGTGGTGTATACCTGTGGGGTACTGCTGTGTGTCTGCAAGTGTTTAAGGTTTGTAGCTTTAAACAACCATTCTGCAGTTAAAATGTTGTTTGGCAGTTTAGGTAATAATGACTTTCCATTGGTAGCAGTTTTAAACAGGTAAATGCTTTAGCTTATTACATTGGAGATTGTTTATGATCTTTGTTTCTTGATATAGCGAATACTGCAAGACTAGCAAATGAAACAATTTGCTACCACTATACTGTGGTTACTAATAGGAACCGATCTAACATATCAGATGGTTATACCATGCACCCATCCCTTACGCACAGTTGTGCAATAGTTGGTAAGTGCATATATGTTTATCTCATATTACATATCAACAATTATTTTATCACAGCATAAATCATGTACATCTGCTCTATTGTAGCTATGCTGGTAAGTTTTATTTAGCTACCATAGTTTGTATTATATTGTTATATCTTGCAGTTCAATGAGAAAACTTGCAATATACACTGCACAGTATCTGATGCATCTTTGCTGCTGCAGAATCTTCTCACAAGAAATTTCTGGACTAACATGTATGCACCTATACAAAAAAACTGACATTTTGTATACATGTATTTTTACTTGTATGCAGTATTATTTTTAATGGAATTCTATGGTGCATGAATGCATAAACTGGATGCAAATGCGATGTAGTGAAATCACCGCAAATAAGTAGTGACGTTCACTGTAAAACAGTAGTGAAGTTCACTACTAATGGCACTGCAAGTAGTGACGTTCACTACAGTTAGTAGTGACGTTCACTACAATTAGTAGTGACATTCACTACTTTTTTGTAGTGACGTTCACTACAAAAAAGTAGTGAACGTCACTACACAAAAATAGTGAGTATTGTGGCAGAGGTTTCACTACTAATTAGTAGTGACGTTCACTACTTTGTTTTTACTGTGCGAGATACTCTAATAGAGCAGTCAATTACTCTAATAAAGCAGTCACAATGTTCATGAGGCAGTGTAGCTTACCTATGAAGCTACAAATAGGATTTTATTTTACATAACAGACGTGATATAGTTGGTAAGGATAACTAGCTATTATTGTTGTGACCTTTTTTTTTTTTTTTTTTTTTGGTCTTCAACTGGTTTTCAGCAAGTTTTTTTGGTCTTCAACTGTTTTTCAGAAAGGTGCCCCCCCTCTTTCGAAACTCTGGATCCGCCCCTGCTATTTAAACATGTTAGTGACACTAGAGTACATTGAGTAATCATTACATACAAATCTTGCTGCTTTCCTTTGTATTCTTTCTAGTTTATCAATATTATAGTCATAGTATAGGGTGACCAAACTACATATGCAAGCATACTCTAATATGGGTTGCACTAAAGAAAGATAACATCTTTTCCTTACATTTGCTGGACATTGTTTTAAATTTCGCTGCAGAAATGCTTGGACATTATTTGCTTTGTTGCATGTTTGCCTTTGAAATCACAATTACGGCGTTCAAGAGCAGATTTTTTTTCCCGGGCTATAGATGGGATGCCCTTGCCACCACACCCAGCACTGGCTGTCGAGTGCTGGACAGTTGGATAACACCGGCGACAGTAAAATAAATTGCACGAGGGCATTAGCATTGAGCCTGCCCTCGGAATAGGCCAGATCAACGCAAGAAGGTATGGGATGATGTACAGAAGATCGATGTCCCCTCAGGCACATGATGGCAGACCGACCACACGTGCTAAATTAATTAGTATAACAATGTGGAGGTGTGGTAACACGTCATAGCGTAGCCCTGCTTCTTTCGTGAGCCACGCCCACTTACGTAAATTACGTATGTAGACATATGGTAGTCATGCCCATTCATTATGCAGTCTGTATAGGTTAGAACGAATCCATTGTCTGCAGGCTTGTGTAAAGCCACACCCACTGATCAGTTGTTATTGTATGAGTCATAATCTAGTTTATAGTACTGTGATTAACTCTATATTGTGAAAAGCAGGCTATTTAGTGGTCATGAGCTTGCAAAAAACTTAAAACTTCACAAACAAGTATAAGAAAAATTAGGAATTTTATATTAGAGTATATAGGGACGGTGTGGTGTATATAGTGCTGCAATAAAAAGTACTGAAACAAGCTGGATCGGAGTAGTACGTAACGTACTACTCCGATCCAATGCACTGTGCTTCAATGCACAGTAGGGATATTCACTTCTTATTGTTTTGCAGTATTTAGACATTACATACTACTCCGATCCAGCTTGGTTCAGTACTTTTTATTGCAGCGCTATACACTATCCCTACTCTATTCCTAATTTTTCTTAGACTTGTACGTCTATAGTTGGGGATGACTGGATAGCTACTCAGATATAGTTAAGAGGGTTCTGTACATAGTTCAGTCTAGTAGTTATATGACTTATACTGCTGCATCATTAATGATTCCTAGCTGTGACATGCATACTATCACAGCAAAAAAAATAAAAATAAAATTTTCAGCACATTTGTTTCAGTATATAGTACCTGCATACATGCATGTCGGTTTACAACTCTTCACTATAAACAATTACCAAATGTGCATGTACGTGTAAAGGTTGACTGTATAGCTATGTACATGTTATACTTGTGACTATATAGTGCATTAGCTAAAACAAATGTTTTGCTGTGATATGCATGTCACATTTTAAATTGTTAAGGAGCCATGATGCATCAAACAAACTTTTGGTCTATTATGTACACATGTGCATAGACTAGGTGCCATGCCCCCCTCCCTGCTGAAAAATAAGTTTTGAAAAATCTTGGGGAAAAGTTGCAGTAGCTAGCTATAGTTGTGATTAGCATTAATCGGCATTATAGCATGTTTTTATTATAAATTTTAGGCTGTTTTCAAGCTTTCAATTGAAAATCCTGCAGCTTTGCAACCCCCAGACTCTCCTGAAATTCTACTTTATATATATATATATACAACAAAAGTTGTGCTGTGCCCTACTTGGCCCCCCTGTAGGCAGGGCCGCCCAGAGAAATTAAGGGGCCCAGGGCAAAGAGTTAAAGTGGGGCCCTTCACCCAAGTTGTAAGGTGAAGACCAAAAAAAAAAAAAAAAAAAGGTCACAATCTGCTGGCAATGACAATAACTACCCATCACCAACCATATCTTCTTATCTATAAGCTTGCTACACTGCTCCTCTGAAGAATACTGTGACTGCTCTATTAGAGTATTTAGATCTGACTGCTCTATTAGAGTATATCGATCTTTTAAACGACCCTTCCTGGCTGGGGCCCGGGGCAAAATGCCCCAGTTGCCCCCCCCCCCCCCCCCCTGTGGGCGGCCCTGCCTGTATAGGTCAGGTCTAGAATCACCACTGCAAATGTGCTGCATGTGGCATTAATTGAGCAAATAAAGTTTTAGCAGTGTATGATTATGTTTATTTTGTGAAGGTGAAGCTATACAGAGGTATATACATATAGTATATACCATAAGCTATTCACAACTACCAGATATCTAGTTCTATAATATACATAATAATGGTGAAAAGGCTTTAAAGGTTTTACAGCACAAGTGCTGAAAGTCTGTAGAACACCTGGTCATACAGCCTGTTTAAGATATTATACTAAGTATGTTTGAAAAGATACAGGCCCTGGTCAACCTCGAACCTGCAGCCATTATGGGTTACTGGAATTTACTATAATGTATATATATTCATGCATGCAATGCACTATATACATAAGGGAATAATTTACAAAGGAAAACATATGAAGGATATACATATAAAACCCCTTGTTGCATGTCTATCAGATCATCACTACAGCTATATATGCATGGCAGCAAAATGTCATCCAACAGAGTCACATCGTCTACTGTACATTTTCAGCTGCAATTCACATTATTGGTACTCCCTGGATGTTCCATAATTACATGCCTATAAAAGGTATCACTGCATGTTATTCATACACTATACATGTGATTGATTCATGATTTCTCAGTATCTATCTTTATGTGACTGCTTTTCCGGCATTATTAGCATTGCATGGATTTTTTAATGGTTACCTTCATATGCATGGCTAGTTAATTATGTTTCTGTAAATGCAAACAATGTGTTTGACTTTTCAGTGTTAATAATTTGTTCAATAGAAGTTCTCATGTTGTACAGAAATTCTGAAAGGTTTATTTGGAGTCACCCTGCGCTCCAGTAACTTTAGCTGCTCATCTAAATGTCAAGAAATGTTTAGAGATATGAGGTAATTTTTTCCACAGTAAAACTTTTCATTGTGACACAGTCAATAGATCATGCATTTGAACATGTTTACTAGTTGGTACTTGCTGTAGTTAGGTATTCCAACATCCAAGATTTTTCACCAAAAGTTCTCCATATAGTATATAGCTATTTCCCAATAGAACCCCATGCACAAAATAATGCATGCATGGTGCTTGTTTAACTTGCATGGGATTGCTCTACCATCCAAGCTCAGTCCAGCGGGGATGAAAATTGCTATGGGGTTTGTCCACATGCTGATCATTATGGAAATTGTGTGTATGTTAAAGCCTTGTACATGTTGTTGGAAACTTTAAAAACATACTGTTGGATGGTAGGTATTCACTGGTGTTTACTTTAAAGTGTGTGTAGTGCAGGCCACCATAAACTTCCATACTGATGAACCAGTATTCATAACTTTATGGTACTTGATTGAATTAAAGTGTTATTCATACCATTTTTCTGCACAAGATGATACAAATTTGTGGTAAATTTGGTGCAAACTGTAAATTATGTCATTCATTGCCATGGCAATGATCGGGCAACGATCGGTCTTCTATTTGCTTCAATCATAGATACAGTATGCCAAATCGGTTACCAGTAAAGTAGGCAAAAATGTAAAGTTTTCTGCATCTAGCCCTGTAAGTTACCAAGTTACCAGGTTAATACCAGTAATGTAGGCAAAATCTATGGCAAAATATAAAGTTTTATGGTTCAGTTATTCAGCAGGTTACCAAGTCAGTCAATATACCAGTAAGGTAGGCAAAAATGTAAAGTTTTTTTTCTTCTAGCCCTGTAAGTTACCAAGTTACCAGGTTACAGTAATGTTAGGTTCTGTTATTCAGCAGGTTACCAAGTCGGTTACCAGTATAATAGGCAAAAATGTAAAGTTTTCTGCTTCTAGCCCTGTAAGTTACCAAGTTACCAGGTTACCAGTAATGTAGGCAAAAATATAAAGTTTTACAGTTCTGTTATTCAGCAGGTTACCAAGTCAGTTGGTTACCAGTAAAGTTGGCAAAAATGTAAAGTTTTCTGCTTCTATCCTTGTGCTGTAAAGCCTTAATAAATAAACTAATATCCATTTGGTTCCACATGGGGTACTTTGAGATAATAGGCCACTCTCTAGAGTTCCTTGGATACATATACATGAAACTGACAAGGAGAAAACATCCTGACTGCCTGGCAGACTCCTGTAAGTGTTCAAGCGTTAATCAGATGGCTGCAGGTTCGAGGCCGCCTAGGTCCAGTAATGGATTTCTTCTCCTTTCTCCACCTTTTCAAACATACTTTCTGTAATAACTTTAAACAGGCTGTAGGACCAGGTGTCCTACAGACCTTCAGCACTTGTGCCGTAAAGCCTTAATGAAAAAAATTGCCAAGTTACTAGTTTCCAGTATTGTAGGTAAAACTATAGTTTTATTATTCAGCAGGTTACCAAGTTGGTAACCAGTAAAGTAGGCAAAAATATAAAGTCTTTGTGCATTTAGCCTTGAAAGTTAGCTACCAAGTTACCGGCAGTAATGTAGACAAAAATATAAAATTTTATGGTTCTGATTTTTTTGAATCTAGTCACAGTCCTGTAAGTTAAGTAATTGTCTATAGTCCTACAGTTACCAGTAATGTAGACAAGAGTCCTGTAATTATTACTCAACATTCCCGAATAGCTTTCAGCCATAAAAAAAATTACTGAGCCGGTAGAATTAGTTATAGTCAGGCAGACAGCAGGGTGAAGTTTGCAAAATGGTCTATAGTTTATTTTAATGTACTTTTGGATTGTCCTGTACACCTAAAACAATATTCCACCTGCTGGACAAGTGTCAGCCTTGGGAATTTTGCCATAGCAATGAAAGCTTAATTAACTGCATAGCAACCATACAAATTTTACAAAATAGCTTCTGTGGGTTTCAGTTTTACCCAAAATTGTTTGATAACCTGACCATTTAACGAATCTTAGGTGTTACAATTAATGCCAGAACAAAACTGAATGATTAAATAGTCCCATAAATCCCTGAAGGCATCACTATGACTTTTCGATTAGGATTACAGCTTATTTTTCTCGTCCGATTTCTCCTTCTTCAAATAACAACAACAGTTGTACAATCCTCACTTTAGACGAACCTCCCAGCAAGGAAACGTTTGTCGCCAGAAGCAGGAAGAATCTCAGTAGTCCCAGACAGCGAACTACATCCGCCAAAACCGCTAACGCTGTTGTACCGTGGCCTTCCTCTCTAACGGTACCCGTAAAGGTTGGACTATCACCAAACTTTAATCTGTGTGTTCTCTGCTTTTTGTCTGCGCAGATTAATTTAGTAGGACCATGTCAACGCCTACTAGTCAAGGGAAGAGGAAGCTCCCCCCTAGACCAGGCGTCTCACCACCCGACGAGATGCTAAGTAAGGTGCAGAAGCTGCCAGGTGAAATAATTATGTAAACATTGTAATAAACTTTGTTCTAAGAATGTACATCATTCCAATGTGAAGTTTGTTACAGTTGGGTACATGCATCATGTGAAGGGGTACAGCGTTTTGTGGAGTTCTTGCACTCGGAAAATTTTAGCGCATGCGTATATTCGTCACAATGACTACGTTAAAAAGTCTGAAAGCACACCTATTTTGTATATTTCAATGTTCTGGATAGCCACCATTATCCAAAACGGTTGTGTGTTTACTTAAAGTGTTAGAAAAGTAAGCAATACTTGAACAGTAGACTTTTCTCAATTTAAGTGCGCATGCGCTTAAAATTTAAAGTTGCAAGAACTCTGCAAAACCCTGTATTGAATGATAATTACAAAATGTTCAATAAATTGTCTGCCTTAATTCCAAACATAGTTTACTGCTGCAATTTAAACCAATGTTATGCCCATCTAAGCCAGTTAACCTCAGTGGCAAATAATCCTCCAACTGAAAATGTTGACCACCACAGCTTCCAAACCTTCATTGATAATCACAACGTCCTAGAGAACTCTGTCTCCAAACTTGGCACTCAAATTGAAGCTCTTTCCCAGGCCAACGTAGCCTTGCAGAAGCGTTTCAGTGATCTATTAAGCACTCAATCTGAAACACAGAAATTTATAAAACCACCAGAAGTTTCAACAGCAGCAACTGCCTCATCTATTGCAGATGAGCTTTCTGAACGGGAACGCAAGAAAAACAACATTGTAGTTTATAATCTCCCAGAAGCACCCGAACAATCTTCAGAAGAACAGAATTTTGCTGACCTGTGCAAATGTATTGTTAAAGTTGACCTCAATATCCAGAAAATCTTCCGTATTGGCCGCAAAGACAGTACTAGAGTAAGACCTCTGCTAGTATGCTTCACTTCAGAAGATTCCAAATTGACAGTTTTATCTAATGCTCCCTACCTTTGCTTCCATGTATTTATCGCCCCCGACATGACAAAGTTCGAAAGAGCCAAGCACAAGAAACTAGTAGATGAATTAAAACAGCGTAGACAACAAGGTGAAACAAACCTGATCATAAAGAATGGTTCAATTGTACAAAGACAACTAAGAAGATCCAACACAACTAATGTGAATGCAAGTGTACCAAATCTTGCCCAAACTTCCCCACTTGCTCAAACATTCTCATCAGCTATGTCAATCGATGCGGGTAATCAGAATTCCTGATACCCCTGAGTTTAACCAAGGTATCAATGAACCTAACTGACATTTAGTAAAACCAGACCCATGCAATTCCAGTGTACTTGTGGAATTCTAGAAGTCTTGTCAACAAGTTGAAGAACTTTAATAGTTTTATACTTACTTCAAATTACAAAATTTACGGAATAACAGATCGTGAACACTTCTAAAATCTGTGATCTAATATTTCAGTATAACTATACCCAGATTGTTGAATATTCTACTCATGTCCAAGGAAATATTGGATCTCATAATTACTAACTGTGACAAAAATATTTCCAGTCCCCAAATTCACACAGAAGATAACCCATTGCTTAAATCAGACCACTACCCTGTTACGTTTAATCTTAACCTGCTTCATAATTGCAATGCCACAACAGTAAGTGATTCTATTAATTTATGTGATTACTCTAAGGTAGACTTTGATTCAATAAATGAATACCTTTAACATGTTGACTTTTCTCCCTGCTTTAAATTCGTCTGACGTAGAATTTGTATGGACTTTAATTAAAGAAATTCTTCTTGATGCAATTCACCTGTTTGTTCCAAAAATCAAGATAAAACTCAATGATTTTCCTAAATAGTTTACCCCAAGCTTAAAGCATAAATTCAAATGTCTTTGTTCACTTAGAAAGCGGTACTCAAAATCTCCCACACCTCATATCAAATATCGATTGCAGGCTGCTGAGTTTGAAACTGCAGAGGAAGCCTCAGCTGCTCGATCTGCATATGAATCTAAGCTTATTAATGACTTCGCTACTACCAATCAATCCCACACACTGTGTATTATAATGATTAACAGCACAACCAATGATAAACAAAAGGCATCATTGTTTAATAATTACTTTTACTCCGTGTTCACTACTACTGATATTAACCAACCCCCTCCTAACAAGCCTCTAGACTCTAGCACCCCCAACAACATTTAGTTTCAATTGATATTTCTGAAGAAGATACTTTTTACGCTCGTAACTCGTTGGACCCACATAAGGTAGTTGGTATTGATGGAATTGGGCCAAAATTTCTTAAAAATTGTGCTTCATTTCTCTATAGACCACTACACTATTTGTTCAACCTTTCACTTCGCAAACATGTTATTCCACTAGAATGGTGCACTCACACCGTAATTCCCATATTTAAGTCTGGTGACAGAGGATCAGTTACAAATTACCATCCTATATCATTGTTATGTAACACCTCAAAAGTACTTGAAAAATTGATATATGATAAAATTATTGACCATCTCAACAAATTTATTTCACCTGCACAATTGGGATTCCTCAAAAATAGATCTGTAATTCAACAATTGCTTATCCTCTTCAACCAAGTAATAAATACTAACCATCAAACTGACATTATCTATTTGAACTTTCGTAAAGCATTTGACAGTGTGCCTCATAATCAACTATTGCTAAAACTAAATAGACTTGGTATATCTGGCAACCTATGGCTTTGGTTTAAATTCTATCTCCTACACCGTCAACAGTGCATAAAGATAATCAATTTTCTGATTTCCTACCAGTCTTATCGGGGATTCCCCAGGGCAGCATCTTGGGCCCTCTACTGTTTCTTGTCTACATTAACGATCTACCAGACCATGTATTGACTTCAATATTATTACTATTTGCAGACGACACAAAGTGCTTTAAGACTATAACTGATACAAATGACAGTCTAGATCTGCAAAAGGATGTAGACAATCTAGATGGATGGAATATCAACTCTGATCTACTGTTCAGTCTATCCAAAATTTTATTCATGTCCTTTAAACCTCACCTGCAGACATCCTACTCTATAGGCAACAATGTTATATCCAAAGTGACTACTCATAGAGATCTAGGTATCATTATCTCATCAGATTTAGACTGGGGACCACACCACCAACACATAGTATCAAAGGCTTATCGGATGTTAGGCTTATTACGACGTTCCTTTTCAACAAACATACCTGCTATATCCAAGAAACATCTATCACTAGTCAGATCCCAATTAATGTTTTGTTCAACACTATGGAAACCATATTTATTAAAAGATATCAGACAAATAGAACAGCTTCAGCGTCATGCAACGAAGTACATATTGAATGACTATACCAGCAACTATAAATCTCGATTACTTGAGCTCAAAATTTTACCTTTAATGTATGTTTTGGGCATCTGTGACATAATGTTTTTTATCAAAAGCCTTAATACAAATGCATTTAATATCTCTGACTATATCAAATTCACTTCAGGAAACACACAATCAGGATCTAGCTATACACTGCAACACAGAAGAAATACTAATGTTTTCAGCAGCAACTTCTATTTCAACAGACTCCCTCGTATATGGAATGTTTTACCAATAATAGATTACAATCTTAGCCTACCTACTATCAAGTACAAACTTACAAACTTTCTATGGAATCATTTTGATCTAAATTTTGATCCTGACAATGCATGTACTTTTTCTTTTGTTTGTCCCTGTTGTAATTGTAATAAGTCCCCTAAACCTCCCAACTTTGATCACCTGTAACCCTTGCTTTAAATGAGTTTTATATAATATAAGTAGGTAACTATAACTAATCTTAATAACTACTTACTCCTGGCCACTGGCACTGGATGCCAGTGGACCTTCAGCATACACTAGATTTTAAGGACTACTAATGTTTATACTGTACGTATCTTGTTGTATACATGCTGTAAAGCAAATAATAAATAAATAAATTATGCATACCGTAGTTACGTATGTCTCACTAACCATCATAGGGCCTGCGGGCACAAACTAAACCCTGTCACACAACAGGGTGTATCTCGGTAATGGAGTAAAGTATTTGCATTCTGCTATTTGTATTATAAAGCCAACCAATTGCTCACTACCTTCTTATATTTTCAAAGCCATAGCACATTGGTACATAAAATTATGGGCGATCAAAGTTCGCAAAGTAGGTAACTTTTATGTGCCCACATGCCCTATTATTCACAGGCCCAGTCACATTTGCTCTCTTCACGTTCTCTAGTTTGGTTATTGTAAAAAATGTTTGTTTCAGCTCAAGCCATACTATGATAGTTACCATTGCTTTTAGACTTGAGAGAATAAACACAGTTTTCTGGTAGGAAATTTAATTCCGGCCTTTTTCTTTCAGTGCTTCTAAATCATTATGATTGTATCTGGTGATAATGGTTTGCCTCTTTTTGGTATTGCTGGTGTGGAAAGGCTTGGTTACTACACCCTTTCTCCAGCTAAAGTCCATGAAGTGCAAAAAAATTATCAGGTGCAGTATTACAAAATGTTCAAAATCTAACCATAACATCGGTGTTAAAAATAGAACTTGAGTTGAAGTTAATATACATGTATGTAGATCATCAAATGTCAGCTCAAAAACTGGTACTTGCTAATATACTTGCGGCAAATAGGAGTATGTCACAAAGTAGTCACTATACAACGAATAGTGTATGTGTGTTCTTCATCTATGCTTATTAAATGCCTTCTTCACACCTGTTCCACTGTCATCTAATTTAGCAAGAAATAATTGAAGTTATGCCTTATTTGAGGCATCATACATATGTGGTATCCATGCAATAATACAATAAAACAGTAGCTTCCTTTTGTACCCCTATGTAAGTTAAGCCACCCTAAAATGTGGACACCATGATATCAGAGTAATTTGTCTAAGGTCCCATTTGTATTGAATATACATACAATTAAGCCTCTGAGATCAGGACAACTTTCCAATAAGAACAGTATAGTGGGGCCTCGGTATAGACTTGTGAGAGCCTCTATCTATATTTAGCTATATTTTATATAGCTATACTATTCTGAATCCTCTAAGATCAGGACAACTTTCCAATAAGAACAGTATAGTGGAGTCTTACAGTGTCCAGAATAGTGTTGTGAGAGCCTCTAGCTATGTTTTATATAGAATACACACACACATATGTATAACTGTGTGCTACCTCTTAATCAACATTTTTTATGTACAGTAAATAGATCATGACATGCCCTTTGTACTGAAGTTATGTCTGTTCTCAATCACTTCTGCTGAATCACTTCTGTCTATACTTTTTGTTATTTTCACTGAAATGACCAGCAAATCAACTTCTTTAAGGTACAGGGGTGTATGTTATTCTCTTACACTTGCATGCTGCTCCTCTTGCATGAGAATTTTGGTAACCTTACAATTAATTTTAGCATGCAAAAGAGAACTTTCAATGATATAAAGGTGCTACGTACCAGTCTTTTTGTGACCAAATTTGCAAGAAAGGTCATCCACACACCAAATTTTACCACTTTAATGATTCATAACTTAATTTAAATTTGAAATAAGTTATTGATTGAAATTTTGTCAGCTGTGAGCCATAACAAAGCATTGGAGGAAGAAAATTTCACATCTGTTTAAAACAAACAATTGCATGTGGAAGATGCAAATCCAGCCTTTAACAGCATCCATTGTATAAACAAAATTAGACTTAAAAGTCTTTCCTGCTGCCACCTATTTGCTCCACTAACGTTTTCCTCAATTGGCATCTATCAACAGCATATATTGTGGTGAGCAATGGCATGCCATATGAATAGTGTGTTGGGTACAAATTTGGTTCTACAAATAATTCATAATAGTCAAGTGCATGCTAAATGTATACTGTTTGTACAGTATTTTCACATGTATGTATATTGCATATACGTATACAGCCGGTGTTCTATGAAATGCAGTGGTAGACAGGGACAGTGCTCGGTTACAACAAATCCGTGACAGTCAAGCTGTGAAAAGGGTGCATGTAGTGGCACTACAACTGTATCATTCAGAGTTAGCTATAAACTAAAAGTAAAGAGTATTGGTCTAGCTGAAATTTAATCATTGGAGCAATTTCTTGGTTGCTGATTTTGATTTACTTCATAGTTGGCTACTCTGTCTGCAGTTTGGCTATTTTGACACGGATACCATCATTTACTACTTTACATGTACATGTGCTCTACTCAAGGCAGAAAGTCAAGCTAACGTTCAAAACACAACTTATACAATTACTTATTACCTAAAACCATTTAGTTGATGAGATTACATTAATTTAACTACTATAAATTTATTTAATCGCTCAGCATAAAAATAATATATAGTGAACTTGCCCGTTCCGGTCGCATGCCTTATGAAGGAGTTGGTTGCATTAAACATGTTAATATCACTGTGTACACAAATGACACAGTTAGGAGACTGTTATACAATGGTCAGTTAAATCAGGTGACTTTATTATACAGTGATCCATTTAGACAGGTTTTACTGTATAATTCAATAATAGAAGTATTGTGCAATCACAAATGCAGTAAAATACCTATAGTATAAAGCAAACAGGCATAACATGGAATGTAATCAAAGGAATCTAATGAAACTTGGTGTATAACTTTGACTCATGATGCACTGTCTTTGTGCCAATTTAAGAAATTTGAAAAGAGTGGGTTAACATTTTAATTTCTTTGATACTTTAGCATGGAATGACCAAAATACTAGAATTTCCTGAGGTAATATCCCAATTTGCCCAATGCTGACAGATGTCCAGCAGGTGGTTTTGAGTAGTCCATAGTATGGAGAAATATTTGTAACATAAAATAAACTATAGACCACATTGCAAAGTTCAGCCAAAAAAGCTCCTTCTTCTGCCGGACTATTATGTAGTTTATTGTAGATAGCTACATTAACGTAATTTTCCTTTGTTCATTAGGTTACTAAGTTACTTTAGTTACTGGTAACTTTATCTTAAAATGGGACCTGGTGATTCCACATATCGAGGCAGTACTGTAGATATTAATCAATGTCTGGTTAGTGACTGATTTTCAGCTACCCGTGGCCTTGTAGTTGTAGAAATGGAACTTAGATCTATTCCATATTGTACCGCAAGTGTGTCTGCAATTATTGAACACTTGGTCACCAGGCCACATTCAATTCCAGGTCATATGATTAGATTTGAAGGAGGCCTGTATGGAAGCCTTACATTCCATCAGACTATGAAGTGGATAAACATGTGATTGATTGGTTCCAGTTATGACTTATTTCAGTGGTTTACTACACACCAATAAAGAAACCATTGCTACAGTGCTGGCCAAAGCTACATGCAGGTACTGGGGTAGCCCTACCAGTACAGAATGTGTTAAGTTAATAGTTTTTTTGACAATCTCTCACACTGTAACTAATGAAGAATCCATACACTTTAAATATTTCAACTGTACAGTGCAATATGTGTACATTGATTATGAATTACTCATGTGCAATGTAGCTATGTGTTTTACGTCAGTTCTTTTTAACATACCGGTTAATCGTATTATTTGGTATAGTGCATCTTGAGCTCTTGCATGTCAGTCACCAGTACACTGTCATTTGCTATTCTTTGATGGATGACTAATCATGTAGCTTGGATGACACTGAAAAAAGAGGCATATAATAATGGCCTAAACTATACAAATAATGTTAAATAGTCTGGTACTATACTCACCAGCCTATAACACTGCCTATACCTAGTATAATGACTATAACATATGGCTTCAGTTTGTGTAAGTATGATTTTAGTAGCTGTTTGGTTTCTCCATGCATCATTATTCATGGTATAGTGTTTATTTAGCGCGTGTGACTTTTATAAAATACAGTAATATACTAGCCATCAGTCACATTTTTCATTGGTGATATCACATGAAAAACAGCCAATCAGCTAGTTTGTAAGAAGTTTAAAAGTCTGGGTGCATGCCAATCATTGGTTGGATTCCATTCAGAAATTTTGTATGGTCGACAACCAATATGCAATCTACTGCATGTATATGAATAAACACGGTTCATGGAAATACAATGCTGTGACTGATTAACTTTTTTTTATATCACCCATCTGTCCCTGTGGAATAAATGACGGATTTTAACCATAATATATAATATTGACTATAGCTATATAGCTTGAAAATAAATTTAAATACACACAATCCTATAAAATCAAATCTTCGGCAATCTTAAAGACACAACAAGTCAAGGTAGATTGTACACCTAACACACCTGTAAATATTTGTGGTAATGTACATTTAAATTAGACATATACTTTATTACATTATTTGTACATTGTACTGTACAGCGGTTTGCGTGAACCTTGAAAAAATTATTCGAATTAGCTAGATGCATGTGCGTATTCATACTGTAGTGAATTGTAGACTTTGTGCCACACTGGAATGACACTCGGCTGTGAGAAGAAGTGATTCCTGTCCTAAACAGTTGCCATCAGGCACCACTAAAACACTTGTAGCTACTTTTGACATTCAAAACTGATAAATTCGCTAGCGCATGCGTCATTCGACTGGCACAGTTTTTTGCCGCAAGGTTCACGAAAACCTCTGTACAGCCGTACAGGGAATTTACACCAGATTGCATTTCCGTTTAAAAATTCCGTGCCACATTTGTACATGCGCACGCAAGATTGCAAATGTTTTGTTTCACGAAACAAGTTAGTGACCCCTGGGACTATGATTTTCAGTTTGTAAAAGTAGCCCCGTGAAAAATTGCATTTAAAAACTGTGCGTATTAAAACAGCGCATGTGTGATGCAATTTTTAAACGGAAATGCAATCTACTGTAACACTTCTTGCAATTTTGTGTGATGAATGCATATGCATGCATGCTTTAAGGCCACTCCAAATAAATTCTCAGTTTCCCGTCCACCGCCCACATCTGGTTACTGCCAGCTCTAAATATTCCATATTTTTCCATTATTTTCCAGTTATTCTTCCATACTGATAGGCTCAGTAAAAGCTATCTTGAAACAGTGTCAGCTCAGGTGTCAGCACAGGGGCGGATCCAGAGTTTGGAAAGAGGGGGGCACCTTTCTGAAAAACAGTTGAAGACCAAAAAAACTTGCTGAAAACCAGTTGAAGACCAAAAAAAAAAAAAAAAAAAAAAAAAGGTCACGACAATAATAGCTAGTTATCCTTACCAACTATATCACGTCTGTTATGTAAAATAAAATCCTATTTATAGCTTCATAGGTAAGCTACACTGCCGCATGAACATTGTGACTGCTTTATTAGAGTAATTGACTGCTCTATTAGAGTATCTCGATCTTGTATGCAATTTCTTGAAGGGGGGGGGGAGGGGGGGGGGGGGGGGCATTTGCCCCAAATGCCCCATCCTGGATCCGCCATTGCAGCAGTGCTATCAAGTCAGCACAAACTTCACGTTTAGCTATGTTATTTTTGCAACTTACAAAGGAAGGAACAAGCTTAAGCATGCTTTTATGCAGCCTTTTTGGCTGTGCCAGGCAAATAATGGCTTGAAAAGCTAGCCAATCTTATTATGAAATAATGGAAATGGACCGCCCACCCGCATGCAAATATGCCTGAGTCCAGGACGGAAAATATAGAATTTATTTGGAGTGGCCTAATAAGCGATTTCTGCATGATGCTGCAATGTGGATACCCATAACGTGCTTTAGACCGCTGTATATGCAACAAAATCCTAAATAGGGGTGGTAACATAGGTTATTTCACTTAGAGAATAGCTAAATGTAGCAATTACGCATGCGTACGCCATGCAAGGGCGGACCTAGGGGGAAGGGCGCCTGGGGTGCTGAAGCACCCCCCCTCCAAAATTTTATCATGTGCAAGCTAGGTAAAATTGCATCTTATATGAATGCATGGGATAGAAAGAGAAGGGAGAATGGCTAACTTTACTTAGCCTATGAGGGGTAGTGCTAAAAACGGAATGGAACGGAACCAATTAGGGCGCGCGCCAAGTAGAAAAATTGTTTGAGACAGATTTTGCATCGTTTCCAACTGCCACACACTGACTAGAATTGTGCTAGAGTTCATTTCCTTCTACTTATATGCAAGCTAGAAATCTCGCTCTATTTAATGCCTGCCACGTGGCATGTTGTGCTCTTACCAATCCATCAAATTCTGTTTAATCCTGATGTAGAATTTCGTTTTATTTTATTAATTTGCAAAGCCCCTAAAGGGGTAAAACGCTAATACTAAAATTAATTTAGTTATTAGTTTATACAAGTTTATAAAATCTGCAAGGGATAGGTTATTAATGTTATTGATTTGGAGACTGTTCCATTCAGGTATCGTTTTGGGGAAGAAGGAGAATTTGTAAGTATCACAAGAAGTTTGAATGTGGTAAAATTTACAAGCATGATTTGATCTAGTTGATGTCAGTCTTGCAGGTGAGAATTGCTTCCTTATCCGCATTGTAAAAGGTAAACTACTGTAGTATTTTCATGTTATAGTCGTGTCCAACTCTTTAGTAACAGCGAGGATGGTTTTCTGAAGTCTGCCAGCATGGGCAATAATTTACAAGAGTTAACCACAGTGCATGTTAGTGGCTGTGAATCATATGCTTACAGTACTTACAAAATAATAGTTTTTCAGCGTAGGTAGTTGCAAAATGCTTTCGTGTGGTGGGCATTAACTAGAAACTTCGAGCGAGTGATTTCTAGCATGCCTACAAGTAGAAGAAAACTAACTTCAGCACAATTCTAGTCACTATGTAATTGTAGGAAACGGTATACAATCTGCAAAAACGGTTTATTAACTTGGAGCGCGCCCCATTCCGTTCCATTTTGTTCCGGCTTTTAGCACTACCCGCCTATGAGGGGTTCAAGTTATACTTTTGGTGTGAGACTTAACCTAAAAGCTGCTAAAAATCGAAATACTCTAATAGAACAGTCAAATACTCTAATAGAACATCCATCATAATGTTTTTTCAAGAAGTTTCCAGTGTGTTTTCTTGACTTGTGCACTACTATTTTACCATTGCTCCAAACGTCCTGCCATAATTTATACTAATCACTTTCTGAGAACAACTTATGTCAAATAGTTTAATATTATAGTGAGGATTTTCAGTGGGATGGACACTGGCAAACCCTTGTGTTTAGGCTGAAAGTGCTTTTACTGCTAAGCCTAAGGTTTCTATGAGCTCTCCTGTCATTTGTAGAGTGGGAATAGTAACTGTAAAATGTGTAGTTGTAGCTAAATTGAAATACTTGCATGTGCTTCAAAGAATCGAATATTTCACTACAACAGTACAGGAAAATAGCTTTCAAAGGCATTCTCATTGATTTGTATACGTATGAATTACTGGAAATACGTCAGAAAGTTAGCTAAAAATGTCTATAAAAAGGCCTGTGAACCCCAAACTGCAGTACTGCAAAAAATTCTTACTTCGCAGTTCATGCTGTCATTTCACCACAAAATGGCGGAACTAAAGGTTTTGGCTTACATGAATGGATATACTAACGTCTTAGCTTTCAATCGGTACCATTTACATGGAAAAAGAACGCTTCTATTGTGCTCTCAGAACCCCAAACCATGAGGGTGCAATCTAATAATCATTGCACAAAACGCGTTCTACAAGATTCGCTCTCGAAATTTAGACAATCATACACCAGTAAAACAACAGTATAACTCTTACCATAATAAGAAATCCTTTTCATCTCCGCTCCTAGAAGGCTTATCTGCCCTTTCTCTTCGTTCCTCTTGTGCCAGATGAATCAACACCGATCAAAGGTAAGGTGTTGATTATTGCAATGCTGACGGCTCGCGCATTTTGTATTGAATTTACTCCGGTTTCCAATCCCGATTATCTATGATTAACCTTTCCTGAACTGTTGGTGGAAGCACAGATAATATGTGACCCAGCCTGAGAAAACCAGGCTTTTCGCCTATTTAAAAGTATCGAGAAACGCCGGTTTTAAGTATTTAGTGTGTTGTAGCTCGCCAATGGTTGAAGCTATGTGTACCAAATTTTCACACGTTTTATCCCAATTCCTTACCTTCTAGAGCATCCACTGTGCAAGTAGCCAACAACTAAGTTTCCCGCCATTTTAGATAGTTTTTAAACCAAGGTTGACTGTATCAGGCGAGCTGCAAATTGGGTAGGAGGCGGGAGCCCTGGAAGGCAGGTAAGATGGTGTTCAAAAATCAAAAGGGAAGGCCAAGGGATGAATTAGGCCAAGGGATGAATTAGGCCAAGTTTTGAGCCATTTAGGTCTCAGAACTGGCTAAAATGAAAGGAAATTCACAGCAGAGGTGCTTATTCAACACCACAGAACTGTACAGCCACATACAGTCATCCCCAGGCTGACCAGAGCTCCATTAAGGCCCCACACCACACGTACGGATCAACACTGGGCTTGGGAAAAGCAGCCAGCAAAACTAGACCACTCAAGTCTAGCTGATTTTGATTGTGGAATTAGATAGTTTATTCATGTAGCTTTGTTTCCTGGGTGAAAAATCGAATCTGCTGACATGGGCGATAAGACCGATTTTCTCAGACTGGGTCACATATATTATCTATGGTGGAAGCACTTGTTTACTCTTGACATCTTTGTTGTCATGATCACCAACCATCTTGGTTGGTTGAAACGTTGAGAAAATATCCTCTTTCATTTTTAGCTGTTTTCTCAGGGTTCAGCTCAACTTGTTCGCAATCTGACCCACACAGCTAGAACAAGCCAGCTACGAGGCTCAGTCGGCCTACACAAGCGTACGTAGCAAGGGGGTGTCATGTCGGCTCACGCTGTAGGTAGATCTGCAACCGCGGTCAAAGTCTTGACTGGGGAAAATTTCACCTTGACCCTTGACTTGCAGCGTTTATCGTCTTTGACCTGTGACTTTAGCGTTTCTTGTCGAACTTTTGTTATTTCTCTATTTTCCTATACGCACCTGCGCTTGTAACCTAGCATAATATTTTCTTAGTGCGTGCTACCAGCAGCTGGGAGAGAAAAATCATTATAATTACGGCGAAATGCCTGTTGGAGCTTTAAAACATCTTCTTGGAGATCCTTACTTCTTGTGAGTTATGTATAATCCCATAAACTTGATAATAGCTACGTATAGTTTTCGATTGTGGGTTTCGAACCTTCCGTATCGTCTTGACCCTTGACCCACTGTAAGAGCTATTTAGTGGCCTTGACCGTTGACTTAGAGTTTGACCGCGGTCGCAGATCTACCTACAGGAAGAGCCTGAGTGACACCCCCCTTGCGTAGTATATAATCCCAGGAAGCTACTATGGAATGGGAGATTCCTGTCTAAAATTATGACAGTAGTTATATAGCCGTTTACAATGACTTAGCTATACATGAACTTACCCGGCAATTTGCTGGGAGAATAGTGATGCATTCAGTGCCGTCAGGCTTCATGTCCATTCCGAGGCATACATTCAGCAACAACTCGCAGCTGATTCGGCTCCACTTGTCACGCACAGATTTCGACTAGACTAGTTATATCACCAACCCACTGCTTCAGCAAGAACAATTAAGACTGTAGCCTCGACTTTGCCGGTTCTTATTTACGTGAAACATCACGCGAGATATCATGTGAGTCCTTGCGGGAATTTGAACATTATTTTCAGTTTGAGTGAATTTTCTCTTAGCAAGTCACTTTTAGTAGCGCTTCTAAACACTGAACTTGGAAGCTTTTGCTACTAATTTAGCTAGCTAATCTGTTGCTGAAGCTGTTATTATGCATGCATCCATGCAGTTATAAACTGTATGTTCTCTATTCAACAAAAAGTAGTGATATCCTGTGCCAAAAACAGCCCAGCTGTAAAAAAAGGCGAGGCCAAGAATGCACAAGTACATGTTCATGGAGTAACCAAAAGACATGCATAATATCAAAATCTGGCCAAGAAAGCATTTACAGTATAGGCACTTTTGTGCATTCATTTTCTATATGCTTCACATTATCACATCCAGCTAGCTGTACATGTGTGCTTGCAATATAAACAATACTACTGAGATGATAAAAGATATTACACTGCATTGTTACCAAAATTAATTTAACTAAAAATTTACAATTGGTTTCTACTTGGCCATCTTTTTGCACTGTATATTAAAATAAAAAGATGGCCAAATAGAAACTATATTTGTAAATTTTTAGTTAAATTAATTTTGGTAACAATGTAGTGTAATATCTTTTATCATCTCAGTAGTATTGTTTATATTGCAAGCACACATGCAGGGGCATAGCCAGGATTATTTTGAAGGGGGTTTGGATTTAAAGTGGCCGGAATGTCTTTAGGGGAAGGCCTGGGTGCTTCCCCTAGACCATGTTTGAACAAAAATGATGCATACACAAAATGCGCCCTTAGGCAGTAACATTAAAAGGTGTTTGTACATCTAACTAGCTAAAACCTACACACTGCTGTTTATGCAGCTTATAGAAACTATAAACCTATTGTAAAACTAACTAATCTTCACTTCCAGACAGCATACTGACAGCCAACTTCAACTTGATTTCCTAGCACACGGAAGCCCTCCACGCTCGAGTCCCTTAGTTGGCAATACTTCTTTCCAGCTATATACATTATTCTCGGCCGGTCCCTCCTGTTGATGGTCAATAACTTCAGACTTGGTTTGTACTCCAATATGTTCGAGACATCACGTGACCACAACATGTATGTAATAAAATTAATAAACAACCAATTCATCAGGAATATACATCAACAATTCATAGTTCGTGCTAACCTGACACATGTATAACATGACCACTCAAGTTTAGCAGCTGCTGCCTTAAGCTTGTAATATGTCTCAACCAACCACTGAACAGTCCTTCGCCATTTCACCCGCGCCATTCATCACATGCGCAATTGATCACGTGATGCAATAGATATGATTTGCAGGGTTCGGCATTAATGTGATGTGACCCTCAAGAGTAGTACAGAAGAGCGCCAGTTGGAAAGTAGCTACCGGAGAGCTCCAGGGCTGTAAGATTTGGTGTGATCTGTAATTTTAAAAAATTCTGCTTCTGAAAGGGGGGTTCGTCGCCCTTGCACATGTACAGCTAGCTGGATGTGATAATGTGAAGCATATAGAAAATGAATGCACAAAAGTGCCTATACTGTAAATGCTTTCTTGGCCAGATTTTGATATCATGTCTTTTGGTTACTCCATGAACATGTACTTGTGCATTCTTGGCCTCGCCTTTTTTTACAGCTGGACTGTTTTTTGGCACAGTATATAATACATCCAGTGGCTGTACTTGTATTGGCTTGGGTGGTTGATCATCCTGCATAGGCTATCAGCCTAAGAAGTGCTACATATTAGTTGTAACACGGGGCAATTCGGGCTTTGCCTGATATGTATGCCCTCTGCCATCGGGCCTGCGGCCCTCGGGCATGCATATCAGGCAAAGCCCTCATGCCCATGTTACAACTATTACTTGTATAATTTGCAAAAGATTAATTCTGTTAGTGCACAGTTTACAAATTCCTCAACTCAATGAACAGTTTTGCATTGTTTTTCTGAAAAACGATTTACATAATAAACACACCAAAGAAACCTTAAGACTGTTGTGGTCAATTATTAGTTGTGTTAACCTGTTACCACCTCTAGGTGGGAGTCCTGAGACATTTAAATCTACCCACAAGAATTTACTGAATATAAAATTTATCATACAGTACGGTAGTACTGTATATTAACAATCATGCAGTTTTGGGGTTTCTTGCCCAAAAATATCACCATAAGACCAGCCTCAAATTTCCTTCATAACAGTGTGGCAGTGTTGGTTAGGCATAGCCAAGCCAAAAAATGCCTTCAGATTGGCCCCCAAACCCCTCCAACAAGTTTCTATGGAATTTTAAAAATTTCCTATTTAACTGAATTTTCTACTGACTAACTAACTGATGCCCTCAGCCAAGCATAACTTGACAATGGATAAGGCTACAGGCTTGATATTTTCACTGTTCGACATTACTTTGTCCCGAGACATGCCTTTTAGCCAATTGCAGTACGTACAATGCACATATCATGGACTTACCTTTGTGTTCCAGTTCTTTTCGCTGACAGCACGAAGTGTTGATTCGTGATAGTGTGATACGGCTTCCCTCTGGCTGTGTCATGCTTTTTGCCCAAATTTTCGAAGCAACTGGATTCATTGCAGAGAAGTTTTTTGTACTGTTCTTCGTTTGTAACACTGTGTAACAAGTGGAGCATAGCTACAAATGAAGCATAATGGCCACCTTATTTTTCAGTGTGTAATTGGATTTATTGGGGTGCGCATTCAGATGCAAAACTATTTTATGGAATGCCTGGTGCCATTCTTTCTTTTAATGTGGTACACATGGATTCAGTAGTCATAATTGTGTTATAAAAAAGTAAACAAACAAAAGAGGGGAAAATTAGGAATTTAAGCTGGATTAGGCAGGATTAGATTGTTGTTGTTAGTGATAGCAAGATCGTTAGAATAAATTTGGCCCATCTTCCAGCTTGCAGTTGTGCTCCAAACACTTTGAAAAGGACTGTTTTGTAACTGAAGAGGTTCATTATCATAGTGAAATGGGCATTCCCACAACGAAACGCCAACTAAAGCCAGATGCTGTCCCTACAGTGTTTGCACGGTCTGTGGACTACGTAGAGGCCAGTACTAACCTTCCAACCAGCCGGCCACAATCCGTAAAGCGAGCTGAGAGGAGACAGCAATGATTGGTTAGTTCTATGTAGTTTTAAGGTTCATCATCAGTATACATGTAGATTGTGGAAGAACTCTTGTCAAGCATTAAAACTGCAACTGTGTATTCTGATGATCCAACACTTGTGATTTCTTCCATACATGCAAAGGTTGAAGTCAGAGATCAGGGTAAGGTAACTTGGTGAGTAAATAAGTACATAAACAATTAAAACTACCATATAAAAGCCACATCCAAATAAACTCCTGGTCCTAAATGAAGGCCAGGGGGTGCTACCTTAATACAAGGAGTAAGACGAGATTACAATAACATAATTTGTTGAACAAGCCTTACTACAACTACTGAAACCCGTGACTTGTCATAAATATGTCAATACCAGCTGTTACAAGATTTTTTAGCTGGTTCATGAATAGATTATAAGAAATAAATGCCTGGGGCTTTTATACAAGGAAATACAGTATAAGTAAAGATCACATGAGTTCAAGTCACTTGTAGCATGCCAGAAAGAACAAGTGGACTCCAAGGCTTCGATGTTTAGTCATTCTTGTACCACATACATGTAGCTAAAAGCAGCCCGATTACTTTTTTCTATCCACACCTTTTCTTACAATTGTGTAGTGTAACAAGAATGATGTCATCATTAAATTTACCTTGAAGAAAGAAGAAACAAGTCTAAAATAACTACAATGTATAAGATAATTAATGGCAATCTAAGTATACCCACAAATGATTTTATACCTAATCATCGTCCATCAAGGGAAGGATATTATAAACAGCTTGACACTATGATTGATTCTTATAAATTTTCCTTTTTCCCTTCTACAATCAGACTCTGAAACACACTCCCCCCCTTTGTAATTCACTCCCCTACCTTAGATGAGTTTTGTACTAACCTGAACATTCATTATGATTACACCTGTGCACAACAATCTTTTTGATTTCTGCACAGTAACAAAAATAATAATTAAGACTATATAAAACAACTATCCAGTGTTAACAAATGCTAGAGACAACTCCTTGGGTACTACACCCATTCACCCTCATCTTACGCACATGTATTCGCATTTCGTTAAAATCACGTGTTTGTGTTGTGGGGCGCGCCACAACTATTAAGTATCCTTCGAGAAGAACAGAGAAGAAGATGAATGATGAAAGCAAACAGCATGGTGCAGTGATCGGAACAACAGATTTGTGAATCCACCGTCATTACCTTGACTGTTTGAAGTTTCTGGAGCCGTACACCTAGCGCTACCGGATCTTACAGCCAGGGGGGGGGAGGGGTAGGTAACGACCTGAAATTTCGTATATCACCTTGAAATATTGCCTGAAATTTGTGCAGTTTGAAAGATGAAATCTGACGATCAAAAAGATCTAACGAAAATTTACGGAATTTTACGAAGTCTAAAATTTACGGATTTACTAATGTTAAATTACTGAATTTTACGAAGATATTTGAACTGAAATTTGTCTTGAAAGATGAAATATGGGCAGTCATATTTCTGAAAGATGAAATATGGGCAGTCATATTTCTGAAAGATGAAATATGGGCAGTCATCTTTGAAATTTTGTAGACGATTTTGGCTCGTTACCTACCCTTAGCTAGGTGAATTTTGAAATTTTTTAAACTCACTGTACATCAAAATATTCGACTTTTTGCTTCATTTACCCAAGGTGCAGCATCATTATAACAGTACTAATGCATTCCAGGATGTTTTTTCGGGTAAAATTTATTGCAAGGCCATTTTTTTAAGGTGTGAAAATCCACAAAACCATATGATTTCTTACCAACCCCTACTATACAGTACTATTGTACTATATGATACTATTGTACTGTATGATACTAAGTATGTTTGAAAAGGTACAGAAAAGAGAAAATCCATGACTGGACCTGGTCAACCGAGTACCTGCAACCATTGGGTTACTGGATGGAATTTACTATAATGTATTCATGCATACAATGCACTATATACGTATGTGATAATTTACAAAGGAAAACATATGAAGGATATACATATAAATCCCCCTGTTGTCTATCAGATCATCACTACAGCTATATATGGCAGCAAATAATCTCATCCAACCGAGTTATGTCAACTACAATTTCAGTTGCAATTCATTCACATTACTGGTACTCCCTGGATGTTCCATAGTTACATGCCTATAAAAGGTATCACTGTATATTATCCATACACTATACATGTGAATGATTCGTGATTTCTCAGTATCTATCTTTATGTGACTACTTTTCCCGAGTTCCGGCATTATTAGCATTGCATGGATTTTTAATGATACGTGCTTGTCTACCTTCATGGCTAGTTAATTATGTTTCTGTAAATGCAAATGTTGTGTTTGACTTTTCTGCAGTATTAATGATTTGTTCAATAGAAGCTCTCATGTTGTACAGGTATTCGAAAATAAAGGTTTATTGGAGTCACCCTGTGCTCCAGAAACTTCAGCTGCTCATCTAAATGGACAGAGATATGAGGTAATTTTTTACCACAGTAAGAACCTTTTATTGTGACATAGTCAATAGATCATGCACTCAAACATGTTTACTAGTCAGTGCTTGCTGTAGTTAGGCATTCCAACATCCAAGATTTTTTATCACCAAAAATTCTCCGTATAGTGTATAGCTATTTCCCAATAGAACCCCATGCACAAAATAATGCATGCATGGTGCTTGTTTAACTTGCATGGGATTGCTCTGCCATCCAAGCTCAGTCCAGTGGGGATGAAAATCGCTATGCCTTGGGGTTTGTTCACATGCTGATCATCATGGAAATCTTGTGTCTGTTACATCTAAGTCAAGATCTAAGTAAGTTTTGGGTCATTCCCTTACAGCCTTGTACATGTTGTCGGAAACTTTAAAAACATGCTGTTGGATGGAAGGTATATTCACTGGTGCTTACTTTAAAGTGTGTGTAGTGCAGGCCACCATAAACTTTCACACTGATGAACCAGTATTCATAACTCTGTGGTATTTGATTGAATTATTCACACCATTTTCTGCACAAGATGATACAAATTTGTGGTCAATTTGGCGCAAGCGGTAAATTACGTAATTCGTTGCGATCGGGCAACGATCAGTCTTCTATTTACTTCAATCATAGATACAGTATACCAAAGGGATTGGAAACGGAAGTCGCGTACTATACAGTCGATTGCACATGCGTTTCCTGTCTTGCAGGATATTGCTTTGAGGACAACCACCAGGAGTGGCATTTCTCGTGGCCTAGCGTACTGCCATCTGCTAGAGCAACTCTCTGTTTGTCTGTGGCGCCACAATGCCCGGACATTTTTACATCTATTTAGCCTGTTGCCTGGCAGTCCTTTGTGGGAGTTGAACTCTGTTTCATGCTCCCACTTCCATTACGTACATTACGTACAGTACCATTTCAGTTTTTATCGTAATTTTGCGTAATTTTGCTCTTACTCTCGCTCTTACTGTGTTCCTAGGATTAGTAACAGTACCCCTAGGGTTAGAAAACACTTTTAGGAGTCAGAAGAACAGCGCCCTTAGGATTAGGAACAGCGCCCTTGGGAATAGGAACAGCGCTCTTGGGATTAGGAAAAGCGCCCTTAGGATTAGGAAGAAGCGCGAGTAGGATTAGGACAACGTTTTAAAACATTAGGTTAGGGTTAGGGTTTGGATTAGATGTATAATGATATATAGTGATTTACATTTGTGACATTTAAATATGGCAAAAATAAGAAGAGCTGGCAGCTAGCACCGGTGGTGCAGTGGTTATAGGAACAAAAAGCCGTTTGGTACAGTATGTTACCATTATAACTTAATTTTATTTAAGTTATAATAAAACCATTTGAATGTCACAAATGATAACATTATAGCTAATAAAACTTTATATTTTGTTATTTGCTTAACAAAATATAAAGTTTTATGCTCAGTTATTCAGCAGGTTACCAAGTCGGTTACCAGTATAATAGGCAAAAATGTAAAGTTTTCTGCTTCTAGCCCTGTAAGTTACCAGGTTACCAGTAATGTAGGCAAAAATATATAGTTTTACAGTTCTGTTATTCAGCAGGTTACCAAGTTGCTTACTACAGTATAAAATAGGTAAAAATGTAAAGTTTTCTGCTTCTAGCCTTGTGCTGTAAAGCCTTAATAAATAAACTAATATCCATTTGGTTCCACATGGGGTACTTTGAGATAATAAGTCACTCTCTAGAGTTCCTTGGATATATACACATGAAATTGACAAGGAGAAAACATCCTGACTACCTGGCAGACTCCTGTAAGAGTTTGAGCGTTAATCGGATGGTTGCAGGTTCGAGGCTGACTAGGTCCAGTCATGGATTTTTTCTCCTTTCTCCACCTTATTTTCTGTTTCAACTTTAAACAGGCTGTAGGACCAGGTGTCCTACAGACCTTCAGCACTTGTGCTGTAAAGCCTTAATAAAAAATGACCAAGTTACTAGTTTCCAGTGTTGTAGCAAACATATAGTTTTATTATTCAGCAAGTTACCAAGTCGGTTACCAGTAAAGTAGGCAAAAATATAAAATTTTTGTGCATTTAGCCTTGAAAGTTACCAAGTTACCAGTAATGTAGACAAAAGTATAAAGTTTTATGGTTCTGGTTTTTTTGCATCTAGTCACAGTCCTGTAAGTTACCAAGTTATAAGTAATTCTCTAGTCCTACAGTTACCAGTAATGTAGACAAGAGTCCTGTATATATTACTGAATAGCTATCAGCCATAAAAAATTACTGAGTACAATTAGGTACGTAGTTTATTGTAGCTAGCTACATTCCACATATTGAGCCAGTACTGTATTTATCAATGTCTGGTTAGTGACTGATTTTCAGCTACCCGGCCCGTGGCCTTGTAGTTGTAGAAACGGAACTTAGATCTATTCTATACTGTACTGCAAGTGTGTCTGCAATTATTGAACACTTGGTCACCAGGCCACATTCAATTCTGGGTCATATGATTAGATTTGAAGGAGGCCTGTATGGAAGCCTTACATTCCATCAGACTATAAAGTGGATAAACATATGATTGATTGGTCCCAGTTATGACTTATTTCAGTGGTTTACTACACGCCAATAAAGAAACCATTGCTACAGTGCTGGCTAAAGTTACAGGTACTGGGGTAGCCCTACCAGTACAGAATATGTTAAGTCAATGATTTTTTTGACAATCTCTCACACTGTAACTAATGAAGAATCCATACACTTTAAGTATTTCAACTGTACAGTGCAATATGTGTACATTGATTATGAATTACTCATGTGCAATGTAGCTATGTATTTTACGTCAGTTCTTTTGAAAATACACTGATTGGTTAATCGTATTATTTGGTATAGTGCATCTTGAGCTCTTGCTTGTCGGTCACCAGTACACTGTCATTTGCTGTTCTTAGATGGATGTCTAATCATGTGGCTTGGATGATTTCTTCAATTTTTGTGTCTTATTAGAACATTCTGTTTTTTGTCCCCATACTATACAGGCATAATAATACAGCTTTGGTTTCAGAGCAATCCAGCACACTCTTTACATCCCCAAGTGTGGTAGTAGTTGATGGTATGGTATCTGCCATTGGTCATGAGTCCACTAAAATTACACAAGTGTAAAGTGGTAAGTAGTGAATTTATACAGTATGACAACTGATACAATGAATCCAAGTTGCCATTTACACTGCACACTTGACATAGACTATAGCTATAAGTTGCTTCTCAACACTGAATATTTGTGAAAACTCCACAAACATGAGAGAGTGTGACCATAACATAATTTACTTACCTCATGACCTACTAGTGATTAGTTTGTTAACAACAGCAGTCCCTTGTGGTAGCACACACATTCCTGTTATCACCTACGAGGCTAGGTAAACCAATTTGCCACGTTACACACTGACTAATTACAACCAGTCGACACTGAAATATAACAATTAGATAGGGTTTCCACTCAAAATAGGAAGGTGCTTCATTTTGTTGTTTCTGGAGATTTTCACACAGATTTACCTTTAAATTAAAGGAAACAAGTGCTAATTTGTTATTGGAATATTTGCAGGAGTTGCTATCAGCACAATTTTGACATAATATTATGTAAATATCCAAAAAGTGGTCATGTGACCAAAAATCCCCTGATAAAGGATTTCCACTGCAAAATAAGATGATGCTTCAGCCTTTTGCATTGTTTCGATGATTTTCATGCGGGCTGACCTTAAGATAAAACAAAAAAATGCTAAAATATTATTAAACTGTCTATTACTTTCAATATCAGTGCAATTTTAACTGTAAATCCCTAAAAAGAGGTCACATGGCCAACAATCCCATTACAGTTATAAAGGATGTGTTATAGCACTAAAAGATGTAGAACATCTCATTATAAGGCAAGAAAATACACTAATTGTGGCTAATAAGCTGTCACAATGATTTTCAAATAAGCTGTCCAATTTAACTATTATGATATTTTTGGTCACGTGACCACTTTTTGTATGTTTTTGTGTGTTAAACTTATGCTGATACCCAATGCTACAAGCAATCCGATAATAAATTAGCACTTGTTTGCTTTGTCTTAATGGTCAGTCTGTGTGAAAATCACCAGAAACAACAAAAAGAAGCACTTTCTATCTTCAGTTGGAAACCCTACATTAGAAATAACTTTGCGGCCCGTAACTACGCACAGTATCTATGGCGACTATCTAGTGCAAGCGAAACACGGATGGATTTTGGAGCTTGTTACGTCACATTGGGAATTTGTACAGAGACGTCACGTGAGTTACTTTCAAAGGATAAATAAAGCCTATGAAGTAGTGAAAGTTTTTGTTCATCGCATTTAGGCTTTAATACTCTTCGTATTATATTTATATGCTTTTAAACTTGTTCACTGTTTACTTTTGGTTGAAAACAGTTTCTATAGTATGCCTGATATTGTTATGGAAATAGTAGATAATATTACTTAATGTAAGAACCATTTGAAGGTTGAAAAGTGTGTACCTTTTTTCATTAATTATTTGTGTCACCTTAAAACCACTGAGGGATGCTATTTTGTGTGCTGTGTAACAAATAATTGTTGTGTATGACTCAATCTGCCTGGACAGATAGCAGGTTAATGTAATGCCACAGGCCAGAGCCTAACAAAAGGTTGATTACTTTGCACGTCAAATCTAATTTCACGTATGGGCATTTTCATATTGTAGAGGACTGATCGTTCACTAATTAAGATAAAAACTGTAATGTGATTTACTCTACTGAAGGAATAAAGTAATGTTTAGAGCAGTAAAAGACCATACAGGTATGGAAACACCTTAAAAAAACAGAAATAAACAGTTTTTGAAAAGCCATTTAACATGCCTAAATGTGAACATTAGCGCAATTTTAAAAATGTACTGTGTTTATGGTGTCCCGCAATATAGTTATTTTACTTGGGTTAGCGATTTTCAGCTACACAACAGTTTTCTGATGGTTGTGTCACCAACTCAAAAGTATAAACCACTTCAAAGTCGGCATAACAATGCATAATTAAAATCACAACTTTGCCTTAGGTAGGTATTGTTGCATCATTTTGACGCCTCCACTTTAGTTGTTCACCTTTATAAATTGTTAACTTAATCTTTGGGTGTACACCATTGTAGTGACACACAAGTGTACATACACAGTAGGTGAAGCATATTTGCTCACCACAAAGCATATACAAAGATCACTGAGATCCAATTAACCCTGAAGTTACTCTCATTACATGTACACAAACTAGCAGTTTCAAGACAGTCCAGGTTGCTATAGATGAATTCCATTGTGTCAATTTTGGCTTTTAAATGTATGGGGAGCCCTGGAGCAGTGTTAAAGCACTCTGCATGCCAAAGTAGCCAATTCAAGCCCAACAAACTATATACATATTTCTGAGATTGGCAATCAATACTCTATCTATTAAGAATATAAAAAGTCCATTTTTTCCATGACATAAAAATTGGCTGGAATGCCTACTTTAAAACAATGTGATGATGCAATTAGTCAGTTTGCAATTAGCTAAGCCCATTGTCAAGCTCGCAGTTGTGCTCCAATCACTTTGAAAAGGACTGTTTTGTAAGTGGCTGAAGGAGTTCCTTATCATAGTGAAATAGGCATTCCCACAATGAAATGTTGACTAAAGCCAGATGCTGTCCCTACAGTGTTTGCATGGTCTGTGCATGGACTACCTAGAGGACGTGCAATACTAACCCTCCAACTAGCTGGCCACAATCTGTAAAGCGAGCTGATGGGTGACAGCATTAATTGATCAGTTCTAGCTATGTAATTTCAACAGCATAAAACACATTCTAGGGTGCATCATTTGTATACATGTAGATTGTGGACGAATTCTCATCGAGCAGTAATGCTGCAAATGCATTTTAATGACCAAATTATTGTTTCTTCTTCCAACATGCATGCATAGGTTGAAGTCAGAGATCAAGATACAAGAGCAAATAAGTACATAAGCAGTTGTTTACTATTCACATCATGATCAGGCAATCATAGGGTGGGTAAAAGGAGATATAGTCAGAATGGGGAGCAGTAGGTCACATGAGTTCAAGTCACTTGTAACATGCAAGAAGGAGCAAGCGGAGTTTTAGAGAGTATTAATGCTTCCCATACGGACCAAGAAGTTTTCACAGGATCCTTCCACCAAAATGATTGAGATACTCTAATACAGCAGTTAGTGCATTAGTTTCAAGTCGCTGTAATCTAAACAACCACAAGCAGAGAAGCAAAGAAATAGCTATTCTTAGACTCTGTCTTTTATCAACTGTTTGGTGTTGTTGATTCAGTGACTGTTCTACTAGAGTATCCCAATTGTTTCTGCGGAAGGTTCCACCCAAAGAAACTGCCAGAAAGATATGACATAAAATCCAACAAATTATTTGATATGAGGAGCTATGACAGTCTTTTCTTACTCTCCAGAACTGAGAAACTAATAATTAAGTTTATGTGGCCTAATGTGTAACTTGAAATTTCCAAGGAGTGAAATCTTGCTGTACTAATCATATGACTGAAATTCCCTTACTGAAATAAACCTGGTAGAAAGAACTAAAGGTAAATAACAAGGACAACTGAAAATCTTTGCTAATTATATCTTAACTGAAATTTCCATACTCCAGAAACAATAGCTATGCACATACATACTATGTACCATGAAGCCACCTAACTTCAAAGGCAAATTTCAGGGTACATATCTCATAAACCCTGGCTTGCCATGGTACATTTAAGTTAAACCATGGCTGGCCATGGTTTATGTAAGTTAAACCATGGCCTTGATATCTGGTGAGGTAATGTTGATTTGTTTTAATAAGAATCCTGGCAGCATTCGATTGTGGGAGTTTATTATTGCTCACGTGATGAAAACCATGAAGCCGATTTTCCATCCTGCACTCTGCAGCACTCAGACGGAGGCGATTCGACTCCCTTACCACCCTATGAGTTGACCAACGAAAGTTAAAGGTGAGAACTAGTGTCATGGGTAATTTACAACTTACAAGCGTTTGTCCGCGTATTTGATTACGTACCATGCCACTTTTCGTATATCACGAAGTAACCACTCTACAGCAAAGCTTACACCTCTGGATGTTTAGAAAACTGTGTAAACAGTGTTTAAGTGATGTAGCAACTTTGAAACACTTTGTAAAGTCACTAAATTGAGTATTTTCGTGATATCCGTAGGATTTGCCCATTTATGTTAACAAACGTAGTCACAACGTTAGTTGTTGCTGTCCTATAATCGAATCTCACAAGTTGGTCTATATAATGAATTCGGTGGTCGGTATCGTATTGGTTTGGGTGATTAATCGCCCGCAGGCTCTTAGCCTGCGATTGGCATGGTACATATCAGTTGTATCATGTGCCCTCGTGATTTGCCTGATATGTACACCCACGTTCTCGGGCCTGACGGCCCTCAAGCTTGGGTGTGCGTATCAGGCAAATCACTCGGGTACATGATACAACTATTACATATATTGTATCATGGTACAGTAGTTACATTTACATTGTGAAAATATAACTTTTAGTGCATATGATACCACATAATATATAGTGTTTTAAGAATAAAGCCTCACACAAGTACTAATATTGACAAAAGATCTGCTTTCTTAAAACAGCTAGTGGCTACACAACAAAAAGCATATATGTAGCTTCCATATAATTGTACCATGCCACGATAGCATGTAAACATCTTTACATGGGGAAACCACACATAAAGCATAATTTTTATCTACATTTTTTCTTACAGATATGTACATAGATGTCATGAAGTGCTTGCACTAGTATACAAAGAGAACAAATAGTGGCACTTAAATAATATTATAGCAATGAGTTATGTTATAATTATACAGAAAGCAAAGTGCATCTCTTACTAATTATCATGCAGTAAGAAATTCACTTTGGTTTCTGATTTGTCTTCAGGGAAACAGAAATTGTGACGTATAAAGCACATGTGTTTGTCATATCATCATCATTACCCTAATACAACAGTCAGGTATTCAGTACTGTAAGCTGAACAGCTTTCTGGCATTTATGCCGGGTACTCAGAGAAATGGTATGCTACTTGCGACTGTGAAGAATTGTGTACATGCACAGCTCAGGGGCGGATCTGGAATTTTTTGAAAGGGGGGGCTAAGCTGGACAGGGACATAGGTAACTAGCCAGACATTAGAAGATACCAAGCCTTCTCACAAGGCCCTAGTGGTAAGATTCACATAGTATCCATGGTCAAATTAGCTATTTGAAATAATGACTACATTAGTGTGCGAAGCCTAGGGGGGTCTGGGGGCATGCCCCCCCCCCCCCCCCCCCCCCAGGAAATTTTTGAAAATTAGGCCCTATAATGGTGAATCTGAGTGTTTTTAGCAGTTTTTTAGTGGAAAATAATGGAATTTTATTTTATCAAAACACTTTAAACTTTTCCATTAAATCAAGGCTGATTGTAATATGCATTGAGTAGCTATCATGCATGCATGATAATCTTATCATTTGTAGCTACCAAGCATTTAGATATAGCTAGCTACATACCATAATGCATTAGCTCCTCTTCAACAGCCTCAACTGTCTATCTTACTGATAAAAATAATGTTGTTGGATCCCACTGGAAAGAGCGGATTATTTCACACATCATGAAGTTGGGGGAAGAATTGTGGAAAATGCCTATCCCAGCCTCAACATCAACAGATTCAAGGCAGACTCTCTTTATGGAACACTAAACTATCATCTTCTAAAAGCCATCTGGGATTCATCAACATTGGGTGACTATGACTACAAACTACACAAGTTTGACTGTAATGATTTTGCAGTCTACATGAAGGATGCTGTTTCTAAATACTCTCATGATCAAACAGGCCAGACAATAGTGGAAGCCTTTGTGGATAATGTGTGGAAGAAACGTGTATAGCTAAATAGAGGCAGAAACATGTACAGCTAAGTAGTAGTGGTGTTGAACATCACAATTATTAGTATGCATGCTCCTTAGCCTAGTAACACTTTGTTAGCCTTAACACCCATACTGAAAAGCAGAGCAGTGAAGGGTACTAGTAGCTATTAGCTAGTCCACTGGAAATCCTTAGCAAAGTGCAACTATATTTGCATTTATGGGGTTTCTGAATTTGCTGTTGTGGTAGTCAACTTATTTCTAGATCTGCTGGGTTATGAAGACTGATCTATAGCTAGCTACATACCAGCACCATAACCCACAGCATGCATGGGGTCATATCAGAACGTAACTGATACAGATTTTACATTCATAGACAAAAGTGCTATATAAAGCTGTCTTATAAACTTGTAAAATACCAAAAGACTACAGTTTGCTAAATGGCTGAGTTGGTAACTACATAGCTATTATACTGAAGCTGATAACTCTAACCAATTAAACCAACTAACACTTTTTGAATAAATATATAAAAACCACACTTATCACCTCTTATAGCCATAGTGGAAAACACTGCTAATTATCTGAATAAAACAAAACCCACAATTAAAACTTTTGTTACTAATGGTGCAACCCACAATCGAAACCTTTTCTTGAACTCTTGAGGAAAAGGAAGCTATACTCTCCTGGAAAGTTGAACAATAGGTATAGTTACTTAGACATTATAGTAGTGATGCATAGTTCCTGAAATAAGTCTGCTTTTGATGCACAGAAGATTTAGCTAGGGTTTTATTGGCCAAATACTAACTTAGAAAGGAAAGGATTGGGGGGGGGGGCTACAGCCCCCCGCCCCCGCAGCCGGTTGATTGAGTGCCAAGTTGTGGGCATTGCATACTGACCTTTACTTTCCCAACCTACTCAAAAATATTAAACATCGTTTAATTTTCCTTTCTAGGACCAGAAAGGTTGCACCTATAGTTAGGATTCCTACCTCCACGCAGGCTGGAAGGTGTGGTAGTACAGGGTCCCTTCGCCTGATTTTATGGGTAAAATGAAAAATCTTGTGATTTACTTAGACTTATAGTGCATGCATAATTTGTAAGCAATGATATATGATCAAGTTGCAAACACAGAAAACACTAAGACCCTGTACACCTACCACCATCAGTTGACAGAGGTTGATTATACTCAGTGTTATTACGTAATACTATTACTTTTGTGGTAACTAACTAATATAACGAAATACGCTATAAAAACAGATAATATAACTCAAGTTACTTTGCTTACAAATGTAATGCGTTACCTAAGTAATATAGTTACTGTAACGAATCTAATATTATTACTACAAGTAACGAAGTTACTAATCTCGTTAGTAATCCACTGAGTAACACCTAGCCACAATGAAGTAATGAAGCCTACTGAACAAAGCTTATTCACCAGCTTCTTACATATAACCAAGATTTGCACATTGTCCAACAACGCAATTATGTCACGTGATGATGTGGTAGTTTCACACGTGACAGCTTAAGGCTGTGGACACAAAGTAATAAAATATGTAATATTATTATAGTTACTTTCAGTATTTTATGGGTAATATGTAACTGTAAGTAAATAGTTCAGTTGCAAGTAATATGTAATATGTAACTAGTTACTTGTAAAATGTAACTTTCCCAACACTGATTATACTTCATATGTATAATGCATGGAATGATTATGTGAGCAAGTAAAGGTCTGATATCTTTTGCTAGTTTATTACAATAATTTACATTTGTAAGCTTGTGGTATACATTTGCTAAATAGTTCGATTTTACACCCAGCCACATTTCACACTATAAGTGTAATAGTAAAGGGTGTATTATACTAGACTTTGCATACTTTTTAGATCTATAGCATATCAAAACCCATCTTTACCAACAAAATTGCATGCATAGCATCAAATTGTATACACTTTTTAACTTACTGTACCACCTTTGTTTGCACTATAGCATAGCGGTACACAGCAAAAATCGTACACTTTTTTATTAAACCATGAAACTTAGTACTCCTCATGACATGCCTGTACTCTTTTGATATAGTGCCATTGCAGATTTGCCTTTGGTGACCTTAATGACCATTTTTGCATAGAAACTTGTAGTGATTTGAACATTTATGTTTTTATCTCCCTGAGGCATGAATTAACTAGTTAAAACATGGTAAGTCTTGTTGAACAAAACAAATTGGTCTTTATTTGAAGTTAGCTACTATAATAGTTCCAAATGTCACCTATAGATTTTGAGATAATTTTCCTCCCCACAGGTAATTTACAACCCAATAAGGGCACTGTAAACGCAGTTAATAAAAGTGATCATAATTCAGAATGGAATTGTGCATTAGCTTCAAAAAGAAATGGTAAATTTCTGTGCAAAAATAATCATGTAAAGGTCACCAGAAGTCAAATCTGTGATGGCACTATATCAAAATATATAATTATACATTTCATGAGGAGTATTATTATAGTATGTGGGTTTCATGGTTTATGAAAAAGTGTATGATTTGGCTTATGGTATGTCACTATACTACTAAGGAACCATGCAGCATGTTATCTGTGTAGCATCAAGAGTACATAAAAAAAATTATGTACCCTTGGTAGCATGCGACCAATGTATATAACAAAAAGATTTTGCTGCATGTAGCTCATCACAGGAAATTAATGATTCAAACAACATTAGCTAACATCACAATAATGTTCAAAAACAAAATAAAGTGTTAATTGTTGCAGTTGATTACCAATTCTTGTTGTACAAGCACGCAATACTTCAAGATATTAGGTAAAGCAATTAACCATTCTCAACATCTTCTTTAGTTTATCACCAGAAATGACATTCTAGGACTGCTACATCACTAGGGCAAATTTAGGGGGTGATGGAATGCTGAAGCACCCCCTCCAAAATTTTACTGTGTGTGCTACATACCTAGAAAGATAGAGTGCAGATGCAATTGTGTATGGGCAATAAAATATGGAAGAGAAGAGCTAGGAATCGGTAAAATTTATATTTCAGGAGGTAAAACTGCTAAACATCTGCTAAAAATCAAAATGCTCTAATAAAACAATCAACTACTCTAATAGAGCATCCATCATTAAAACACTAATAAGGAGTAAAGTGTATGAAGTTAAAATTCTTTACCTTTTATTACACCATGAATCATAACGCATCAATTCTTCTTGAAAGGCTAAATAACTTCCTTTAGTTTAATGTATGGGTAATTTTAGTTGTTTTGTTTGTTTTGTTGTTTTTTATCTGCTTTACCAGTTAGGCACTGGAGGCAAGGACAAACTTGATACTTGGGTTGAAATGCTTCCTTTTGCCACTAAAACATTAATTCTAATAGTATATAAGGTTCTTTATCATAAAGGACAAAATACGCCATAACCATAAATTCCAATTTTTCAAGGGAGATGTTTTAAAATAAGAATTAGAGATTCCAAATCATGAATAACTGGTGAAGATAGATTAAAAATTCAGTTACAACATAGATCTAGTAATATTGCTGGTCGTGGTTTCATCTTTAAGTAAGTGTTATGAGCATCAGTTTAGAATTAAATATCTTACAGTGTCTGGGGGTTACACTCCTAGACCCCTTGAATTTCAACCTGTGAACCATACTGCAGCTTTTATGATGTACCCTTTATATGACAGCTACCTCTGCTAGAAAATAATGATTTCATTTAGGTGGTTCATAATGCTTATGCTTATTCAACAATCTCAGAAAACTAAATTTGCAAAATTCTCCTGTGGGATTATTCCCCCAGACCCGCCCCTATGCTCTGCATGCTGGACCAACCAGTTGCTGTTTTTCTTAGCCCCCACTAGATTCCTCTAGCTTAGCACCCCCTGCGGAAATCCTAGATCTGTCCCTGCATCAACCACCAAAGAGTAATGATTGTTAATGTTTATCAGACTAGCTGTTTAAAAAACACACACACATCTTGCTGCATGCCTTTGTAGCCATGCATAAGGATCATGAAATTCCGTTTCATTTTTATAATTCCCTATACATTCTACCATTCTGAATCTATGAAAACATAAACTTTGAGATTTGCAAGGTTGCATAATAGAATATTACATGAAAAAGACAAGGTGATGTGACATTGCACTGGTTACGATTGTGTTGAGTTATACAAATGTGGCCCCTTATAGTAGGGTCAAAAATTATGGTTTCGTGACCAACCTCTAAAGTTTGATGGTTTAATATTGTACTTTAGGGTATTTTAAACAAAATGGACTCCGATGCCGCTTTTTAAAGTCCGGGGAAAGTTCGGTAGAGCCAAAAGTCCAAAATGGCTACTAGCTGACATGCGCAAAAATAAAAATAATGACAAATAAAGGTTCTTTTTAAACTAATTTGGGGTCAAGCAATCCATTTCTGATGTTATTTTTGTGATTGGATGTTCTGTTAATGTAAAATTTAAGAATTTTACTCAATAATATGTAATGCATATAAACAGTGTGTTAAGTCTAATTCAAGGTTCATCCAATGACTTCAACTCATTTGATGATTCAGGTTCAGTATCAAAATCAGATTCAGATTCAGATGTAGCTTCAGATTCAGCTCTGAATTGGCAAAGTCATAGCCATCCTGTTGCACTGATGGGACTGGAAGTGAAATTGGAAGGGCAGGTTTGTGTGGCACACTGGCTATTCACCAATTCCCAACCATGACCTATAGGAGAGGGATGTCTTCTCAGGTCAGGGTGGCACTGAACACAGGCTAAAAAGTTGGCACATTTGATATGCTGCTCAAGATTGTCATCATCAGGAAGCAAGCGCACCAAAGATTTTTTCTTTAGGCTTTTCCATTTGGTTGCACGGGCTAGATTCAGAGAGGAATTTTGTGTGTCTCCATAGATGTAGCGGATAACAAAGGACTTTAGGTCATTCAAGACATCATTACTCAGCAGAAGGCCTTCTCTACACTTTGAGATGAGGCCATGGGCCTCAGTACTTTTTGACAATTTCTCATAGAGGGATATCTTGCTGTGCCCAGAAAAACAGCTGTTGGCATCACAGCCAGACAAGACACAAAAAGGTATAAGAGATTTGGCAAAATATTCAGTACACATGCCTCTGCAGAAAAAAAAACTGCTTCTTAGAGGTATTATAATACCTGGAATGTCATGTGAAATGGCTGCAGCCTGAACGTACACATCTGTGTTTTCTGCATCGATTACTATGAGATTGCTATAACCAGGTGATATCGATCTTAGAGCTGCATAAACAGATAGCATAATTGTGTCAGCCCCACCCTGGCTAAAACTCAGGCTTTCTTTGGTGTCACCAGTTGACAGACTCACTCAGTCCTCACCCACTGAGTAGACTAGTTCCTGACTGATAGACTTAGACAGTTCTGAGAGCTGATGAGTTTTGATTAGAGCCTGGAGGCATTTCTTGTTGCCAGCAGTGTAGAGAATTGTCTTGAATTGCAGACCATGGGAAATAGATCAGCTGGCTTCATATATACATTGGGTATGGGACCTTGACCCTGAATGCGCAATTCACGCTTATCTTTGATCAGTGGACTCAGCATAGTCATGGGGATCATTGATGCAGATGATGGTGGTAATACTGACATGCTGTGCCAGGATCACAGACCCTATTTTGTTGGTGTAGTCACCCCAAGTGTGTGAAGGCCCATCACTCTTGACACATAGGTGACGCTAGGCACTACATCTTGTCCACTAATGCTGTGTAGGAGTTGACATCAAGAGGCAGTAATGCTAACTTCTGCAGAAGTTTGCTCTTTTGAGTCTTTCTGAAAGTACCATTGGAATTGAACAGTGTTAGGTATTCTTCAGATATACGATGTTTCATGAGCTCAGGTAGAAACAGTAGACCATTGACATCAACACGGATACTAGTTTCCTGCTATCCATTTCTCCTTGTTTTATTTTTAGTGTGTTTTCAGAGACTTTTCTTGATGGAATCCCTGCAAAGGTGAGATGTGAATTACGTTTTATGCAATCATGGATGGATTTTTCTTTAGAATAGATGCACTCATCCATGAAAAATTTTATCGGCTGGGTCTCCCCATCTTGCTTGGCCTTCTTGAAGTCTGAAATGAGCTCAGGTGTAGCTGGAATAGCTAATTGTGAGGTTCTTAGAGCTGGCAATGCTGGATCAAATGGAAAGCAATATTAAAGCATGATGTTAGATCTTGTACAGCTTGCCCATCTCTGTGCATACATGCTGAAGTATATTCCTCATGCTTTTGAGAGAGTTACTTTCTATTCACCTGAGCAGCTTGAATTCAACCAATGTTGTTGACAATTTTTTGGCATCAGCCATTAATTGCTTCTCATTGCAAAGAATTGACAGTCAGCTAGTTTTAGTCAGCTAGCTCTGTCAAGGGGGCCGTGTACTGTCAAGAGGGATACTATTGACTGTGGAGCTGAAAGAACAAGGCTTAATCACTTCCTTGACCCCAAATTAGTCTAAAAGGAACCTTTATTTGAATTTTTATCATTATTTTATTTTTGCGCATGTCAGCTAGTAGCCATTTTAGACTTTTGGCTCTACTGAACTTTCCCTGGACTTTAAAAAGCGGCGTGGGAGCTCATTTTGTTTAAAATACCCTAAAGTACAATATTAAACCATCAAACTTTGTTAGCCAGAGGTTGGTCACGAAACCACAGTTTTTGACCCTACTATCTATACAGAAGACTCTACCTTTAAAAGAGCAATACATGGAGGAAGAAATTATAACAGATGACTTTTTGATGCCGGCATGTATTGGCACACCTATACACATAGCTAACTATACAACCACCTGTAAACTGGTGGTAAAACTGAATTTGTTTTGGTAAGTCATGTATTATCCATAAGATGTAACCTGCTTTCGTTGTACTTGACGGCCCTTCTTAATGCTTTGCCCTTCTTAATGCTTTGCTGTTATTTACATAAGTAAATTTAAACTCCCTGGTCATGGGTGTTTAGCCCGAGGTTTAGCCCACATCATTATGTAAGGTGAAAAATAGCATCATGATAAATGATAAATGTAACCTTTCGTTTAATGTTAAAAACCTTTGTTTCATGTCTCCTGTATGAAACTTTAAATACGGGCAAGAAACCATCAAGAAACTGTCACTATATCACTATAACACCCTTTTCATATGGTCATTTAAAACCAACATTTAACCCAATGCAGGTTGAAGTCTTTAACCCGGGTCAAGTTGAACCTTCAAGTTGCAAAGCACCTTGGGTTTGCAAAGTAAAAGTCTCTTAATAGAAAAGAGGAAAAATAAGTTGCAGTTTTTGGTGAATACATAAAGTGCTTAGAAGACAATATCACTCAATGAATACCCGATCATCTGATGATTGCTTGTGAACAGAAACTGGGTAGAACCTGGGTTGAATGTGAGCTGGATAACTTACTCAACCCTGGTTAAACCCACTTTTGGGTGTCCATGTGAAAACAGTGTTAGCGTACTATAGTGAGAGAAAAAACCATCATTATTGATGAAAAAAGGCATGAACAATACACTCAAATAAATAATATGATGTGTCCTCAGACACACGCAACCACATATGGCAAATGCCAAAAATGGGTGTGGCAAGGAAAAGGAATACACTTAATTGTTAGTCCATTCTGGACAGTCCCAAGCCAGAAATATCTTCCTTGACGTTGAGATGGTAATCCCTGCAGCTTCATCAAGAAGCTTCCTACAGTATGACTTTGAGATTAACTGAACTGATCAAAGAAATTCATGGTGTTAATGATGATGGTAAATAGTGGCCCAGAACACTAAGCTCAATGGTGTCATAATGACTCGTTTCCCCACCCACACATAAAAGTCATGATTACGAGCCATTTTCAACCAACAAGGTTTAGAGCAGGGACCTAGACTATCTCGTTTTTTTGACGCGTGCGTTTCGGGGGTACCGACTTTAATTTGTCTCGACTTCTCAGTGTAAAGAACGAGGTAAAGAAACACCGACTATGTCTACTTACAAGCTATACTACTATAATGCTAAAGGAAGGGCAGAGCCAATCCGGCTCATTTTTGCTCAAGCCGGAGTGAAATATGAAGACATTCGATATGAACGAGAAGATTGGCCTGCGATAAAACCAGGTGTGTAAGGGCATAATATACATAGACGGGAATATTAATCTTGGGAATAATCGGGTAAGAAGCATGACATCTGTAGAATTCTCGTACGCCATTTCAGAAGTGTCGCGTCCCTCGATCATGTGTTGTCACAGGGACTGAGGGATGAGAATGAAATCGAGAATGAAATAAAAATCATTAACGATCTTACAATGGAGGGGAAAAGATAGCATGTAATCGGGTGTCTTGACCTGTCTTAAAATTCCTAATTTTTCCTTAAACTTGTTAATTTGTTCTCTTTTTTTTGTAACATTATTATGACTGGTGAACCCACGCATACCGCATCAAAAGAAAGGATGGCACCAGAATTAATGCTTTTGTCTGAACACGCACCCCAGCTATCAAATACTGCTTTGAAAGTGCAGTGGCCATTACGCTTCGCTTACAGCTATGTTCAGCCCGTTACACAGTGCTACAGACGAAAAACAGTAGAAGAAGTGCCTCTGCAACAATCCAGTCACCACGAAAATATGACGATTCACGTGCCCCCAGCTATTAATTACTGCCTCGAATGTGCAGTGGCCATTACGCTTCGCTTTCAGCTATTTTCAGCCCGTTACACAGCGTTACAAACGAAGAACAGTGTTAGAATTGTCTCTGCAATCAATCCAGTCACTATAGAAAATATGGACGATTCCCATTTACAAACGTACTGTAGGGAAGCCATGCATCGCTCTACCGTGAATTGACACCTTGGGATGTCAGCAAAAAGAAATGGGACACAAAGGAGGACAAAGGTAAGTCCATGATGCGTGCATTGTACGTACTGCGGTATGCCAAAAAGCACATCTCGGGATGAAGCGACGTCAAACAGTGAAAAAATCAAGCCCATAGCCTTAGCCGTTATCAAGTTACACTTGCCTGAAGGCAGGCAGGCAGCCAGTAGAAAATTCCATTGAATAATTTTTTTTTTTTAATTTCGTAACTATTTATTGGAAGCCATTAGGATTGTACTGAAGGCACTTTTGGGCTTGGTTATACCTAACCAATACTGCAAAGGTGCCAGGATGGAGTTGTGAAGCTGGTTTTTGGGTGATTTTTTTGGCTAGGAAAACCCAAATCTCCATGATCCCTAATATACAGTGCTACTGTACTGTATAAGATAAGAGATGGTATTAAAAAAAATTTTTTTGTGGGTGCCTTATTGTCCGTGTTGTGTAATTGAGGCCATACCACAATTGGCACTGGCTCTTGTAACAATAGTTTGGCCAATATTCCTAAGTATTAGTTAGAAGGGGTCAACAAGGTTTCTATGCTATTTAGAGCCCCTCAGACAATGTGGACAAGTCTACCCACAAACTTAATTACTGAGGCCACCTACCCACAATTAATTACCTCAGCCTGGACCGGTAATTAATTGTGGGTAGGTGGCCTCGGTAATTAAGTTTGTGGGTAGCCTTGCCCACATTGTCTGAGGGGTTTTAAATGGCATAGAAACCGATGTTGACCCATTCTAAGTGGTTTAGAAAATTTCCTAGGTTAAGAAAGTTAGAGAAAGTGTACCAGCATTGGGATGTATCCTTAAGCGTGTCAGTACCACTGCACCGGCGTGACATTCACAAGCGTTGCATCAGTATGAAGTAGTTACTATGCCAGGCTAGAAAGATGCTTGTCTTGTCCAGAACGTAAGCTATTAAGAAGCAAATTGTGAGTACTACTGAGCATCAAGATTTATTTGTTGTGTCAGCACCACACCACACCGTCCATGCTGGACATTGGTATATTGAATGCGTAGACCATCTGAACGCTAATGATGATTATCTTGTCCAGAAAACAAGCTAACAGTAAGGACATTTTGTTTTTGGCTTTGCCAATTTCGTTTGATGAATGTAGTAAACAACCACCGGCGAGACCACAGGTTACTAACTATTTAGTAACCCCACCACAGGTTTCTATTGGATTTAGTAACCTCAGACATCAAAGGAAATATCATGTAAACTTTTCTAATAAGAGTTTGAAACACTGAGTAAAATCCTATGAGTTACCTGTAACATTAAAAAATTTTATTAGACTATACATGAATGACATGATGATATAGTTGATATCAGATCAGTACAATAATAGATCGGTAATAAATTTGTTAGATCAGATCAAAATTGGAATAGTTCAGAAATGTTGAATCGATAAATCTCTCCCAAATAGTGTATCCTATATGGTGGAATTCATGCCTATAACTAATGAAGTACCCTTAGAATTCGGAGAAGCACAGAGGCTACTAAAACGTTTGACAGAAACTATAGTGCACTTAGAAAGTGATGCTACAGGCATCTACAATCGATTCCACCATATGGTGGTTGTGATGGTGAGTGGGCTTTAGTTAACCATGAAACTATGTTTTCCAGTAGCTCCAATGTATTTTAGTACACACCTTACTAAGACATAGTGCACAGTATTGGTAACTGCCATGAGGCTTGTCCATGTTAGTAATTGATACCACATGTGAAGTATGACAATAATACGCAGCAGTGTAAATAATTGCTCACATTTGTGCACATAATCTAGACAACAGAGGCTAGACTACTACCTAAAGGAATGTTACCAGAAACGATAGTACAAAGAAAACATCAATTACAATTGCTAAGACTTGCAGCTAAGATTTAATAGCTACAAGGCCAGAAATCATTTAAATACTTTTCCATTAACCAACGAATAATAGAGTAGTCCCAGAAGCTTCTGAAAATCTGTATTAACTAATTACTAGACCAAAGTATAGTGGATTATCAAAAGTGATGCCAAGATACTTGTACAGGCTTTTGTGGTTAACTTGAAGTACCCCAGTAAAGCCATACAAGAAACCAAAAAGTGCACTGCATACTTTGAAAATTGGCTATATAAAAAGGACAAAGGAATATGATTGATTACAGGTTTATGAATACAATAAGTTACAAAAGGTTAACTACTAAATATAGATACATGATAAGTGTGTGCATGATGAGTTCATTAGATAGAGAATTCAGCTACAAACAAGTCACCATGTAGACAGCTCATCTACACTACACATCTCATAGTTAGGTGGCTTAGCAAAAAAATGTGGACACAACTGACAAAAGCACCAATTTTTTTCTGTGAGTTCCTTACCACATAAGATTAAAATTTTCAATAGGATCCACCTCAGGCATGCCTGTTGGGAAGCCATTCAAGGCTCGGGAATATGCCTTTTTACAAATTTGGTGTTTTAAATAGTAATTTGAACCTTTAGAATAATCTAGAGTATTTAAGTGACATTAAATTATAAAGTATGCCATTAAATTATAAATTATGTCATTAAATTTAAATATTTGTCAACACATGTCTATGTTTTTGTGTTTTATTTGCAATTACTCTATTAGAGCAGTCGGACAGTACTGTTGCCTCCTGTAATACAAAGATAAGTACATCTCCACTCTGCTATTTATTAGCACTTGAACCACAATCACTTAAAGCATGTACTAATCCACCACAAGTATCCCTAGGCCGTGTTGTGCCCCACAGAGAAATTCATATGCACTCTCCTCAAGCATGTACATATGTACGTATTTTGACAGATGGAATCTTTAGAGTAGCTTGCTCTGAAGTGTACAATTTCTAGCCTAGGGGCCCAGATCTAGGAGTGTTTACCCCCTCAGAAATTTAACCATGCACTTGCTATAGGAAAAGCTAGCAGAGTACATGTTCGTATCATAACAGAAAGATAAAAAATAGCAAGGAAAAGAACTAAGTTCTTCTGAAAACTAATCAGTGCTGCATGGTCAAACTTATATATATTTGCAGGACTGATTTATTGAATGTGGGACATAATAATACTGCTAGAACAATCAACATCTATAAAGTTCTGCTACACAGTGATAGAATTACCATGAGACCACTGTGTTAGTTGCAGTTGGACTGTTCTTTGCATGTGCATGATCTCAGCACAGCTATCCCAGTTGTGCCAAACATATCATAGTAGAAATTCTACACTTTTGATTACCTGATCAATGAAATATTGCAATTCTGTGTTCTTTAAATCCTAACCTAGCATGCCAAAACTATCTATGTGTAATCTTTGGCTACTAAGTTTCTCGGCAATGGTGAATGTAATACTAAAGTTATTTTTCGCTGTTACAATTTGATTCTAAGATTGCAATACTCCATCAGATTGCATCATATGTCTGAAAACTATAGCGTTTGATATATATGTACCTGTGGAAATACCATACCTGTCCAGTCAGGTTCTGGAAGCAAGGCAATTATATTTATATATATGTAGTTAGTCATTTATACTCTACTATTGCTTAATAAAAGTTGTCTGGAAATTTATGGAAAAAAAATCCATGGTGACTGCATCCCATGGACTTAAACCACACTTTGCTCTCACAAACCCTGGTGAAATCCTATACATTACATCCACTACTACAAATACACATTAATTCAGCTTGAGACTTGAGTAAAGGAATTTTAACTTACATGGTATATGGTATACAGCTGGGATTAATGGTATGAAGAACCTTGCTGTTGTGGTCATGTATGTGATTTCAGCATAAACACTTTTGTCATGCATGCAGCAATAAAACATGTTTTCATACTAAATAACAAGAGCTGGTGTAGTTTAAGCTGGTAAGTTATCAAACTATAGCTACTTCGCAATGAATTCTGTAAGATGCATTCTGTGACATCTGAATGACTACAGCATATGTAAGAGATATTTCATTTATATATCACAAACTAATTACTGCAAATATTACAATGTATATTCATTTCCATAGTGAGCGACTATAGAGAAATTTCTCTATACAGTTTGTGGATCATACAAGCTGTATACGCTATAAACTATAGGTGACCGGATTTGTGAAAAGGTACCTTTTCCACACATTTAATATACATACCAGCAAACAAAATGATGTAACACTTGACTCCTTATACTCTTGCTCTTAGTACCAGAATGTAGCCAGATACTGTAGTTACACCCATGGGAAATTTCAGGCTATTATATGCCATGATCAAAAAGTTATGAAACTTCAAAGTTCAAAAATGGGTCAAATTTTTTGTGTGGAAAAGGTACCTTTTCGCAAATCCAGTGTATGAATGAAAAATTACTTGTCAGCATTGAATAAAGCTTGTGAGAGTAATATTACTGTTTATTAGGTCTTGGTTTAATGTTCAACCCTGCATAATGTTCTCTTGCATGGAATAGAGTAAAATTAGCACTTATATGGCTTACTGAATGTAAAAATTCTTTAGTTACATAGTTATAAATGCTTTGATGGAAAGCCCTTTTTAGAATAAGATGGATCCTATCAAAAAATTAAAGTTACTACATATGTGGAGAAAGTTTGGTGCTTTTGTCACTTGTGTCCACATTAGTTTTAAATTTGGCTTTTAGCAACCTAACTATCACAGCTACGTTGCGAGTCACCCAGTAGAATTGTCGATAACAAGCCACCGCGTAGAAAGTTCAGCTACATAGCAAGTCACCATGTCTTGCACACCATGTAGAGAAAAGTCACCCTGTCAAGACTTCAGCTATGTTAACAAGTCATCCAGCTACATTCCAAGTCACTCTATAGAGAGTTCAGCTACATAGACTTTTCTCTTCATCCTGTAGTAAGAAAACAAGTTGATGTTGTGCTACACTGCTTGAAGGTTCTTAGTTTACTAATTTGTTAAGCTGCTTTACTGTAGTTGTATCCAGTTGTAAAATGTCAGTAGCTTTGAGTATATGGAACATAATTGTTTTACTAAGTTTTAAACTCTCAGTAAAACATCAGTGAATGCGGGTTTACTGAAAAACTACTAACAATTACCTGTTCTATATACTGGGGATATACCACTCCAGTAAACTAAGAAACTTCAAGCAGTGCTACTTCTAAAAACCAGGCGCCATGCAGTTAGCCAACTTATCTGGAATTAACCATAGATAGTATATGCTATGAATTAACCAACTATGTATTACTATTGTAGTTTTGGGTTGTGCAATCATATTATTAGTTAATTCTCGTAATTCATGAAAGTTTTGTAATTCGTTCAATTACGTTGCTATGCACTGCTAAGGAAGCACTTGTTAAACAAACCGCTTTTACCAACATATTATGCACAGAAGTATCTTCTAAACTGTTTTATAGTTTGACTATCGTGTTTTTTCCCACAAATTCTCTCGACAAAGCCTCAAAGCTGCTCTTCATTTTCATGCGCATACGTAAGGGATATGCCCCCTTTCAACTCAAAGCGATAGGCTATTCCTGGTAGTGTACAAGGCCTGCACCGTTGTTTTTCAGTTGTTTAACACCTGAAAACCTCAAAGGGAAGGTAGTTTACAAAGTCTGACGAAAGTCACTACACCCGTATTTCAGTCTGCCGAAAAGAAACCACCTCAGAACAAAGTTCACCCTTGCAGAAGTTTAATATAGACTTCATTTCACTTTTACTTCTTACATAAAAGCTGCTTTTACCGTTATTTAACGATTTTGCTCACGTGGGTGCGTACAGACAAATATAGGTAGATAGGTACACACACAACACACTTTTACGAAAACAATTTCAGTAAACCAGTCGCACGCCTGGTTTAAAAAAAGGTAATTGCAAAAAGAATACACCAAAATAAAAACCAAATCAGCAGCCAAAACAGCCAAAGTGGGTGCAGCCCCCAAAAGAGGCCAGGGTGAAAAAAGTTGTAAAATTAAACGTGGTGGCCAAGTTATGGCTATGATGGTAGGTTAATGGCAAAAAAATTTAATAACGACAGTTCAGGTGAATATAGTGCCGAATCCTTGGAGAAGGTAACATAAATTCACCTGAATTTTCATTTTTCGTCCTGGATTTTTTGGGGGCTGCACCCTTTTTTCATAGCTCAGCTGTTTTTGTGTGGATTATATTTGCCTGGCCTTAATAGGCAGAACTGCATCCTGGTCATAAGAGCCTGGGACATGTGAGACCATAGGTATGAGGCATCTCGGTCTTGAGGATCAGCTGCAGGTTAAGGTAGCGTCTTCTTACGATCAGGGTGGTACTACGATGTATTGGCTGATGGCTCTAGCCAGGTGCTACAAGACTATGCATTGAAATGTGTTGTTCTGTTGTAGGCAGTGACTATTCTAGATTCACCTTCCCTGAAAGTTGTGAGTGACAACTACAACATCAGTATAACAACTGCAGTATAACAACTGGGGAGACTAATGGGACTGCAATCCTTAATTTTAGAGGTGTCTTATCCGAGAGATTGAGATACTCATGTACCCAAACCATACAGATGTGTTGACAGATACAATCAGTCAAAATTACCGGAAGACTAATTTTCCTGTGAGGGCATGCCCCCAAATAGAGCATGATTCATATGCTGGGGTACTGATGAAACCCAGAATGGAACGGAACAGAATGGAATTAATCGGGATGCATGCCAAATTTAAAATCGTTTTAAACAGATTGTGCACTGTTTCCAACTGTCACACAATAACTAGAATTGTGCTAGAGTTAGTTTGTTTCTGTTTATAGGTATGCTAGTAATCGTTCGCTCGAAAGTTCTATTAAATGGCCACCACGTGGCAAGGTGTGTGTAAATAAAATCCATCCAGTAATCCTGATGTAGAAGTACTTCCTTACCATTCCAAAAGGCAAACTACTGTAGTATTTTCATGTCGTGTAGCGGTATTCAAGCCTTTTTAATACAAGTGTCGCTGGTTTTCTGAGGCAACTATAATTCTACCATTATTGACAGCAATTTACGAGAGTTAGCAAACTGCGGTATGTTATATTAACAGTGCTTACAAAAAATAGGTTAACAGCTTAGCTAAATGATCGTTGTTCAGCGTAAACAATTGTACAACGCATTCTTGCAGTGGGCATTAAATAGATTCATCGAGCAAATGACTTCTAGCATGTCTATAGCAGAAGCTAACTAATTCCAGCACAATTCTAGTTATTGTGTGAAAGTTGGAAACAGTTCACAATCTGTTTAAAACGATTTTTTTAACTTAGCGCGTACCCTATTGATTCCATTCCGTTCCATTCCGGCTTTCATCAGTACCCCCATATGCTGAGTGTACATAGCCTTTATGCAGTGTAAATATTTTGTTGCAATACTATTGTACTGTACTTTGGTTTACACTGATTTACACTGTACTTTGGTTAAATTTTCAATTGGCACACAAAACTGTCAAAATATGGCCTCATTTAATCTCAGATGATGTACTAATTAAACTTTAAAACAAATCTTAAAGATGCTCTTACACGTAGATATATTATAATTTCCTAGATTACTTATACAGTGAAACCTGTCTATTGCAGTCATTTCTGGACCAAAATTTTTACTGACCTTATGACCACATTAGGTTATACACAAATGACACTTTCAGTAATTATTACATTGGCCATTTAGACAAGTGACCTTACCTGATTAGACAGCTTCACTATAAAGCTTTTAAAAATTTCTACCATTTGATTTCCAAGAGCCTGATTTTTATACGTTAGTCAAATACGTTTCATGACTGATAGAGACCTCAATATTGTACATGTTCCTTGCAGTAATACACCTACTCAAACACTAATTTCATGCAGATGACTATTGGTCATGATTTACTAGAATGATATTTTTAGACCTTGCTTCATGTGTACTATTTGTTTTGCAGAAAAGCCATTTGAACGAATTCCAGTCCTTGATGTAGATGGTACAGAGATCTGTGGTGGTACAAATATTCTCCGTTACTTGGGAATGACTTTTGGTAGGTAAATATTATCTTGCACACTCTGTGCTATTGTGTGAATGAATAAGGCATGTGGCTATGCATGTATTTGAATGCGTGCAGACACCTCATTGACCTGAAATGCAATAACTTAAAATATTAAACACTTGAAATTTTTATACAGCAGACACATTTTACCATTAGACATTTCCAGTTTAAATTTTCCCATGTAAGATATCTAGAATAGTTGCTATTTGCACTTTAAAGTGTTAGCTGGTAGTTACATGAGTCACTAAATTATCTCTTCTTTTTGGTCATATATGATAGACCACAATTTTGTGACCAGCTTTTGTGCTTTTGCAAGACCATGCAGAGTTGGGAAGCTGCAATAGTCTATGCATGCGTAGGCTCATGAAATAGGACTTACAAACTCTTCATTTGCCAAGAGTAACTTTATTCTTGACTGTTCTAGGACCATTGCATAAGTCATCAATTATTGATGCAAACCTATGGGATTTTCATTTAGCGCAATATATACACAAACTTTTTATACCCAGCAGTAGGCAATTAAATACTCTAGGCATACACAACATATCGATTTCCCATCAATTATTATTGTCTATCAATCATACACTTGATAACTAGTGTGCATCAATTATTATCCTATTTGATGTATTTCACTAATTATTATCCTATTTGATGTATTTCACTTAGCATCCCATACAATTTAAAATTAAATACACTCAAATCAGTTTCTAATAAATGAGTAATTGAGTATTATAATGTTTTAAGAATAAATTAAACAGCACTGTTGTTTCATCAAGGATGTTAAGGAAATATAATGTGAGGTTTCAATGCATGTATTGATGGTATATATGACAATAACAATAAACACCTTAACCTGTTGATTAACAGATTATCAAATTTTCAACATAAACAAAACTGGGAAGAACTGTAACTACTTTGTTTCCTGCCATACAGCAATGTAACCAATGACATACAAGCTCTTTGTCCGTAAATAGTAACCAACAACTTCTATCCTTTTCTTAATCACTGTGTTCAGAATGCCTTGCAGTATAACAAATTTTCAAAACTTGACAGCATGTGACAATTAAGACCCCTACAAACCAAGTGTAAGTTGGTAAATGGTGCCTGAAAGTGACAGTGTTTAAAAATGTCTTTTACTAAGTTATTCTGATCTCCTGTTGTTTAGATAGCCTCCTAAAACTTTGCTTTACTTTCTGAACTATTTCCTCCTAGGTAGCTTCATTGTTCATCACTTCCAACTACCACAATAGGTGGTTCCGTCTTCTTTGTCCACATAAACAATTCATAATGGTAGTGTTATCTACAATTTGATGTATGTCGTTTGTCTTGTTATATATAGCAGTACAAGAAAATTTGTATCCCAGCACTTCCAGTATCATTAATTGTGTTATCATTCATATCCAATTGTAAATTAATGTGATACATTTTCTAACTCATCAAACATTGTGTATGGTCCATTTTTGTCCCACAGGTATGGCTGGTAACAATGAATTGGATAATGCTGTGTTGGGAGGAATTGCTGATTACATTACTGACATCATTGAAACCGTGTCAAAAGTATTTCACGCTAAAGAGGAGGATAAGGTGAATGCATGCTTGTTGCTCCAAACATGGTTACGCTTCGTGTCTAATACCTATCTCCTGACAATTAACAGCAAAGAAATTTAGTAATGAAATTACAATTGTCTTTCTGATGAAATTATGTGATCAGATAAATTTACAAAATAGATGCCAGAAACTAATGTCCACATGTACAGTGACTTAGTCAGTTGTATAGAAAACACCATACTATACAAAATTTTGGTGGGAGAAAATTTTGGCGAAATTTGTCAAAATCTCTTGTCCACTTTTTAATGAAATGAATAGAGGGAATGCAGTATGACACAAACATTTGCCAAAATATTATCCACCAAATTCTACGTCACCAAAATTTTCTTCTGCCTAAAATTTTGTATTGTACGGTATATGAAGCCACATTTGGCTTGATTGCACCCAACCAATACTGCCAAGGCACCATGTAGGTAATATCACCATATCACCAAATGTTGTTACATGATATGGTGCTGTCAACAGGCTACAATGATGGCTGAACTCAAAGAGAAAACTCTCCCCAATATGTTGGAAGTTCTTCAGAAGAATGTGAAGAATGGACACTTTATTGGATCTGAGGTTTGTAATGATAATGATAGACCACACACCCGAGCTATAAGATAGAAAGGATGCAGCAAAAAATGGTTATATAGAGTTAATATCTAGTCGTAGCCAAGAAAATAACTGCAATGATGTTAATGGGTATAAAATTTTTATCCTCACCACAATCATCTCTTGGCTGCACACAACCTTGTATCTTAAAAAGTGACATGTCCTTTATGACAGCATGTGAGTTCTAATGTATTTATCATTTGTTTTTGTATATGTAAGTTCCAAAACCTAGCTGTGCCATTTCGTTTGATTGTCTCTTCTATGGACGTAGTTAAGTTGTAAGATTTTCAGTGTTGGATGTTCTGCAACAATGTGACTCCTTAGAGCTGAGCGATAGTACAAAACTATCATTATTTATGATTGATAATAACTTTTATATCACGATAGTATCATGATATTACTAGCAGTTATCAAAGACACTCAACCTCACACATACGACACATGAATAATCCAATCACACACCACGTATCTGCTTTTCTAACACTCCATTGGCAAAATTTGTTATGCATTACAGTTGTAATCTTTGTTGTACATGGACTTTCACAGTTACTAACGATATCATCATGTTTGCTTCTTTTTGACTAAACACAGATATGCATAATTTATTACGATAGTATGATAGCATACTATCATAATCACGATTGTTACTGTCACGGCCATCGATAGATCACAACTATCACTCACCTCTATGACTGCTCTATTAGAGTGTCTTAATAGGTTTGTTAGGTATGTTAATTTTTACTATACAATTATTGGATGTCAATTTCACCCTAAGACATGTAACAACCTTCATAATTTACCAAGCAATTCAGCTAGCATTCACAAGCAGTTTGCTAAATTGTGATTGAAAAACGCAAGTGATCCCACCAATGCTTTAGTTAACCTGTATGAAACCTGGTATGTAAAAGCATTGTAATGTGTTCTGCTCTAAGTATGAGGAAAACCATGTGTAAAAATATAAGTAGTGTTGCCACGATATATTGATACATTGATAGTATCGATATAACGAGATGGTGAGTATGATATGATATAACCAATCAGTTATATCAATGGTTGCACGATACAGAAGAACCTCAGTTATCCAAACCCCTTGGGATCAGGGGTATTCCATAGGTCTGAAAAGTCCATATCTCTAAAACTGTGTATAAATAACCTCTTATCAAAGATTTTAAATATCAGTATTTTCAACTACCCTAATAGAACAGTCACTACTCTAATAGAGCAGTTATTTCCGTAGTTTGGTTAACCAAGAATCCGGATAACTGAGGTTCTACTGTAATGTTGCTGCTTAGTATAATGATGTGGGGGAGGCCAGACATATGGTATTTGGAATTTAAATAAGTTATGTATTGTGGTAAACAAGCCGAACCCTAAGTGAACTGGAAGGTTTTAAGGTTTTTATGTAGTGCCAGTCACTTGTCTCATCTGTATAACAGTAGTAAAATGCATTTAAAACCTGATAATCAAGAGTAGCTTTTGCTTATGGTGTACATTTAAACTTACAATGAAGAGTATGTATATGTTTGTCTTGCAAATGTTACAATTAGTTCTATATCGTGATATATGTTCATATCGTGACATAAACATTGGTGATATATGATATAGAGTTTTTCTATATCGTGGCAGCACTAAATATAATTCAGTTGTGTGAATATAGGAAAGTACATCTTGAGGGAAATTCTGTTGCCGGAATGATTCCTATAAATGTCACTTTGATTCACCGAATAACAGTAATTAAGTGTTGATGCAAACACAACTAATAATGCTGAGATGACTTTTAGGCTTTAGGCATCACCCTGACTCTAGAGAAGATATACTGTATTCAGGGGCATACGCAGGAATTTTGAAATGGGGTTTCCCCTACATCTAAGTGACTGTTATATTAGAGTATTTCACCAAAATCATAATTCAGAACAATGCTGTAAGTATTGCTATCATGTTAGAAACCACTAAGATATAAAAGTTTGAATGTGTCCTGTTCCATGATAGATTCCAGATTCTGGAAACCTGAAGTTTCAATTTCTTAATGTTTAAGTGGTGTGTAAAATCCAAAGGGGTATCCTGAAACCCTTAGAAACCCCCCTCAGTACACCCCTGGTATTTGACCAGTTAATAGCCACGGCTACTATAACTTTTTCAACAAGGAAAATCCTGCGGCTACTATGCGAAGGCAGCTATTGTGGACTTATGTGGCAGCAGCCTGCAGTGTTTATATGGATTCATGAGTGACTGGCCTTGTGTAATCATTCTTCAATAGTATCATTCATTTTAACTTCTCTCAAAGACGCTATTTCTTGGCTTAGAATAACTCCTTTGCCCAGTTTCATATCTTATCAACATGCACTTGCATCAGTATGTTCAGATACAAGCTGCGACTCTTATCCATGGGCAGCCCTTATGACTAGGCTGTGGTGTGTCTACTATCCAGGGGTGGCTAATATACGAGACATGGCTATTAACCAGTCAAGTACAGTATACAGTGTTGCAACTTACCTCTAATTCTTCCTTCTTTGTGTATTGTTTGTTAAGTTGTTGATTATCAGCTAGGTTCTCTATCAGTAACTCGTATCACTTTCACGCAATTTTCACATACAGTAAGTGTCCGTAATTTATAGACATGTCTTCTGAAGTTATGAAAATTTATTGTGATGCCAAGTAAGTACTTGTGTTGTAAAATGAAGGAAAATGGCTCTTCAGTGCTGAATTATGATTATGCATGCAAATTGTGTTGAATTGTTCCCATGCTCTGGTGCTTTCAGCTTCCTGGGCTATACAACACTTGTTACTTATATTGTTACAAATGCAAATGATATGTTTTATTTAATAACCTTTGTTATTAACTTGTTCAACAGAAGCTCTCATGGGCTGACATAATGGGGTACTGGTATATGGTAATTCTGAAAACTATGTTTGGTGTTAATCTGGCTGACTACCCTGTGCTCCAGAAACTTCATGATGATGTAGCTGCTCTACCTAACATTAAGAAGTGGTTGGAGACAGGACCAAAGGATAATATTAGGTAAAAGCAGCAACTTATTTGGAGTGACAAGATTGATTGACTTTGCAAAATAGACCATGCACTTGAACACCTTAGAGTTGGTATTTTTGGATTTACATTTTTGTAGTGTACTATTGAAACAATGTGACGGTGCAATTATAGTCAGTTTTAAACAAAAACATGAGCTGTATTCTCCGTAAAGTTGAAGTATGAACTGCACTAGCACTAACGCGTTACCCCCAACACTGCGTGTGCAGATAATCAGTATGGCTATAGCACAGTTTATGCACATATCAGTGTCACACCCTACCTCAGGGCGAGCAGCAGGTGGTCATTCCTGGGAATTTTGCAACACTTAACCATATTGTTAGTGATTTCTGGGGTAAATAATACAAGTTAGTAGAGGATTTGTGACCTGAAGTTGTCTCCAGCAGTGAGGAATTTGTCATCTGGCTTCCCACCTCTGCCTAATTTGGGGTAGGTACATAATGAGTGCTAAATTTGATTGATTTGTGACCAACTGCAGTGGCAGATACAGAGGGTTGCAATGGTTTCAGCTGAAACTCCCTCTGAAAAATCACCACGAGTTATACGTAGTGTGTTATAGTAGGACTTTCTACTGGCGAAACTTTCACTTTTTTCTTTGAAATGACGTTGAAGAGCAGGTTGTGACCTTTTTTTTTCTTTTGGTCTTCGACTTACAGCTAGGCTGAAGTTCAGTGGAATCTGAAACCCCCTCTGAAAATTTCTAGATCCGCCACTGAACTGATAGCAATGCCATACATTTAACAGGTACATAATATTATATACCACTTTGACACCTCAGATCAAAGGAAATCACAGGGTTATATATCACATATTTCCCTGACCACAGGGCAATATCTAGCCCTGTGGTTAGGGAAATATCATGATATAGCCCTGACCACAACTGCCTTTGATGCTGAGGCAGCTACAAAGCATCAGTTCCCTTTGATTATTTATATAGTTAAAGTTTTGCATTGTGGGTTTGAATTAAACATGTTGATTTAGTTAGGGGCATTGTTGTGAAGTAAAAAGAAATGAGTGAGTCAGCATTACATAGTTCAGTTACTAAGCATCACTAAATAATCATTTTTGCAATGTGGGGATTGTTTTTCTACAGAGTACATTTCAACTGCACGAAAAGATGCCTCAAACATTCACAACCTATATGTCTAAGTGTTTATTTTAGCACCTTAGGTAACTTTATTCATCCACAAAGTGATTATTTGGTTTAAAATGGTATCACTACAACCAGTGAAACCCACAATCATTTCTTTTTTGTGCCCATAATTTAAATCCACAATCGATTTTTGCAAACCTCTGTATAAAAGTAATGTGGTGAATGTAGGTTTGTCTTCCTTCACCTATTAGGTGAGCATGCCAGAGTGGTATATATCAAGACTCATGGTAGTGAGTCGCGCGGCCAGTAAAGCAGAAACGCGTGCCGCAGACAATAAATGACGCGACCACTATGTGAGGATTTTTACTGGAACGAACGTCAAATTCAGCCGTCCTGTAACTCACCAGCCACTTACGCTATCCCTCTGAAACTCTAGAGTTGAACTCATTGTGTCACTAGTAACTACCACACAAGCAGTGAAGCAAATCCATGCCAATTGTTTCGTGATCGAGATTGCCGACATCAAAGGGGAAGTTTCTTTTTTTTTTATCGCATGCGGTTAGACGCAACCGCAGGTGTATGCCTTGCGTTCCTTTGTGCATTCCAAACATTGATTGCCCTGCTATCGCTTCAGTATTCACTCAATCGCCTCAAGATTCACATCATCGATTTCACCATACATGATTATCCTACAGTCGTAGTTTCAGCACCAAACGAAGTTTCAGTCGACCTAGAGGCCAAATACAAAACCCAGATTGTTGTTTTCCGCAATACTCGCTTGGCATGTAGGGCAATGTGTCTTTAAACTGTTCTAAAAGTTTCGTTTAGATTGAAACATTTGTTTTCAAGAATGGCTAGTTTGAAAATTTAGACGCCCCCACGTAATTTGCTCTCTAAGAATTTTACTCGGAATTTAAAGAATGACGCAGAGCACAACTGCGGTCACTGGGTATTGATGAACTGGCGCTCTATGTAGTTAATCAGTGCATAAAGCCACAAAGAAGTGTGCTGCCATAGATTATAGTCCACAGATATAATCTATGGTGCTGCATACCATCGTTCGTTTTTAACAAATTTAGTCGCCCCCACCGTGACATAATTTGTCCCTCTAAGGGCGCGGCTTAAAGAATGACACAATACAACTGTGGTTACCAGATTTTGACACAAGCTGCGAGTAATTAGCACATGTAGCTAGCCAATTGTCACCATGCATTATTACATTTTATAGCACCCCCACACAAAAATTATACATGTAATTACAACATACAGAGGACACATGAATGCCAAACACTTTTCACAACAATAATGTAAGAATTATACAATAATGACTGTAATAGCTATAACAGCTATGAAATGTTTTCTAGTGGCCCGCCATGGTAGCAAGTCTCACATGATGGCATGTATATTCATCCAATCCAAACACAATGGGAGTAACACGTAAGTATGATGAAAAGTTGGTATGACTCCATTTGTAGAATCCAGATGAGTGGGTGTGGCTCCAGTATGTCTAAACAGTTAACAAACATTCCTGTTATAAATATGTGCTAGAGTTGCAATATAATAGCATAGTATTTAAATGCAACAATACATAGTCTCCATTGCATCACTTTCAAACAACACTAAGTGGAGGATATTGTTGCATCTCTAGTATGTACACTCTATCAGTACAACCTGTTTTAATGGCCACCAGTATAGAAAGACAACCTCTCTTGAAAAGCCAATTCTAATTGAGAATTTATACACTGTTACCTGCTTATTGAGTGAAGGTGGCAATAAACAAGTTCCACCGTAATTTATACACATGATCTGATCTGTATATTCTGTCAGTGGATGAGATCCACTTGGCCAGGACAAAATGTGACCCAAATGTCCTGGGTGATCCATACTCAACCCACTTATGACCCAGTGGCACAATGGAACTGAGTATAGAGAATACATTTATATTTATTTCTAAGATGTGTGGATGTGTGGACACATTACAACACATTACATGTACATACAAGACATGCTACGTACTGTTTTAGCATTCAAGTCACCACATTATGTACGGACCAGTCAACAATGCTTCATAGTGCCCATCAGTAAACCTGAAGAAAAGTTACGAAAAATAAAAATTCACATGAGTACAATGAAACCTCATTAATATGGCCAGCTGTGGAACCAAAAATTTGGCCTGAATAACAAGGTAGCCTTATTAATGAGTAATGCTTAGCTATATTTGGGATCTACTAGAGGTGGCCAATATAATGAGGTGGTCTTATTAAAGAAGTGGCCACTAAGTGAGGTTTCACTGTACATACAGTTCACAATGGTGAACAATATTAATGGTTAACAATATACACTGAAACCTGCAGGTCACTTGTGGAAGATTGCTCTCTACACAAAATGACACATTCAGAGATGGATGATACAGTAACACATTGTGACTTCAATACTCGTGATGTGTCACTGCTAGGCAGCAACCATATACACGGCACTGCCAATGCACAACATCGCACTTGCTTGTACACACAATTTTGCTCAAGATTTTACAAATTGATAATTAAGGGGTGTGGAAACTAGCTGCTCGCTCGAAAGACTGTGTGGCAGCTGTTTCCTTTCTGTACAAGTAGCCACCAAGATAGGTCCACTGTGGACGAAAGCCAGGCATTAGATATTTGGTATTTCATGTGTTGAAGGCATTCCAGGGCTTCCAGTAGTCTCAAATCTCACCACAGTTTAACTCAGGCAGTGTTGTGGTCACCACTAAACCACTGAAATGCTGTGTTATGTGAAAAATATATCCTATGGATAATGACTTCATCACTTTCTTCATCAGGAGCTTATAAGGACCAATAGTGAAACTTTTTACACTTTCCAACTGCCTAAGTCTGAAGCAGTGCCTTTGGTGCTCTAACAGATTGGCTGCCCCCTTGCTGCCAGCACTCACTGTCTCATACGTTGTCACACACTAAATCTATCTCTATAGCCAGTTAGAACAGTATGCTTCTTACCTTTTTTAAGGCGCAAAATGCAGCCACCTCTTTAAAAAGCTAGGTCAGAAAATTTTTGTCCCTACGGCCTGAATAATGACCAGCTTTCACTGTACTATTAGTGATTAGTGATCATAGAGGATTATTTATTAAGATACTAAGATATACAAACGCTACAACCTCTAAATATAGCAGTAAATTTTTTACCCTGGTCCAATGTCTAATAAGGCCAATGAAACTTGATTACCAGTTTCTCGCTCAGATTTTTGAAAATTTGATGCGGGCGGGCGGTTATTATTTATTATTCATTATTTTCTAAAAGCACAACGCACATCTCAAACGTGAAGATTTCTGCTAAAAAAGTGAGTCTACATTGAATTAAATAACTAAAATACGTTACTAATCCGTATAACAAGTGATTTTTCCTTTAGAGTATAGCTCATTGCTCCATTAGAGTAAAAGTGACTGCTCTATTAGAGTATTTCAATCTGAAATACCAATAATGAAATTCCATGCGGGTGTATCAAAAGCATGCGGGCGATGACGCGAAACTGGTAATCAAATTTCATTGGCCTAATCGTGAGACTCTACTGTGACAAATACTCAAGTGCACCACAGCTTTCTTGTTTTCACTAGCCTAACTGGTAAAGAGGATAAGAATAAGAAGAATAACTAGCGTTCTTCGGATTGTAACTCGCCCTTGCTTCGCACATTCACGAAAATAACCTGTAATTATACGGAAAATATTTAGTGTGGATTTCTGCCTACAGGACTCTTTCGCTCTTTTGACGCGTGCGTTTCGGGAGGCACTGACTATGTCTTCATACAAGCTATACTACTTTAATATTAAAGGAAGGGCAGAGCCAATCAGGATCATTTTTGCTCAAGCCGGAGTGAAATATGAAGACATTCGACATGAACGAGAAGATTGGCCTACGATAAAACCAGGTGTGTAAGGGCATATTACGTAATCCATGGTAAGGGATCTGTAGAAATCTCGTACTAGTCTCGCGTAGCCAGACCCTTTTCATTCTTTTGTTTGGGGGCGGGAAAGAAAAGGGTCTGGTGAACATAGTATAGCATCGTCGTTGGGCTATCCCGAGATTGTGGGAATTCTACTGCGCAGCTTCCGGATTGTTGATTGACACGAATGACATGATTTGCTAATATTTGCGTCATTTGCATCCTGTTACCATAGCTACTACTGAAATATCTATGGTAACAGGACGCAAATGCAGCAGATCACGTCATTTGCACCAAACAACAATCCGGAAGCTGCGCAGTAGAATCCCCACAATCTCGGGATAGCCCAACGACGATGCTATACTATGTTCACCAGACCCTTTTCTTTCCCCGCCCCCACACAAAAGAAAGAAAAGGGCCTGGCTACGCGAGACTAATCTCGTACGCCATTTAAAAGTCTTGGGTCCCTTGATCATGTGTTGTCCAAAGGGATGAGAATGAAAAACACCTTACAGTGGGGGAAAAGAGAGAAAGAAAGCATGTGAGTCTGTGACAGTGTAAGGTTTTGTCAAGGGGTAAGACGCTTCTAGCAATCACGTATGCCCTTCAGCTAGCAATCAAAAATCATTATTCATGAGTGATTTCCTCCCATGCAGATAATTGAGAACTAGTCTTGCAAAGGGATTTTTAAACAATGCAAGCTCACAGTGACACAAAACTAGTGTCAATCGTGCCTTATTATCCTTTAGCAGAGGCGGAGGAAGGTAATACAAAAATATTTTTGGGGGGGAGGAGGATCAAAAAATTATTTGAGCTGACACTAAGCTGGACACTTGTTCATGGTTGCAGTGATTACAACAAAGCATGCTCCTTTAAAGGGGTCTGGTGGCATGCTTCCTGAGAAAAAAATAGGTGCTATAAGATGGCACTTCTTGCAAAAATTGTGTCAATTAAAATCTTTCAGTTATGACATAGGTACAATGAATCCTTCTGCTATATGATATATAGCTGACAGTTTGGAAACCATGACAATATTTAATTGTGTGATGCACTCATGATGTCACACAAGGTAATTATTGGAGCTCTGCCCCTCTCATCTGAAAGTTGGGGGGGAGGCTCCAGCCCCTTTAGCCCCCGCCCTCCACTGCCACCATGTAATAACCTCACAAATCACTACGGCAATCACACGTGAACTTCAAATCACAAATTATTCAATCAGGTTTCAAATCAGGAATTGATTTCAAATCACGCACAGATTGTGAAGTTGTCACACCCCTCAGGTTTGGTTGCCAAGCTGAAGTTAGGATTTGTTGATTGATTGATTGATTGATATGTGACTGGGATAGGTAGCTTGTTGCTGATAGTATACCAGGGAGCTAAAACATCACAACTCCAGTACAATAATGTACAATAACTAAATAGCTAGGTACACAAATACAGTGATTATAATTAATATACATAAAATGATAAGTGGGTCCAGCCTTGATTGTCAGTAAAAATAATGTTCCATTCCACAAGTAGATTGATCGCCTAGAGCATTGTATGGTGCTATACCTGTTAAAGAGTTTAAATATATATATTGTGTGTGTATGTTGGGGAGGGGGGTTTCCAACTCTTGTACACTATCTTAGAAATCCATTAAATATTTAAAAATCCTGAAATCTGCACAAAATTGGATATTTTCGTTACCATCTGCTCTCAAAAAGTGCAAATGGATGTGTGTTATACTTACTGAATTACTTATTGACTTGTCAGATCACAATGAAGATGGCTTTGATGATAAGTAGGTAGCTACGATGACTGTTTGGAGCAGTTCACTACCCCTGTGCTCCTGTCGAGGTTCCTGTGGTCCCCATTCATTGACTGCTTTGTTTCATGCACAAGTAGAATGTAGAAATGAAAGCATCTTGCTAAATATTGTAATTAGAAATATTTTTGAGATGCATAAATATTGGGACTCTCATATGCAATTTTGGGATTTTGTGGGGGCATTGGTAACCCCTTGTGCAATGTTTGTTTTGTGTATATCAGTGGTGGATACAGGGGGTTGCAATGGTTTCAGCTGAAACCCCCTCTGTAAGTGCGCATGCCCCTAATTTATTTTATGATTCGCATGAATGATAAAATCACCAACAGTTATGCATAGTGTATCACATTGGGACCTTTCTACTAGTCAAACTTCATACTTTTGCCTTTGAAATCACTAAAAATGGCATTACGGCATTGAAGCGTGTTAAGCGCCTCTAAAATAATTATTGTTTTAGTGCTGTTTTGCTTCAAAACTTTCTGCGAAGGCCTGGATCAATGAAACAATGTTTTGGAGTGATTTTTATGATTCACTATAGATCTACGTAGCTATAGGCCACTGAGCTGTAAGACTGAGTTAACAACCCCAGCTGGGCTATATAACTAACAGTTATTGAAAACTTCCTGACCCTCTGAAAATTCCTAGATCCGCCACTGTATATATGTGTGTCATCGCCTTGTATTTTTATGTATTCAGGGCACAGCCTTTTTGGCTGATGCTAATTTCCTTGACTTAAAAAGAAAATTGATGACAACACTGATCTATGTCCACAATGATGAAATCTGTAATTTGATATGATTGAAAAAATGGTTGTTTTAGTGTGGATCACTAAGGTGGTGTTGAAGTAATTATGTGAAACCTTACAATTCCCATTAAACAAGTGCCTGTTTTCACCCATGCACTTAATTGAAATTTTTTAATCGTTCTTTCATGAATTCTACAGGAATTTGTATCTAAACAACCTAAGACCATCTTCATTACCAGATAAAATTCTGCCGTATAGTGTGATTTCTTTACAAGGATACATACCGCATAAATTATAGCCTTCTTCGTCTTATTTCTCTACAATGGAACAATGCAGCACTTAGCTGTTTGACTTACAAACATTTCTTACTTTGTAGAACAATATGACAGAGTCCTTATTGTGTACAAGAGTATATATAACAGTTTGAGAAAATACATGTTCGCAGCTTCCACTAGGGTAAAACGCCTTGGAAACAAAAGTCTTGAAAAATCTCTGTAACCTTTTAGAGACACGCTTTCCCAATGCCTGTACCAAATTTTGATGGCCTATGGCACGTAGTTTTGAAGATATTAGCTGGATAGTGAGACTAGTTGGCTAACAAGGATGCACTCCAGGGGCGGATCCGGGGGGGTCTTTGGGGTCTGGAGACCCTCCCTTCAGGATATATATATATATATTTATAGGCACTTACTACTAAGCGCACAATGATAATTAATTAAGGGTTGGCTATTACTCACGTGCGATATGGCTGCAAAGCGTTACAGGAGTAGTGACGAGGCTAGCAACGTTTGTGGACGGATTTCTGAGACATTGCCAGTGACAAAGAAAGCCAATTTGCACTGTTATTTTACAGATACAACGTCCACGTGTACAAGGTTAGTTGTAGCGCAATGAGGCCGACACGCAGCTGCACGCCAGCTGAGCTACTGTGTGGCTTCGCCGCTAATTATATTTTTAAGGCTTCTATGAATTGCTAGATAATCCGCAAAACTAATTTTAACGCATCATCACGTATCATATAGCTAATTGTAACTAGTAGTGCAATGTAGCTAGCTAGGTAATTTAAAACTTACAGTATAGTTATGTACTTTGTATTGTCACAGCACTGGTAGTGTTGATGACGAGCTCGAGGCTGATGACAGAACAATTTCTACTGATGATGTGATTGTGTTGGATTCAGAAGAGGGATCTTCACACCAAGATGATCAGGCCATTGTACTGAGTGAGGAGAGCAATTCAGACAGAGAGTCGGAAAATGACATAGAGGGGCATAACACTAGTAGCAATGATGACGTTGCAGTTGACACCACCAGTCATTTATTATGGTCCACTCAGTCAGAGATTGCTAACAGCAGTGATCTTACCACTTGTGATGCCCAACAGTCTGCTAGTACTGGTAATGACCAGACTCAATTAACTATTCAGGATGCAATAAGTAGTGGGGATTTTGGAAAGATTACACAATTAAAATCTTGAATCAATCTCACAGATCAACAAAAATATTTTCTGTTGAAAAGGCATTATGTTCCTTCTATCAACTACAAATTTCCCACTCATGTGATTAACAAGATTCATCGACATTTCCAACACAGATGGCTAGAGAAAAATCCTGGCTTGGTATATTCTGAGTTACAAAGTGGAGGATACTGTAAATATTGTGTTCTATTTGGTAAGACTGAGCCAACTGTGAAGGAACTTGGTGTTTTTGTAACCAGGCCCTTCACTAATTTTTAAAAAGCCACGGAGCTATTGGGGAAGCATTTTCATGGCGTTGGAAAATCTAAAGGAAACAAAACTCATCAAAATGCAGTACAAGATGCAAATATGTTTGTTAGAAGTATGGAAAACATTGATGCAAGAATAGATTTCCAACTAAACACCGCAAACAGCAAGACAGCAGCTGAGAACAGACTGAAGCTCCGATCAATAGCAGAGACAGTAATTTTTTGTGGAAGGCAAGGCCTTGCTTTTCGTGGGCACCACGATGATAGACCTTCTGTTGAAGAAAACCCAAACAATAATCATGGTAATTTTCTTGGTTTGCTCAAGTTTCGTGTACAGGCTGGTGATAAAGTTCTTTCAAATCATTTGTATCTGCTGCTGGCAATGCTATATACACCAGTAAAACTATTCAAAATTATCTCATTTCAATTTGTGGTGACCTAATTCGTAACAAAATTTTAGAGAAGATTCGTCACGCATGTTATTTTTCTGTTCTAGCAGATGAAGCTACAGATGTGGCCAATGATGAGCAGCTATCAATTAGCATCCGCTATGTTGATGAAGGATCTCCAACAGAAGTGTTTATGGGATTTCATAAATGTGTCTCAGGGGTTACTGGACAAGCAATTGCCGATGACATACTTTCACAACTAGAAAAATGGCAATTGCAGTTGCAATTTCTTCGTGGTCAAGCATACGATGGAGCTGGAGCTATGGCTGGGAAATCTAAAGGTGCAGCTGCTTGTATAACCGCAAAACACCCTAAAGCATTGTACACTCACTGTGCTTCACACAGACTAAATCTCTGTGTGGTCAAATCTTGCACTATCAGAGAAATCAGCAATATGATGCAGTCAGCTGATAAAGTATCACAATTTTTTAGCAATTCTCCAAAAAGGCAGTTGGCTTTGGAGAAGTGGATTGACAATCTGTTTACCAATGAAAAGTGTAGGAAGATAAAGGAGATGTGTCGTACTCGCTGGATTGAGCAACATGAGGCTTTTGAAAATTTTATGGATTTATTTATGCCAATAGTATGCTGCTTGTAGGAAATAGCCAACAGTTCTCCAGCAGAATGGAATGCTGAAACCAGATCAGATGCCCAGTCACTGTTTTTTACAGTGTTCAGATTTTCATTTGTCATAGCTTTGGTGGCTACACAGAATGTGCTGTCATATATCAAAGGGCTATCCGTGAAACTTCAAGGTCGCTATGTCGATGCAATTCGGGCTCACAGAGATATTCAGATTGTGAAATCTACTTTGGTTAAGCAGAGGTGTGATGTGGAGAGATTTCATTCGCAAATATACAATGAAGTTACAGTATTAAGTCAGAGTGTCGGAATTGAAGAATCGGTACCAAGAGTTACTAACAGACAGCAAAACAGGCAAAACCTTCCATCCAATAGTCGCAGTGAGTATTATAAGCGCACAACAACAATTCCTATGTTAGATCACCTGATCAGTGAACTAAATGTTCGGTTTACAGAGTCTTCATCTCAATTTCTCTTACAGTTTGCTCAACTTTTACCATCATAACTAATTAAAAACCTCACAAAGACCAAGAATACAGATTTTGATGATTTAATAAAGTTTTATGAGGATGATTTACCTCTATCTAGGGGCTTTTCTGCGGAATTAGAGTTATGGAAAAACTACTGGTCGTCAGAAACATGTAAAGCTGATGCAGAAGCCTTAAACACCCCTGAGAAGGCATTAAAACAGCTTGACAAGGATTTGTATCCTAACATTTATACATTGTTGACATTCGCTGCCACTGTTCCAGTCACTAGTTGTGAATGTGAAAGATCCATCAGTATGCTCCGATTAATCAAAACTTCTTTAAGGAGTACTATGACACAAGAAAGATTAAATGGGCTAGCAATGATGCAGTATCATCATCAAATTCCACTTGAGGCTGATGAAGTAGTTGAGGAGTTTGCCACTCGACAGCCAAGGAAACTTCTGTTGTAATTTACCTGCCAGTAATCCACTAGGCTGTAGCTACCTATAATAAAATACACTGTACATAACAATAACATAATAAGACAGTCAATAGTCATTCAATCAAAGTATATTAGTATAATATATGGATCTTTAATGTGTACTCATACCAGACCATAAATTTGTGTCAAATTGCATCAAATTCAATCTCAGAGGGTTGAATTTTCCTGGGGGGGGGGGGGGCATGTCCCCAGACCCCCCTAGAATGCTCGCACTTTGCACACTGTGTAGTGACTCTTACCTTTAGACCCCCCCCTTCTAAAAATCCTGAATCCGCCCCTGCACTCCATATAGCACTAATCATGAGACATCAGCCGCTTCGTTTGCCAGTGGTTTAAGTGGGCACTTTACTAATTCCTATGGCTTCATATGCAAAAACTTGGTTTTCATTGATCTGTGCCTGCTTTCCATCCCCAGATGTGTTTGTGGTAATTAAAAATCACCATCTCCAGTTAGAAGTAGTGACTTTAAAGCTCAGTTTAGTATTTTAGACCTAAAGAATGAGAATTCTATAAATTTTGGATCTAGTCTCATAGTTTTAGTTCTATGCTTCATAAACTTTGTCATCTGCTACCTAAGTGTGTTTGTAACAAAAGTAAAGTAATTTTTTGAAGTACCTTATCAAATGAGATATTGAACTCTCTAAATTTTCTATGAAAAACAGTAATTGAAGCCACAGTAGTCATTCCTAAAAATCTGTTTCCGTATTTTAATTACAAGCCACTAGAAGAATATTTGGGGAGTTTCACAATTAGCTGTAGGAGGAGAATCGATTTTAGTGCTAAAATTACAGTGTTTTGTAGCCACACCATAATTTGTACATACTTCAAAGGATTTCACTCAGATTTGCACTAAACAGAAGTTCAGTGTCTCAACTAAAACATGTGTTGTTCATCAGGTGAAGAACAGATCTGTGTTGGTTTTACAGCTTCATATAAAACACATAATTCTATTCATGGAAGCCGTAGGACATAGTTGCTTGCCCCCTTAAATGAAGTTTTGACAAACTAAAGCCTTCTAGGCATGAATACCATAACTTATACAAACAGCAGTCTGATGGCATTAGTTCTTTCCTGTGCTATAATCAGGTTTGAAATGGTTTACAGTTTTCCGGTTTGTTTGCACATGATCACCAACATCCTGTTCAATCAACCTTGTGAGGCTTCACATAATTGCTTCAACGCCACCTTAAGAAACTTTGTTACACAGAAATTGAAATGAATATTGCTTGTAGTTTTTAAACCCTTTGGCCCCGAAATAAGTGCTTTGTTGAACGCGAACACCACTATAGTGGCTCTCATTACACGCATGCGTTCAAACGCATATATCTCGTAAACAAAATATCCTATGAATATACGGTTTGGGCCACGCTACTCTTCGGTTAACGAATAATATCCTAAGCTCTATCCAAGCATTGCAGCATGATTGAGCAAGATACAAGGTGAGTCTGCGTTTAAAAGAATTTTTGCCATTTCTAAGACGATAATACAACAATTCTACCTGTCACAAAGGAGAGACGGAATAAAGAAGGTTAGTAAAAGGTATTTGATGTTGTAGATCTATCCTTCGTGAGTAGTTTAATGCAAACCATGAAAGATAGGTGATCCCTACACGGAGTAACAAGAGCCTAAGTTTTGTGTGTCAAAATGCATATTTTACATAAAATAAGTTTCGGTTTGGGCCAAAGAGTTAAACAGATGGCTAAAGGTAAGAGGTAATAAATTGTTAATGCAAGACAGACTCATTGGGCAAAAGCAGCCAATTTCTTTAATATATGCACAAATATGCTCATTTGTACTGCAACATAGTATCAAGAGTTCACAAGTGTCACCTTTGGTGCTTACAAGCTCCTGATAGTATATACATATACTAGTATTTTTTAAAAATGTTAATTTAGAAATGAAGTAGGAATCTATGCAATAAAAGGTAGTGAAACAAGAGATGAATGATGGCATTACGCATAGCTCAGTGGGAAGTCCCTACTTCGGCATTGAACAAAATAATTGTAATAGCTAACAAAGGCGTAGGAACGATTTTCAGAGTGGGGGGGGGGGGCAAATATAGCCATAACCAGTTAACCATAAACCGATCAACACCCATGCAGACACACACAGGTCCCATTGTTACAGCTCCTCTGTACCCAGTTCATACGTGCGCTTATATAAGAGTATTGTGGGGTGTTATCACTTATCACTTGCTAATAGCCCTACACCTATACTGCATAGCTAATAGCCCTACACCTATACTGCATAGCTATCTCTTCACTCCCTATCCTGCTAAGCTCCTCTACACCTACTGCATGTGCTCGATGCATGTATGTATCACGTGAGAATCATGTTCACGTGAAGGTCTTCTCTTTATGCTACTTCACACTACAAGGATTACAAGATTAATAGTTGTTATCCGAAAAGTGAAACATTGTTACCTTTAAGGAACTACAAACTGGGATGTCTGCTCTAGCAGGAGTTCCCAAACTGAATGTAGATCACATGAATACCATACTGTGTTCACGGTTGGCCACTTTCATTTTCAGCATCCTTGTATGTTTCTCTTTAGACTACTTAATAAATCTAAAGTCTTCATAATTTCTGGTTATAAATCGTCGGTAGTCAGCAACTCCCATCACTCGCGCACTACAGTGAGACTGCCCTTAGATCTGTTACCAACCTCAATTCTAGTTAAATCTTTTCCACATCATATAATGCCACGGATGTGGCACTCTTTCTACTGTTTAAACTTCTCACTGCACGGGATCCAGGAAATATTTGAACAACAGATATCACGTACAAACATAGCTTGACAGTTGTGATGGACTGGTGATGCCACACCCAGAGTGATTTTGCATGATGGTTGTATGGCTTCTCTCGTATGGAGGTATGTATTTCTGTGTGTGAGTGCATAGCTTTGGCTACTTGGCCCAAAAAGTGGGGGGGCCAACACATGCTTTTAAAAATAGTGTGGGGGCTTGGCCCCCCCGGTTCCTACGCCCTTGATAGCTAATGTACCAAAGTAGGGGACTTTCCCACTGAGCTATGCTGTAATACCATCATTCATCACTTGTTTCACTACTTTTTATTGCATAGATCCCTACTTCATTTTTAAATTAACAATTTATTGAAGTACTAGTTCGCCAAGTTGTTGTAGTACATATAACTTGTGACTGTTCTATTAGAATGTCATACATGACTGTTGTATTAGAGTATATCTCGAGTCAGCCAAGGGGACGATAAGGGATGAGGTAATAGCTAGATTGTTAAGAGGTGTGGTCTCCGTACTCTATTGCTATTAGTCCACCTAGATCTTTATTTGATGGGAATGGCCGCAAACCTATCAGGATCCCAATGGTGCAAATTCTGAACACAAATGTTTTCAGTCTATATAAAAGTGTTCAGAAAAATGAATTATTTACATAACTCATTTAGAGCTTTGAAATACTCTAATAGAACAGTCGTGGGCATTTATAGTTTTGAGAGTATACTGTTTTTTGATTTCTGGAAATCATTGAAGCTGCTACTTACACACCCGATTTAGTTACTGAACTGTGTTTTAAAAGCATTCCACCTTAATCCATGCACCAAAAGAGTTTTATCATCACATGACTGCCATGCAAATAGCACAGAGCTATTAGTACATTACCACTCCGTACATATTACTCCCCCAGAGAAAAACCAGTCACATTACTCTGAGGAGTACAACTAGTAATAATATTATTACATTTGTTTGTTACAAGCTTTAAACTAAGCCCAACCTTCTAAATACAGACTTCCAGCCTAGTGACACTAGCAAGACACACATTTCTTAAATTTCTTTCATGTAGTTCAGCCTAATAAACATACTTTGTGTAATATCTTGGTCTCAAGGGTACTATCACTCTTTGTTCATGCCTATAAGGCTGTCTCCAGGACCCAAAATGCCAGACTTACATTTTAATAAAATATATACAGTATAGTAAAAAACTTTGACGAGTTTGGCGAATAGCGTTCAATTCGCCAAAGTTTTTTTTGACCAATTATTTTAGATTATTACACAAGCACATTAAGTAACTAGAACTCGAGATGAAGGCGAGGATGAAGATCAGCTCGTACCACCACACAAAAAAGATCGAGCTGACTTTGGAGATCTTCCTATACCTAGGAATTTGTCCCACTGTTGTATCATATTTCTGACCAACTTCCCATTCGCACATCAGCTAGTTCATCGTCTCATGATGGATTTGGCCAAATACTTTGATATATGTGATAACCTCTGCTACTGGAGTTCACTGAAAAAGTATATATGGTCGCTCTCTGCATCGCAGGAGATAGCGAAGCATGCCTTTGCTACCACGTCGTTAGATCAGTAGGTACAAAGTATTGCTTAAGTACAACAACACTAGCTACCCATGCACTTGCTACACTACTTAATAACTGATGAGTTGACACCTTGTCGTTATCCTTAAATTACGTACCATACAGTAAAAACTTTGGCGAATATTATTTCAATCGCAAAGGTTTTTTCTGCCAATTTTTTGAACAGAGGGGTTTTGTCACACTTTTTTACCGCCAAAGTTTTTTACTATACAGTACTTACACATCATTTTTGGGTCTGAATAGTTTGTACAAACATTTGGGAAGTGCAATGACCAATAAGACAGGTAACCTTATTATACAGTGACTTGATTATACAGGTTTACTATACAGCTATCAAATAGTTCCTACATGGTTATATACATTCAATTTCTAAGAGCCTGGCTAATCCTAGCTTTCAAAATACATTTCATGACTGATAGAGACCTCAATATTGTACATGTTCCTTGCAGTAATACACCTACTCAAACACTATAGCTAATTCATGCAGATGACTATTGGACATGATTTACTAGAATAATATTTTTAGACCTTGCTTCATGTGTACTATTTGTTTTGCAGGAAAGCCGTTTGAGAAAATTCCAGTCCTTGATGTAGATGGTACAGAATGGTCCAGATGTCCAGTCCTCTGTGGCAGTATAAATATTCTCCGTTACTTGGGAATGATTTTTGATAGGTAAATATATCTTGCATACGTACTCTGTGCTATTGTATGAATGAATAAGGCATGTGGCTATTCTTACATACTCTGTGCTATATGAATAAAACATGTCGCTATATGCATGTATTTGAATGCATGCAGACACCACATTGACCTAAAATACACTAACAAATTAAATGCTTGAAATTCTAATACAGCCTACACATTTGTGACAGTCTCAGCTTGTTTGCACAGCTTCCACTTTTTAAAATTTTCTCAGCATTTTTTACACTGTCCTTTTTGGTGAGTAGTTATAGCAATAGACAGTAGGAAGAGCAAGACATCTGATTTGTACAGCAACTATACTGAAAATAAACTACAGGCACTTACATTCGCAGCCATAACTTTCATTTGCATCAGTATACAACATTGGAAATTGGCTTAAAACTTTCACCATGGATTAGCAAATCAATCAAGGTGTGTTTGTACAGTCCATCAACACTGACATTAACTAATTCTGGTTTGCCCCTACGCGTATTTTCTTCAATCAAACCTCTAATCCAGACAATAACTTTTAAAGACACGATGTGGACACAAACCCTAATAAATTATAAACAAGTTGTGAAAGCGTCATTCCCTAGGGAAGGCATTTCAGGCATAAATCTTGTAGTCTCTATTTAGTGTCACGCACCATGCAGTGTATTACAATCACTTTAACTTTTGTGACTTGTCACTACAAATGTGGAATAAATGAAACCTTCTTCAGACAAGCTGAACAGCCTTGTTATATAGCAATACCCACCCCAGCAACATGCGTCACTTGTATTGTGGCTTTCATCATGCATGTTAATTTATACCCATATAATAAACATCACACTAATTGTTTTTGAAATTCACTTCTGACGATATAGGTAGCAGGATAGTGACGTAACCTAGAAATTTAGGAAACATTTGAGATAATGCAACATCCTCAATATTCCTTAGTGCATATACTGACCTGGAAATTCACGACACCCTTACAGTCTACGTACACTGATAATTGAGAACTAAAAATTAAAAGAACACTTAAAACACAATTGCAATAATACAATTCCTCTGTACGTCAACTGACCTGAATGAAATTCATGACACTCTTTGATTTGAGTTTCTGCATGGTCCCAAGTTATGCATGATCACATCCAGCTGCTAGTGGGTAACTGCTATGACCCAAAAACTGACAAACGGGCACTAAATACAATACACCTAAATTCTGGGTTTTGGAAAATATTACTATTAGGCACGACAAGTAAAACTGACCTGGGTGTTAGTCTGTTCCCATCAAAGCAGCATGTCTGATCCTGGAAATTCAGGAAATTAAACATCTGAGAAAATATAATATTCCTTAGTACATAGACTGACCTGGAAATTGACAATACCCTTGATGTCACTACAGTTTACATACACTGAAAACGACATCTATCATCAATTACATCACTAATTCTAGTCTCTTATCGATTTCGCAGTGGTGTACGGCATTTCACTTCCACATTAAAGTATGCACGTCACCATTCCATTGTCATGAAATGAAAGTCAGTTACATTACAACAAATGCTTATTATTCGTACTTATGGCTTTAATTCTCTCTCAAGACTTGGATTCCATTTTAACACACCGTGTATCATATGTGTCCACTTGAGGTGTTGTGGGAACTTTCCAAAAGATTTTCCCTAAGTAAATCATGTGATAATTGTCAGACTGGTGGTAGTCATGGTTCAACAATGCAGTACGTGTACTTTTATAGCAAAAATTGTTTGTGCACTGCTTGGTTTGACAGGAGTTGATGATGGTCAAGCAAAGAACTGTGATGGTAGGGAAAATTCCCACCCCTAGTTACCCCTATGGCATTAACTACAGCTACCGTATATGTTGCTGATACATCAGGGGCACCAGAGTAAAGGTGCAAGTGGTAGCTAAAGCTCAATCCTAATGCAACTAGTCTATAGGAAGTCTAAGCCAAGGGCATGCTCCCTAAGGAAAGTAAGTGCTGCAACTTTTAGTTTTGATTCATCAAGTTTGAAAGTTTGTTTAACCATTAAACCCGCACGTAATTTTTAGTAACAATGCACTGAAAATGCATACGCCGATAAATCGGCTTTTACGCATGGCCTCAAACAAAATGCTGTAGCTGTTGAACTAATAACTCTACGGCTACACAATTTGTGCCACTATATTTGTGATGTAATAAGGAACGTTATGATATCAAGGGATTTACCCTTTGACAAATGCATGGGGCCAAAACTTGCCAAGAAACAACATGTACGCAATTAAACACGCATGCCAATGTATACCTCCAGAAAATGGATAATAACTCTGTCCCAGTTCACTGTACCGAGCTGAAATAAACGTTAGTAGATTCACCATTCATTAGAGAATCACAGCATATAAAGCTCACATGAGTCAGACATTCATAAAAATGGCTGCCAGACCATGCATTCACAAGGTAGGGAAAACCAGACATCGATTTTCAGCTAGTCATAACAAGTGAGTGAATGTTGTTACAATGGTTATTCATCTCTGTCTAAGTAGCCCAATGAATGTACTTTCCAGTGATAGGTGGTTTTCGGACTAATGTAATTAGACAAGCTTCATACACTGCTGGTTTAGAAGCCATCACGCATTCATCCTTTAGTAATAACAGTTGTGCGTATTTCGAGCTTTATATAAAAAAGAAACACCGATATATCAGCATATGCAGGTTTAAGGGTTGATTTCAGCTAAAATGTGGTGATCGAGGCTCTAGTGTAGTGTCATGCACTGGTCAAATTTACTCTGAGGTCCTTAATTGTGGTACATTGTCCCAAAAATGGTAGTATGATAATAACAATTAAGAGTCCATTTTCTTATTATGGACTCTTGATAATAATTACTGTGTATTTAGCTATCAGGTTGCATTTCTGGATATTGCTACATATGCTTGATATAAACTGCTATTCCATGCACTATGAAGTCTGGGAAATGTGAGGCTCTAGCTCCATACTAAGAATCGGAATCTCTTCATCAAATGTTTGCACAATTAATGATATAAGATATTTGCCAGAGTAGAGTTCAGGGTGAAAATAACCAGCATGATTATATCAGTACAGAGTTTTGAATATCAGGATGTTTATTATCTCCCTCAAACTAATTAGACACTTGCCAATTATGCCAGCTTAAATTTGAGCATATGCGTTTACCACAGGATAGCTATTGTAAAATTTTGTAGTAAAGGTCTCGAAGTTGGTCATAAGAAAGCTTGCCAAATATGCTTGATCGATGTTTCAAGTTTATTGTCCACGAAATCATTTGCAATGTCAATCAAATTAGTGTTATATCTGTTAGATCCATATAGCACCATGATATTGTTTAGTCTCAGCTGATTCATGGTTGATCGTAGGTAACTCTTCATTCTACACAAGAAAGAGAAGGATCTTTCACTGGCAGCGTTCATTGCTGGTATCACTAAGACAAGTGACACTGCTACAATAACTTGTGAGTACAGCTTTTGTGCTGCAACTGATAACAACTGAAGGCGTTCAACAATGTCCTTAAAAGTAACCTTCTCTTGTCTAAAATGAGCAGACATTGAAGCTGAGCAGAAAGTTGGGTAGGTTCAAAGTCATTCCCATAGAAGTCTGTAACAGTTTGAAATTCATTACTGTATTCCCTACCATGTGATGCTTTGAGTGGCGCTTCTTGAAGGTTCTTGTACATTTCATAACCTGGTCGTTCAAACCTGTCCTTTATTGCATTTATATCAAAGTCAAGCACTTCAAAATATACCGTGTTTACTGCCGTGGCTACTATTAGCCTAAGCTCCAAAATCGATGCAGCTACTATTCAAGGGCGGCGTTTATTGTACTTGAGCACTTATTACATGCGGCTACTATTTACTCCAAGATTTAATCCAAAGCCAAATTTGAAATACTTTGCCATGTGTTTAGCGAATTGTCTTCTGCACCTACAGTGTGATTTATGGTAACCTGTGCCATACAGCGCGAACGTATTCAAGGGCATGCACGACGGTGTGCATAGTAATTTACAAAGGTGTTACAATGGGAGATGCTGTCACTTATGAATGTTTCATTGAATTTGTTGTTAGAGGACATCGTGTTTATAAAGCTATATGGAATCCTGTTATACGTGAAACTTGATTAATAGCCGCGGCGTTTATTCAAAGGCGGCATCTATACTCACAATTGAAACATTCATTGCGGCCACTATTCAAATGTGGCGGCTATTTGAGGTGTAGCGTTTAACCAAGTAAATACAGTATACTACATGATAAAAAGATTTAGAACTATCAGGATGACAAGACACACTCCGGCCATCTTGGGTACTTTCCAAGCTCTTGGCTATACAGGCTGCCCAAAGTCAACATTCTGGATTTACTTTGTAACTTTATCCCAAAACAAATTGAACATCTCTTCTGTACAAATAGATTCTAGGCCATTAGCACTGGTTGTTAGTGGATTCTCAGCATGGTCTGATTTTTCTTTCCCTTTGCTTCATGGCTTTTGTCAGCGATCCCTATTCTCCTTCTTAAAATTTTCAATTTTTTATTGATCTTATAACTTACTTACTGTACTTAGGCCATTAGCACTGGTTGCTAGTGGATGGACTGACCTTTTCTTTCCTTTGTGGTTGCAATTATATTGTACCCATGCTGTAAAGATAAATAAATTCAGACTCAGTACTCTTGGCTCCAAAGACCCATCTCGTATTGGATTACACAACAACCTTTACCACATTACATCACAAACGCAGTTATACCCATCATCTACTTCTGTTGCCAACAAACACAGATATAAATCAATATAAATAAGTAAATGTGCAGAAAGTTCAAAATTGCAAGATTACTTGCCCTGCGCTAAGGCAGTCAGCAGTTACAAACACTCTTCTTGCTTATGTAATCAATTCTCCTTTTGTTTTTAGATAGCCTCATAAGACTTTGCTTCGATTCACCTTACTTTCTGAGCTATTTCCTCCTAGGTAGTATCATTTCCAAGGTGGTTCCATCTTCTTTGTCCGCATAAACAATTCATAATGGTACTCTTATCAACACTTTGATGTATGTTGTTTGGCTTGTTACAGTACTAGAAAATTTATACCCCAGCATTCCCAGTATTATTTTGTTACTACTCATGTCCCAATTGTGATAAATTGATGTGATACATGATATGGTATATTTTTAACTCATCACACATTGTGTATGGTCCATTTTTATCCCACAGGGATGGCTGGTAACAATGAATTGGATAATGCTGTGTTGGGAGGAACTGCTGATTACCTTTATGACCTTGGTCAAACTGTTTCAAAAATACATCATGCTAAAGAGGAGGATAAGGTGAATGCATGTTGCTCTAAACCTGGTTACACTTCCTCAGATTAAGTTTACAAAACAGGTGCCAGAAACTTGCAGTGACTTAGTCAGCTGTATAGGAAACACTGTAAGATACAAAATTTTGGTGGGAGAAAATTTTGGCGAACTGGCTTCAATTCACTTGTCCAATATTTATTGAAATGAATAGAGAGAATGCAGTATGATACAAGCAGTTGCAAATATCATCCGCTAAATTCTATCTAAAGCTAAATCACCAAACTTTTCTTTTGCCTAAAATTTTGTATCTTACAGTACATGAAGCCACATTTGGCTTGATTCCAATACTGCCATGGCACCATGTAGGTAATATCACCATTTAAGCTTGTGATCCATTATTTAAATCTTGTTACATGATATGGTGTCATCAACAGGCTACAATGATGGCGGAAGTCAAAGAGAAAACTCTCCCCAATATGTTGGGAGTTCTTCAGAAGAATGTGAAGAATGGACACTTTATTGGATCTGAGGTTTGTAATCAAGATAATTATGGACCAAAACACCCTAGTTGGGAGATAGAAAGGATGCAGCGTTAAGACTGTGCAAAGTTAATTATATGTTTTTTGGTCCTACCAATTCCCCAAAATTGACCAGGTGAGACCAGGCTTGTCTTTTTTCACAACTTTATAATGTGGTACACTACATAGCAGTACATGGAATTGTAGGGGGAAAAAGTTAATGTATAAAGTTAGTGCATCTTTATAAGAAAAGAGTATTTACAAGACATGAAAACCTTTCAACAGATCTAAAATATAAATTGTTGTACAATGATTGCACAATTCATTCAGCAAGGGAACCAGAAACATATACTTAACTTTTTGTGGCCTAAAAATGGCTATGGTTAAATATCAGGTGGTAGCTAAGAAAAAACTGCGGTGATATTAATGGGTATAAAGTTTTTTTATCCTCATCGCAATTATTTCTTTGCTGCACACAACTTTTATCCTTTATAACAGCATAATATATTGATCATTTGTTTTTGTATATGCCAGCTCTAAAACCTAGCTGTACCATTTCATTTGATTGTCTCTTCTATAGGCATAGTTAAGTCATTGTAAGAGTTTCAATGTTCTTTGTGATACATTTACTTTCACAAACAAAAGTTATTGGATGTTCAATAACAGTATGACTGTTCTATTGGAGTATCTTTAAAAGTTCGCTAGATATGTGTAATTTTTGCTATACAGTTTTTGTTTTAAAATCTTTGCATGGATGTCAATTAAAGGTGTGTGATAACAAATGTAGATGTACGTATCTTGATATCAAACAGTGCGGTAGTACTGTTTAAGTAGAGATCATCTCTACAGATTACAATTAAGTAGAAATGTGTGTGTGTGTGCACACCTTCATCATCCCTACTGTACAGTGCTATCGTGCTGTATGATAATCACACAGTTCTAATGTCAATTTCATCTAATACGTGTGTTACAATCTTCATAATTTGCCAAGTAATTCAGCATTAGCAGTTTGCTAAATTGTGATTGACAAAACCATAAGTGATCCACCAATGCTTTTATGTGAAAGCATTGTAACATGTTATAAGTGTGAGGAAAACCATGTCTAAAATACGTGATCGTTTCAGGACTTGTTTGCACAAATTTGATATTTTTTCTCCTCGTTGTTTACAGTGTCCAAGGAATGGATCACCAAAGTTTCAGCCTTTAGTGGTGAGTAGTTTTGGAAGAGCAAGATAATCAATTTGCACAGCAACTATACTGAAAATATACTACAGGCGCTTACATTCGCAGCCATAACTTTTGTTTGCATTAGTCTACAATATTGGAATTTGACTTAAAATGTTCACCATGTACAGTATTAGCATCAACCAACGTATAGTGTTAGCTTGGTAGTGAATTATGTATATGGGTATGAAGTGGTTTACAAATGACAACAATCTTGTTTACATTTACCACATCGTAAACAAATGCACATGACATGCATACCATTGGGGCTATAGAAACAAAACAGATTTCAAACTCTCCATGATCAGGCAAATAAGATGGTGTATAGTTTTAATCAATTTGGGTCTCCCTTCTCTGAGTAATGGCCCCGATGAAAACTTGCTTTGTAGCATGCGTAATTTTTTATGAGGTTTTTAAAAAAATTGTTTTTCTCAAAATGCATGCTTGTGCAAACAAGTCAGGCTTTTGCTGAGACTGTCACATATAATTCAGTGGCACGTATTCATTACTCGAATTCATATAATTAGAAAATATGGTCAAATGGGGCATGCGCATTTATTGGATTTGTTCATTGTTTGTTGAGATGGATTCTTTGAACGAACTAGTGTCTGGTCTTAATAGTTGTTCCATTGCATTACCTCAAGTACTTGGTACAGATTCTAGCACCATTGTTGAACGGTAAGTTTTTGTCAGTGATTGTGAGTTGATCATGAGTATCAGTCCACCCCGACTCAGTTTCATCAGAAGATTGGTTAGAAGCTCTATCGGTTCTAATGATTTAGACATCCTGGTTTACAGCTGCAGTAAGTACTTTCAGGCCAGGTTGAAATGTAAGATGCCTTTCGCAATGCCGAGTTTTTTAGTGGGAGTGTTGTTTTTTGAGGGAAGCATTTTGAAGTTGTAGATATTGTATAGTTCGATATGGTGCACGTTTGTTGTGTTCCAAACTGCTCGAATCGTTCGGACAGAGAAACTGCTTTGTCGTACTTACAGCTTCCACTGAAGAAAAGGCTTCTTTTACGAAGGTGGAAACATGTTATTGGGAGAAAGAACTTACCACTTAACAGTAGTACTACAGTTTGTAGCGAGCATTTTGTGATCGCAGCAGGACGACTATTAAGACCTGATGAAGTTCCTTCGAAGAAGCTGCCACTTTGTACTACCAGCACTACAACCAGCAGGAGCCGGAAACCTCCCAGACAGTGACCTTTTGTGGAACACCAGGCTAACAGCACAGTAAACCCAGATTTACAATCCAGTAGTACTTGTTCCAAGGAGGTACAAACAGAAGGACCTAGCGTAGCTGAACTACAGTAACTACTGTTGGAAGCAAGAGAGAGAGGCAAAGTTGATGGAGGAGCTGACGGTTGCTAAGGAGCAAATTTCACAGCTACAATTTAAATTAGCAAATATCCAACATGATGTCGTAAGTTATTATACTGGATTCCCATCTTACCATGCATTGAAGATTTTTTATAATTACCTGGGACCAGCCGTCAACCACTTATTATATTCACAAGAAGCTGCAAACAGCAGTGATGATGTGTCTAAGCAATACCATCCAAGGATATTACCACCGATGGAAGAAATTGTTCTTGACATTGGTTCAATTACGTGTGGGACTGTTTGAACAAGATCTTGTGAACAAATTCAAAATCAGCCAGTCAACTGTTTCTCGAATTATCATCAAATGGATCAATTTTCTCTACTTTAAATTAAAGGAAATTCCTCTATGGCCACCTCGTGACTTAGTACAATTGAATATACCTAAGGTATTCAGAGATAAGTATCCAACCACAAGAGTCATCATTGATGCTACTGAGATATATATTGAACAACCTAAGCTTCCAGAGTTGCAACAAATGACCTTCTCCAGCTAAAAGAATAATAACACATTCAAGGCTTTAGTTGGGATTTCACCTGATGGAGCAATAACTTTTGTATCCTTATTGTATCCTGGTTGCATATCAGACAAGGAGCTTACCAGGAAGTCAGGAGTTTTAGATCTGTTGGAGCCTGGTGATTCTGTGATGGCTAATGCTTCATGCCATTGATCACAGTCAGATTGGCCTTCTCTAAAGCAATTCTCTGGTGTTACAACTAATCTTTGCAATATATATATATATATATATATATATATATATATATTTAAACTTGTGGTGTCATTGTGTTCATCAGAGCTAACGTAACTGGGAGGATTAGTACTTTCTTCAAAAATCATTGTATTTTGTGGGTTGGCAGATGTAGATGTTAACATGACTTTTTCAGTGTTCTCATTCAGCGTTGTAATCGCAACCTCAGTTTCCTTGGTTAGTGTTGAAATGACATTCTCTGTGCTTGCTAGAGTGAATGTTGTCATAGTATCCACAGTGCTGTTGTTATTGGATATCTCGGTACTCTTGTAATAATAACAATGATCACGTTCAATGTTCTTGGTCAATGGCAGCAATATATTTGTAAATGCACACTTTTGTTTGAATTGCAGCATATCGCAATGCAAGGACTCCAACAACTTCAGTTCTACTGCTCTGCATTTAACTGGGCGAGGGTCATACAGCATCTTTTTGATCCTTTACTTCGTAAACTGGTAGATTGCTACTCCCGCCGACGACTCCCAAACTTTTCAACAGGGATTGGCTCAACACGTGTGGGTCATGGTATATTCCACTGCTGGGCAACATCTGTGCATGTTACATATTAAGGAAACATAATATATGTAACTTGCAGTAATCCACCAAAGCATAAGATAGTGCTCCAATGTGCTTACAGCTACCTTGTGGACCCTTGCCTGCTGGACATCCACTTTTGGCATATATTATATCAAATGAACTGAAGTTCAAGCCTAACTTTATGATGTACACTTTATCCTTTTTCATTTCAGGCAAATACTTTGCCTTAAATAGCAAGTGACTACCACATCTCACTGTTTGAATTCACTGAATATGCCCACAGATAAATAAGTTTTCAGCTGTTTTGTTTATAGCTTCAAATCATCTGCAGGGAAGCCATCAGAAACTGAAAATAAGAGACAATTTCAGCTGAAGAAAAGCACTTGAAACACTGCTGTTTTGAGGTTAATCCAGCCACCTTCAGGAAATGTAATATCCTCAGCCTCACTACTGGAAAGCAGTGACTTTACATGTCCAAACTTGATGCATGTATTCACTCTGTTAACAGCACACATTCATATACATTTGCACAGCAGACTATTATTAAAATCATTAAGATCAGCTAGGGCTTTCTTATAATTTGTACAATTACTCTTATAGAACATACACCTCTTTCTCTATAGTCTAACACACCATCAAACTACCTAATAAAGCGTACACTTGCTACGGTCTTCCGTGGCTGTTATATACTAGTAGTATATTAAAAATTCAGTATAAATTTAAAAATGAAGTAGAGATCCAAGCGATAAAAAGTAGTGAAACAATAAATGTGACTGGATTTTGGAAAAACGATCCAAATCGCACATTAGAAGTTTCGAGATAAACGGTTTTAAAGAATTGAAGCCAGCATAACTCTCCAAGGATAGCAAGCACGCGTATGAAATTTGCACATAAGATGCATCAATCTGTTACCTTTCAGGCCACTTCCAGTACTTGTAGCTGCTTGTAGAGTTTCCCGCCAAATAAGATAGAAAATCTGAGCAGTTGGACGAGCGAAGTAGTATCATGAGTGCTCACAAAGGGGTGGCGGGGAGGGCAAGAGATAGACTTCAAAATGGAGGCAGACCACGATTGGAGTCCAGACACGAGATTACAGGGCTGTGCTGGCTCCTTAGTGGCTGATATGTAGCAAAATCAACAGAGAAAACGTCTGGCCAACATTATAAGGCTGTCCACCAGTAAACCACTGATTCTTGCCAAGCCAGGTCCTTCACAAGGCCTGAAACCGCCATTTGAGCACTCCACACCACCCAGAAAGACGTCTATTAAAACCAGCCTCGAGTAGTTTGAGTAGTGCTGAGGGTCAAAACTAGTAGTACGATAGTGTAACTATCCACTGGTGGCGTTGGTTTGATTTTGCCTGATGTGCGATTTGGATCGGTTTTGTAAAATCTGGTCACAAATGAACAATGGTAGCTATTACAGCATAGCTCAGTGGGAAATCCCTACTTTGGCATGGTATACACAATTATTTTGTGTTCAATGCCAAAGTAGGGATTTCCCACTGAGCTATGTAATAGCTACCATTGTTCATCTCTTGTTTCACTACTTTTTATTGCTTGGATCCCTACTTCATTTTTAAATATATACTGAATTTTTAATATACTAATTTGTTTAGTTTTTTTTTTGTTAAAGCATACAGCTAGCTATAAACATGTGGCTGTTCTATTAGGGTGACTGCTGTATTAGAGTATCTCAAGTCAGCCTACCTACTTGAAGGTGTGTGGTCACAAATACAGCTAGCGTTAAAAGGGGTGTGGTCATTGTGGTCTCGATCGATAGATCAATAATACGTAGAATAAAGAATTGGCATGATCTTGTGACCTATCGTGAAGATACAGGTAGCTATCTAGTACCGGTACCTCCGTACAGTAGCGTAGTCTAAGCGCCTTAAATAATTTTGTGGCGTCTATTATACTGCTTAAAGAAAGTGTTGATGCAGAAAATTAACACCTCCATATGGTTTCATTGGATGAAGAAGAAGACAAGCAGCCTGATTGAAGATGAAAGAAAAGACAAGGCACAGAGGGCATACACTCTTCGGAGCCCCAAAAGGCACATCCCACTGGTAAGTTTGTTATTGTGACGTAAAATGGTGGCCGTGCGCTGCTTCATTTGGCCTCTAGACTTGCGAATGTAGTGAGTGAGTGAGTGAGTGAGTGAGGCAGACGAAATTTCGAGTTTTGCCAATTTTTTAAAATTCTATATCCGGCCACCTGTAAGTGTTTTCTTGTTTTTAATGCTACATTTGATGTTAGATGGACTAATATTACTCTGTAAAGGTGATTTTCGTCACGTAAGATGTTTCTAAGCTGGTTTTTTAAAAGCAGTATTTTTGGCGACACATGTCATTTCAGGTGATCCCTACTTAAACAGTACTACCATACTGTTTGACACTACTGTGCGTAACAGGTAGGTTTGACAGTAACGTAAAGAAACATGTACGCTGGACTACATACCAAGAGTTTTGTGGCGATTTGCCAGTAGTGAAATGACCAGACAGTGGGTGTGTCATTGCTGATATTCGCATAGTTACTTAACTTGTTCGCGTAGTTACTTAACTTGGCTAACCTATTGCACTGACCTTGCTATTAAATCTGCCTTTTTACCCTTTGTAGGTGTATTTCTATGTGCCAACCACAGTTTTAACTCAGCTACCTTTAGCTCCGAAGGGTTCCTTCCATCTTCCATTAGCAATGCAATTATCTACATAAGTGCGCATGCCCCTTTGACTGTATTTTCTAATTATACAAATTCAAGTAATGAATACGTGCCATTGTGCAAATATAGGAAAGTATACCTTGAGGGAAATGCTGTTACCAGAATGGATCCTATAAATTATCATGTTGGCTCAAGATTTAACCGAATAACAGTAAAAAAGTGTTTAATTGCCTTGATTCTAACACAACTAATAAAAATTACGCTGAGATGACCTTAGCAAATGGTTGGGCTTGAGACCCTGACTCTAGCATGCATTTTAGACCTACTTTTAATCTTCCTTCTTTGTTTCTTGTTTGTTCTTTGTTTTAAGCTGTTGATTCACAGGTTCTCTATCAGTCACTTCATATCCTTTCACACAATTTTCACACACAAAAAGAGTCTGTAATTTATAGTTGCAGTTAAGGTAATTTATAGTAATACTTTCGTTGTAAAGTAAAGGAAAGGGACTCTTCAGTGCTGAATTATGGTTATGCATCCAAATTATGTTGAATTATTCCTGTACACTACTGGTACTTGCAGCTTCCTAGACCACACAAAATGCTAGTTATTTATTTACTTATATTAATGTATTAATGTAAATGATGTACTTTATTAAATATAAATAACCTTTGTTAATAACTTGTTCAACAGAAACTCTCATGGGTTGACATATTGGGGTACTGGTATTTGGAAGGTCTGAAAGGTATGGTTGGATTCAATCTGGCTGACTACCCTGTGCTCCAGAAACTTCATGATGATGTAGCTGCTCAACCTAACATTAAGAAGTGGTTGGAGACAGGACCCAAGGATAATATTGTTGGTGGTGGTACTCGATAACTTTTTAGAGTGACAAGATTGATTGACTTGTTTACAAAATAGACCGTGCACTTGAACACATTATAGTTGTCATTTTTTGGATTTACTTTTTCACTGTGTCTATAGTAGTTACTATTGAAACAAAGTGATAATGCTATTAGTCAGTTGTAAAGAACATTTCATGAGCAAAAGTGTGCTGTATTCTCATAAAGTTGACGTGAACTACACTGTATAGTCATAGGTTGAGAAAATGTCTGCTATTCTGCACTTGTACAGTGACATATTAAAATGTTGATTGCATCTGAGTGGTCTAAATGGGGTGTATGTAGAGAGGTCAATTTTAGCTCTGTGGTTGGGAATATAGCAAATTCAAACACATTAAAATTACTCTACTTATATGAGAGTATCTTGATGGTTTATGAAATTACACCTGGTTGTGTTGGACAGGATTGTGATAGTTGATGACCCTGTATATCTGCCTTATTAAGCACAGCTTTTCTGTGCCATGTTTTATTATGAATGCATAGCACTTGAAGAGTGCTAACTTGACAAGAAGGGATATTTACCCCAACTGCCCCACCATCAAGATATAAGGTTTTATCAGTATGTATATACATGCATTGTGCAGCCGTGCAAACTCTTCAATTAGATTATTATTATTATTAATGGACAAAAAAATTGCTTGGCAGTACAAGACTGTCAAGCTAGGCCGCAGGCCTTTGAGAGTGCCCATATCTTGTTCTCCATAAATCATCAAGATTCTTCTTAAACAATGCCACGGTTGGTGCAGAAATAACATCTGCTGGAAGAGAATTCCACAAATTAACTAATCTTGGTGAAAAAATTATGCCTCACTAGCAGCCGAGATCGAAATTTAAAGAGTTTACGTATATATGCTAGCTAAGTCATGCATGGCAGCTAAACACATGCTGTGCATTACTGCATGTATCACTGCACACAATTATTATAGATTTGTCTTCATAAACTATAAAATTAATTACACATGGAGTACATAGTATTGATATATTTATACATGGATGGATCACTGACATTGTTGATTAACAACTCTTGGTACAGGAACTCGGTAACTGGACCTCGCATATAGGTAGACAATGTCCCAGACAAACACCATTATGACCACGATAATACACACTGCACAAATTACCTAGCTACATTATATACATTAACATAATAATTCCTTAACTCATTTATACTTACAGTGGTGGCAAGTACAAACCATTTTAGTGCTTTTAGATTATCACAAATAGTACTTTTGTGGGAGTCACCTGAATAATCGTAATCATTAATAGCATCACAATAGTAATCGTGATCATAAGCAGCTACTGCAGATTGTGCTGCAGTGATGATGCCTCCTATTAACAGTCCTAAAAAAACCACAGCACATGCACTTGGCAATGTCCTGTATAGAAAATAAATGCTCTAATCATAAAGTGATTCAGCACACACACTTCCTTACCAGTCCACCACAGAGAGCGTACATATTGTTGAAATGACTGGGATTTAGAAAGTGTAATAGCAACATTGTTAATTCAAACAGTATTGTAATAAAAGCAATGAATATTAGCCATACAGAAGCTCCTATCCATCCTCCATAATAGTAGCTCTCATGCTTCTTGTATATGGTGGCACAGGCTAGACTTAGAAGTAGCAGCATCACTACCTTATATAGAAGTGAACTGTGTACAATTATTAGACAATAATAATGAAGCTTTGATATTTCCAAAGTATATGTATAGGGCCTTTATAGTATTAGTAAATACCAGTATGTAAAGTAAGGCACTCCCTAAGTTATACCATTAAATAGCTAGCTCCTTTTTCATACAACATACGTATTTAAACCAGCTGTAGGACCAGGTGTTCTACAGACCTTCAGCACTTATGCTCAGTGTAAAACCTTAATATATAAATTTAAACAAGTTGATGTTGTACTACTTATAAAATCCAAGCATCCAAGCAGTTAATACTATCCCATTTTAACTGAATAGGTAATTAATCAACCATGTACATAATTTAGTTTATATTCATGCTATTGATTCAGCTGGATGATTAGCTATAGGTTTGTAAATACTGTAATTTAGCATATTTCATAATTCATGAATTATTTTGTAATTTGGTAATTATGTTGCTATGCACTGCTAAGGAACCGTAAGAATAACAAACCACTTTAAACCACAAATTATGCACAGAAGTATCTTCTCAACTGTTCTATCATGTTTTCTCACCCGGATTGTAGCCTTGAGGCTGCCCTTCCCAACCCCTTCATTTTCATTCAGGTACGGTTAATGCCTCTGCTATCTCCAGTAGCCTAAGAGGCCTTCAATGTTGTTTTAAAGTTGTTAAACGTCTAGAAAACTGAAAGGAAAGACCATTCACAAAGAATATGAAGAGTTGCCATACCCGTATTTCCAACCGCCAAGAAGAAACCACCTCAGAGCAAAGTTTATGTGTGTGGAAATTTAAATTTAACTTTCTTTCAATTCTATACATCCTGACTGCTTTTTTACAATTTTAAATGTTTTGCTCATGTGAGTGTGTACTGACAATCAAACATGTTAAAGAATTTTAAAATTATGGAATTTTTTATTTAGCATATATAGCCTTTGCCAGGATTTTTCAAGGGGGTGCACATGTCCAACAGCTCCGCTATAAGTTACAAGCGGGGCACAGCCCCAGAGACTAGTTAAATATTTAAATAGTCCAAAATTCAACAGATTACTATATTTCATGGATGAATTAGTATGTACACATACATAATATATTTGTACAACCCCTGGAAAATAGCTAGCTAAATAAATCCATGGACTCGGGCATATTTGCATGCAGGCGGGCAATCCATTTCCATTTATTCCATTATAAGGTTGGAGGCTTTTTCAAGCCATTATTTTTCCTGGCACAACCATAAAGCTGCATAAAAACATGCTTTAGCTGGTACCTTCCTTTCTAAGTTGCAAAATAACACAAACATGAATTTGTGCCGACTTGATAGCACTGCTGACACGTGAGCTGACACTGGGCCTGTACAGTATGAGGAAAATAATGGGAAAATGCAGAATGTTGGAATATTCAGAGCTCACAGTAACCAAATTTGGGTGGTGGATGGGAAACAGAGAATTTATTTAGAGTGGCCTAGTGGACCTACACATCATACAGTACGGTACTATCATACTGTCATACAGTATGATAGTACTGTATATTAGCGATCATGGAGATTTGGGTTTTCCTAGCCAAAACATTCACCCAAAAGCCATGGGCCACCTTCACAACTCCATCCTGGCATCTTGGCAGTATTAGTTAGGTATAGCCAAGCCCTAAAGTGCCTTCAGTACGATCCTAAAAGCTTCCTATAAATTGTTACAATTTTTTATCATTATTATTCAATGGAATTTTCTACTGCCTGCCTGCCTGCCTGCCTGCCTGCCTGCCTGCCTGCCTGCCTGCCTGCCTGCCTGCCTGCCTGCCTGCCTGCCTGCCTGCCTGCCTGCCTGCCTGCCTGCCTGCCTGCCTGCCTGCCTGCCTGCCTGCCTGCCTGCCTGCCTGCCTGCCTGCCTGCCTGCCTGCCTGCCTGCCTGCCTGCCTGCCTGCCTGCCTGCCTGCCTGCCTGCCTGCCTGCCTGCCTGCCTGCCTGCCTGCCTGCCTGCCTGCCTGCCTGCCTGCCTGCCTGCCTGCCTGCCTGCCTGCCTGCCTGCCTGCCTGCCTGCCTGCCTGCCTGCCTGCCTGCCTGCCTGCCTGCCTGCCTGCCTGCCTGCCTGCCTGCCTGCCTGCCTGCCTGCCTGCCTGCCTGCCTGCCTGCCTGCCTGCCTGCCTGCCTGCCTGCCTGCCTGCCTGCCTGCCTGCCTGCCTGCCTGCCTGCCTGCCTGCCTGCCTGCCTGCCTGCCTGCCTGCCTGCCTGCCTGCCTGCCTGCCTGCCTGCCTGCCTGCCTGCCTGCCTGCCTGCCTGCCTGCCTGCCTGCCTGCCTGCCCATCTTCAGGCAAGCGTAACTCCATAATGGTTAAGGCTAAGTTGATGTTTTCACTGATCAACGTTGCTTCATCCCGAGACATGCCTTTTGGCATAGGCTTACCTTTGTCCTCCTTTGTGTTCCATTTCTTTTTGCTTAAGGCGCTGATTCGCAGTAGCAGTAGTACAATGCATGGCTTCCCTACAGTACAGCACTATTGATTTCAGTTCCATTTGAACCTCGATTTGAACAGTTCCGTCCACGCCACGAGTTATTCTGTGGCAGTTTTTAAAGTGTAAAAAGCCATAAGAATATTTACAGATTTGTAACAACCACTCACCAGAAATCAGTGTGACACTACATAGTCTACAATATCATAGCTAAGCTGAAAAAGGGTTTAGCTTCACTTCAAGCGTAACACGGAACTTGTAATGTGGATGGAAGTGTTCAAACAGAACTGAAATCAACAGTACAGTAGAACCTCAGTTACCCGAACCCCTTGGGACCAGGGGTGGTCCATAAGTCTGAAAAGTCCATATCTCTGAAACTGTGTCTAAATAACCTTAAAATAGCATAGAAAACATTTTTTTTTAATTTTAGTATTATCAACTACCCTAACAGAACAGTCACTACTCTAATAGAGCAGTCATTTCCGTAGTTCGGTTAACCAAGAATCCGGATAAGTGGGATCCAGATAACTGAGGTTCCACTGTACTAGTATGTTTGTAAACGGAAATCGTCCATATTTTTCGTGGTGACTAGATTGATTGCTGAGACGATTCTAACACTGTTCTTCGTTTCTGTAATGCGCTGAAAATAACTGAAAATGAAGTGTAATGGCGGCTGCACTTTCGAGGCAGTAATTGATAATTGGGGGTACACCAATCGTCATATTTTCGTGGTAAATGGATTGTTGCAGAGGCACTTCTTCTAATTACTGTTTTTCGTCTGTAGTATGTGTTGGGTTCACCAGTCATAATAAGGTTAACAAAGAATTTTAAGGAAAAATTAGGAATTTTAAGTTCAATTAGGGATCATAGAAAAAAAAAGTAGGGAAACAAGGGAGGTCACCTACACCTGCAGATATACTAATGAACATTTAATCAGTCTATACCCAAGACCAAAACTATTAGGGATTAACATGTTCACTAGTATATCTGCAGGTGTAGGCAATCTCCCTGTTTCTCTACTTTTTTCCTATGATCCCTAATTGAACTTAAAATTTCTAATTTTTTCTTAAACTTGTACAGATGTGAATTCACTGACAAAAATGTTGCTAATGACCTGTAAACAATCAAAACATTAATTTGGTTTCTTCCCGCAATTAAGTGTATTGTGCAAGTGTATATCACCATAGGAGGAGGTATATACACATAACTAAAAGCTGCCGACTCGCAGTTGCTATAGCTACTCAGTTTTGCACCACGCACCCTTGCACATCAAGCTACAATATCTTGTCTACTTGCTTGTCTAGAAATATTCCATTCTCAATCCTGAAATTCAATGCTTAGCTATATAAATTTTATATGAATGCTCTATTTCATGCAGTATTATAGCTATGCTTGCTTCTCTATATAGCTTTAAAGAAAAGTTTCAAGAAGGACGGCATCCAGTGGCTCATGTATAGATCCTTCCCTAAGAGATTATTGCCAAGTTTTATGGCACTATAAATTGTTTTTTGTACTGCACACTTCATTTTTGTGCTGCTAAACTAAATATGTGAGGTTTCGGGGGGTAGGTTTGAGTCTGCTGAGCAATCCAATTTTTTTAAACCAGTTGCGCCCACAGCCAGCCGAAGGCCGGATGTGGGCGCATGCCTGGTTTACTGAAATTGTTTCAGAAAAGTGTGTGTGTGTTTGTTTGTATATTTGTTTGCCTTTCTGCACCCATGTGAGCAAAGCTTTGTTCACTAAAAACAGCCTTATGTGAGAAGTAAAGGCCATATAGTTGCCTGTAGTAAAAGGCAAACTTTGTGGTTTAATACATGCCAGTTTGAAGTATGGGTGAAGCGAGTTTATAAGGACACCTTGATGGCCTTTCCCAATGGGTTCTATGGACATCAAACAGCCGAAAAACAATACAGCATTTTTTTAAAGGCTAGAAGAACCTGCCCTAATGGCACACCGATCCACCACACTGTAGCTCTAAGCTAAGATGTTCTATTTAAAAGGGTTTTGCCTATACCTACACCTACAGAACTAAAACAACAGAACCTACAGAACAAAGGATAGAAGAGAGTAAAATACTCATGATAAGAAGAATAAAAAGGGGGCCGAGTTAGACAGCCCCGAGGCATCCCTCCCCCAGTGCTAGGTCAACTGAGGCTGGAATATGACCCTTAAGTTAAAGGGATACCGGAGGAGGAAAGACAACCCCTGATGCACATGTTTTTTCCTAAGCCACTCCCGACTACCCCCCTCCATCAGTGTGCCCGGCTTCTGTGACAGTTATTATACAACGGCTACTATACATACAATGGCTTACCAAAGACAGTACACGAAAGCATGTTTCAATAACTCCAGCAGTGAATCTACAAAATGCGAGCCCTGCATGGTGCAAGGCCTTGCACCTGAGGAATACCAGTTCTCTATACCACTACCACGTTCTACGCCTGCTGGATAAACTTGATTTGGTGCACATAGTGCGTTAGGATACGTTTTCATCTCTTTCTCATCAGTAGCCGTAGCAAAATATCTTGTAAGAAAGCTAAATTCAGGGTGGAGCTGGTAAGGGGAGGGGCACAAACAGACTGTAGGTAGTTGGGGAGAGCCAGATTCTCTAGTTCAGTGCTGCATTTTGAAGCAGCAAATAATCACCTCTTAGTAGTGTCTCACAGTTGATTGTTGCCATTTTGGCCTTTTCGGATGGTTGTGAAGTCTTAAAAAGGCTCTGAATGTGTTTAAAACAGCAACGATAATTATTTTAGAGGCGCTTAGTACCTGATAAGGTGCTGGGTGGCAATTTCACACACAGGGGGGGGGGGCATTTGCCCTAAATGCCCCATGCTGGATCTGCCATTGAAATTGCCGTGCATTTCTCTCTAATATAAGCAGCTAATGCGTGCGCCCCGGACCGGAAGTGCAGTGTACCGGTAACCTTTAGACTTTATATGTTTAGGTACCTGACATAATAAACTTTGTTCTTTATACCTTAGATAATTTATCTGTGAGTGTACCATGCACTGACCGGTTTGATATATCTGTCTTGTAAATATCTCTACCTGTCAGTACTGAAACTGAAGGCGTGGCTGGCATACATATAGCATGTGCATAACCCTGATCATAGATCCTTTACACCCCTGATGAAGGCATGTGTGGTCATATATCACAAGAATGATGATGGCATATATAAAGCCATTGCAAGTAGCTATCATGACCAGGAAAGTATATTGATTGCTCTGATTGACCTGTTTGCACTGCATAACGATGATTCATAAATCGAGAAGTCGTGATGCTTAGATAAGTAGCTATAGCTACCATGCAGTTGAATGCAGAAGAAGTCCTGGATCCCAGACTGTGTGGTTCCTTACACACACTTGCCTAGACTCACCACTGGTGGTCTGGCATAATTTATGCATTCAGACTCCCAGACTTGCTGTAGTATAGCCTTGTTTTCAGTCTCTAGCTATAGGAGTATCTGAAATATTTTCATAACCAGAAGAATTTATGCCCCTGCATGGGAACTAGTATAGCTACTACTCTGAAGGAGTAAAAAATACTCTGAAGAGAGTGCCATATCATGTTCATAAGAAAAATTATATACTACAGAGTTGTTATTCCCCAAAGGTTGCAATTATATCAGTGTAATGGTTCTGATATAGCTTTATGTTATTTGTTTGTGCAATAGACTACGTGCACATTAGTCCATGCATACATGCAGTATACCTTGAGTACATGCAGACATCCTTATAATATTTATTATTATTATTATATATTATAAGGTTTTTTTACGGGACAAGTGCTGAAGGTCTGTAGGACACCTGGTCCTACTGTACAGCCTGTTTAAAGTTGTTACAGAAAGCATGTTTGAAAAGGTGGAGAAAAGCCGGGAGAACAAAAATCCATGACTGGACCTGGGCAGCCTCAAACTTGTAGCCATCCGAGTAACACTCGAACGCTTACTGGAGTCTGCCAGGTGATCATGATGTTTTCTCCATCAATTTCATGTATATGTATCCCTATGAACTCTAGTGAGTCACTTATTATCTCAATAATATAGTCCCAATAATATGCATAGTCATGAACATGCCATGCATGCAGATTTCACTGTTACATAGAGACCATCTCCATGCATGGCTCAGTATAGTATGGATAAGAGCAGTATGCAGATTGTTTACCATGGTTCTGTTTACAATAAAATTTTCCATATAACTATAATGAATAATTTATAAGGATTTATTAGAAATCACCGTTGCACTTCATCAGCAATTCTTGGTACTGGAATCTGTGAGTTGAAATTGCTTGCTAAAAATATTATGTTCCAGACCAACAAGATTCCAAGTTGAACCAAAAATATCAAAATGATAACCTGCGTGCGCATGATATAGAATTAATGATTTGTTGAGATAAAAAACTTACAATTTGAATACCTGCTAAGATAGCTATTTTCTCTACTTGTTTACAATATTCTTTATCATCGATATCCTCAGAGGGTTCAACTGTTTCTCCATACTCATTAACACCACCATCACAGTACAACCTGTCTGAGTTATCGGCAGCTACAACAGCCAGTACAATCACAAAAATAAGTCCGATGAACATTCCAACACCAACCACAACACTTTTGGCAATGTCCTATGTTGCAAACATATACTCACAAAGTCATATACCATGTTATAAAGATTGCTTACAATTCCACCAAATGCAACATAGTAGTTATTAAAACAACTGGGGTTTAGGAAATGTAACAACAGCATAGCCAGTTCAGACATGAGTGCCAGCAGAGCTAGAGTTACTACCCATCCAGCAGGAACAAGAGCAATACCACTATCGTAACTACCATCCAATGCTTCGTCTTTCTGTTCATGTATGATGATACATGCCAGACATACCATTCCCACCAGCACAACCTAATAGGATTGAAACGCATTCTCACTACATTTATTTGGATCACTGACTACACAAGAACCCTAAATTAGCACAATGCAGTATTTTCTAGACATATAGTTACATAGATACAACATTCAGTTTTCCAGAAATCTAGGTTTAAAAAATAAATAAAATAAGAAATAAAACCATCTTCATTCCTAAATACCATTAAGTAAGGAGACCCCTAAACAGTCAAACCTAAATGGTCACTATACATCTCTATATAGAATTGGAATGTGTGAAACCACAGGGTTAACTACCATAGCAAGCTTGCCAACTATGTCACAAGTGCTAATTATTCACTTAACTTGATGCCAATCACCATAATAACCCTGTACATACTCATATTAATGGCAATGTAGTAATTGTACATTTGATAGTCTGCTATTATACCTATACATTCACAAAATAAGAATGAATACTACATCTACTGCTACGTCTCTAGCAAGCTAGTCCAATAACATGCACAGAAATAACCAACGTGGTATTATATAGTTATAGTTCACTGTACTGTTGATATAGCCATGCATCTATATTGTTTGGCTAATGCTACAACAAAGATGTTGATGTGAATGGACATTATAATAGGGTACAACAGCAATATAATGTAGTTACTACAGAACGGCACATATGAAGAAACAATATAACTGTCCCGGCAAAAATCATGAGAGATATTAACTTTTGTCCAAGAGTATACTATCAAAAATAGCTACGTAGTTGTAAAGGTTGTTGAGATGAAATGACTGACAAGATTATGTAGCTACGTAGAACTTAGGTGATTCTGAGAGCATGCATGGCAAGTCTTCCTCTCGCAATCCTGCAAGACTATACAACCATCAACTGAATGAGCTATAGACATCATGTCTAACATACACATAACCATAACTGTCCAGCAGCTAGAGTCTAGAGACTGACCTATATAGCTACATACTACAAGCGGACTTCAAAACTCACCACAAGAGACAGTCGTATAATTGTTTCGATGATTCCTGGGACAAACTTACAGAATGCACACCCTGGTACGAGGCCCGGCACTTGATCGTTAGCCACAGCTTGTACAACAACCGTATTCTGTCCTGCAACTGGAACCTGGCTAGTAACAGTAAGTGCCATTTGTTGTTGCCCTGGATAAGCTGGAGGATACAATGGGTATGTTTGCTTTATGAACTCAGAAGGCTGGTTTGGTGGAAGATAAAAGTCAGCTTCTTTCGCCATTTCACTCGATCCGCCAAGTTGACTCGATCAGTCACGAACACGAGCAAGGAGCTATGACTTATGCACAATTTTCTTTTAATTATATCAGTTTGACTGAGGGCCAAAGTTGAAAGGTTATTGACCTGCATAGTTCTACGTGATACGCATGCGCAGGGGGTGCCATCATCGTTACAAATTTTAAAACTTAACGATTCTGGAGTTTCTATATAAATTGATCATTTTATGTAGCTATCTCGTGGATTATTGTGAGAGCTTCCAACTCCCAGGATTGTGTTTGGGATTGTGTGTTTGTGTGTCACGTGTGTGTGCGTGTGTCACTGTGTGTGTCCACACTGCCAGCCTCCTCATGGCGGACACAGTGACACATCATCACTTATAGGTGATGTGTGATCACGTGGATAATGACAGCCCTAACTCTATGCCTTATACATGATGAGGATCAGGCTTGCATTGACGTTGTAAGCCGACAAGAGGGCTTTACATTATGTCTAAACCAGTCATACTGTGCACGAGGAGGACCAAGTCACTGACTCAGGTACTTACAATTGTTCATGACCTATCCACCCCTCTCACCTGACCTAAATTTCAATAGCTTGTAAATAGGTTACTCAGAATCCTCTTGCTAGGCGAGTCCTTTCTACTAGTCTAAATTCAATGAGTTATTCAATGTTCCCTGGTTGGGTGAGTGTGTTTATTCCATGGAGGGTTGGGGCAGAGATGATGATCTCAAGAGTTGATGATCTCCAAAAGTGAGCGTGCATGCATATCAAGCCATTTGAATTAGAATTTTCATTGTAGAAATTAAGCAAGGTGAACAGCTGTGATAGCAGTGACTCATATGGCAGGGTGATAGGTACAAAAGTACCTATTTTTTACAAGTACAAGCAGCTTAGGGTATATTGATTTGTACCCTTAAACTGTCAAGCAATTGTACATGCTGTTACATTTGTGTCTGTTATTTGTGAAATGGAGCAATGTTCCCGACAACCAAAGACATTGCTTACCACAAATCAAACTCCACATGTACAGCTTCACTTTCTAAACATACCACAAGCTAACAATGGGTCAAGTGATTTTAACTAATGAAGTACTAATTTTACTACCTCAAAGCAACAATCCTCTACAAGTTACCAAGCATTTGCTTTAGCCTTAATAATAGTATATATAATCTGTCAACTGCAATTCATGTATGATAATCTGATTGCTGTATGTTTGATAGACATTTCACCACTTTTATTTATTCAATCGTAAAAACCTCAGAGCAAAATAACTCCTAGTTTACACTGCTCTTAGATAAATGCCAAAGGTCTACATGCAAAGATATCATATATTTTATAATCTAAGTTATTTTCATCCCAAATAATTAATTTTATACCTGTATAGTGTATATTATTGTGTGTGTACATGTGTTTTTAATTGAGTTTACTCTCGTGGAATTATATGTAGTATCAATGGTGCAGTAACTGATTCCACTTGTTTGTATACAAAAACTTATGCTACACGTTATCAAGAGTTAATAACTCTTGACGTTATGGATTACAACAAATTTTAATCCAGACAGTTTCCATCAAAATACCCACAGATAAGGTTGTACACTTTTGAGACCTTGAGTGCCTACATGGAGATCCTTACATGGAGCAACATGGCCAAAGATATGCAGACCTCTGCATATGGAATGGATTACAATTAAACTTGTCCAATTAGTTCCACAGAGACAATCTCTATAATGTGGCTAGTATGTATAGATATTTATAATGAAAAATAGTTATCCTTGTACAGTTGATATTACAAAATACGTATTATACAAAATACTAGATAGAAATCACTGTTGTACTTGATCAGCAATCCTTGGTACTGGAATCCGTGAGCTGAAATTGTTTGATAAAAATATCATGTTCCAGACGAACAAGATTGTAAGTTGAACCAAACATATCAAAATGATAACCTGCATGTGAGCACATGAAACAGAATGATTATAGAATCAATCGTAAACTCAAAGCTTACCACTTGAACAAGTGCCAGGGAAATTAGTTTTTCTACTTGCTTACATTGTCCTTCATCAGTTGGATCAGCAAACCGATCATCATAGTCATAAAAGTCATCATCATCACAGTCATAGTAATTATCAAAGATAAAAACTAGCACAATCATAGAAATAAGTCCAATGAGCATTCCAACACCAGCCAAAACACTTTTGCCAATGTCCTATGTAGCAAACGTACACTTTCAAAGTCATAGCACGTTGCAAAGATTACTTACAATTCCACCAAATGCAGCATAGAGGTTGTTAAAACAACTGGGGTTTAGGAAATGTAACAACAGCATAACCAGTTCAGAGATGAGTAACACCAGAGCTAAAGCTATTACCCATATAGCAGGAAAAAGTGTATGGCTACCATCCAATGCTTCATCTGTCTGTTCACGTATGATTACACATCCCAAACATATCATCCCCACCAACACAACCTAATAGGATTGAAATGTATTCTCACTACATTTATTTGGATCCTCAAACATCAGTGACTATACACATGAGGACATGCTATGCATTATTTGTACTATTATTATATAACTAGCCACCAGTTAATTTCTGAGATGTTTAATACACATCCAGGAACTTAGAAAGGAAGGAATGGTTTAACAAATAACACTGATATACATATACATTCCTGAAATACCATTGAATTAAGGAGGCCGCCAAATAGTTAAACCTAAGAACAGAAGACAGCTGCTCACACTTATTGATACTCACTTGCAGGAAGGAAACACTATTTGTTGTATTTTTGATCAGAAATACCAACAATAAGTCCAACCACAAACAACTCTTGATGTACACAATCACATGCATTGTTATAACAGACATGGAGAAGCAAGTACCTGACACATAGCCGCTATGACTGAATAGTATAACTGCTGTTGTAGACAAATGTAATGGAAGCCACTTCTCAGTGTTCTTGGCTCAGTTCTTAGTTTCATACAGCTGGTTTTAGATCAGTTATTTAATGGTTTTGTCAATAACATACGGAAAGGACAGGAAAACTTGGGGGTTTAGGTCACTAGTAGATGCTGAATAGCATCATAATAAGCAGAATTTCGTCTTAGCCATGCAGCAGTAGCTGGGTGGTCGACAATTGTGCAATTGAAAATGTATGGCTGCATGGTCAATAATAGGTGCCAATCAGTGGTTGATATATGGGGATTTACATGGTCTCAGACTAGTGTGCAGAGCTTATCAGTGGAATTATCCGTGTGATTCGGACCAACTTTACACAAGATAGCTCAAGAAGAGAAAAGTAAATGTGAAAACTGGAAGATGATAGGATGTACTAACAAGGAGTTATGATTGGAAGGACCAAACTCGGTTGATAATTGGCTACCTATACACAAATAAGAATAAATACTACATCTACTGTATTACCAGCATATAATTCCATGTCTCTAGCTAGCAACTATTCAATAACAGCCACATATGTAGGCATGTACATATGAAAGCCATTGATGTCAATGGATGTCTTCAAAACTAAAAGAACTAAAAGTGGATACACAACTACATGGCACATATGAAGCAACAAATGTAGCACTGTCAAAAATCTAGCCATTAACTTTTGTCCAATAAGTATAGGGCAAGAGATTTTCGTGGGATACAAATTTTCGTGGATTTCACAGGTATCTTACCCACGAAAATTAAAATATTTTGTAGTTCTGTACAAGTTGTATGTATGTGATCGATGTCTAAAACACGAAAATTTGTTCCACGAAAATTCTTGCCCCACAAGTACACATCTGTGAAGTATACACATACTAGTAGGCTAGATTTGCTGAAATTAAAAGGCCATGTAGAACTTATGTGATTTTGAGAGCAGACATATACAATGGTTTTATCAAGGCTGAATATATAGCTACCCCAGCTGGCCAGCTCCTCACATGTATGTTTTTATTATTAATACTGTACAACTTCAATTTGAAGGATACAAACAGATCAAAAAGCAATTACAAAAAAGGCAGTAGATACTGAACCGAAAGTTAGTTAAATAAGCTGTACTGGCTATTGAACCGACAGTAAAACTTAGACAAAAAGGGTCGCTAAACGGGAAAAAAAACAACTCACAAAACCCAGCTGGGGCTCGAACCCTGGGCTACTGTAGCTTTAGGCAAGTGTGCTAACCACTGTGCTACCGCTGCTAGCTATACCTACCCACCTCCACTACTTTTCTATCTTATACAGGCCCATAGCCAGGGATTTTGAAAGGGGGGTTCTTTTTGACCAAAAGTGGACCTTTACTTGCATGATGATTAATAAAGGTATTGAGACTGGGTGTGCAAAGCACACCCAATCTAGGGGGGTCTGGGGGCATGCCCCCCCAGAAAAGTTTTGAAAATTGGAGTCTGGAGATTGAAACTGGTGGCATTTTCTGACTATTTTCTATATATAACTTATACTGCATATGGCTAACTATATTACAATATATAGTCATAAAGGAGTAGTTATAGCCACAATACGTACTTCAAATTTCATAGAAATAATAAATAGCAGGGCCGTAACCAGACTTTTATCTGGGTAGGCTCTTTTAGAAGAAAAGTAGACCTTTTTATATGACATGTTTCAGATTATATTATGGTGTGCGCACCCAGCATGCTGAAACTAGGGGGTCTGGGAGCATGCCTTCCCAGGAAATTTTTTGAAAATAGGTACTAAAAGGTTGAATTTAGTGGCATTTATAACAATTTTTTAGGTAAGCTGAAGACCAGCTATATGGATGATATCTGGAAAAATATCTCTATACTGCTACTGTATACCATCTGCACATGCATGTATCTAAATATAATATATTGGAATGTCACAGTGAATAAGAATGAGAAAGATTGAGCACTCTGCCATGATCAACAGGGGCAGTGGAGCAGAACAAAGGGTGGCTTAAACAATGAAATTTACACATTGCATGGAGTTGAAGTATGGGTGCTATTCGTGGGCTCTGTATGGAGAGGCTTTTCTACTAAAATCTTATATTTTAATGAAAGCTCGGTTTAGACAATCTACATGTAAATTAAGTAGCTTTTAAAAGAAAATGTAATCATGACTGTTCTATTAGAGTGGTTGACTGCTCTATTAGAGTATCTCGATCTTGCATTGCATATAATACAAGCACTGAATAAGTTACTTGGAGCACTTAATTTAGCTTCTTATTAGTGCTATCTAGTAAACTGTAGCTAATGGACTTTTGCTCCTGAAAATTTGGACTTGTATACTAAAATTGTGGATCTTTTTGGTTAAATTATGGACCTTTATGCTAAAATTGTGGACCTTTTTACTGAAATTGTGGACCTTTTTTCCAAGAGGGCGGTTCTTCAGAACCCCCCGAACCCCCCCTGGCTACGGGCCTGTTATAAATGTTACTCAAGTCTCAGCATAAGCTTATATAGTATGTTAACGTTCAGCTAAATCCTGAAAAACAGCTAAAAATTGAAAGTGGATTTTTTTCTCAACAGTGTTAACATTTCAGCCAACCAGATGATTGTTGGTAACAGCAAAGGTGTCAACAACAGACACATTTGGTTTTGTTCCATTACAAGTTCAGGAAAGTGCTGTAATGGACACTGTATTTATATGGCTTCCCCAAAGGAAAATGTATTGTGAAAATTTGATTGGCTGTGAATATTATGTTAAACATTTGAACAAAAAGATTTTGAAATATTTTTAGCAGGTCGAGCAGTACTATACAAATGAGCCAAATTTCAAGATAGTGTGTAATTGCATCCACGAGTTATTAAATGATTTTGAGGATTCAGCTCAACGTGAACATACTATACTACAGTCGAACCTCTCTAATCCAACACCTATGTAATCCAGAATCCTCTCTAATCCAACCAAAATATCATTTACCAACATTTTATGTAAAAAGCAACCTCTGTAATCTGACAACTCTGTAGTCCATAATCTGACACAAGATTTTATTTCCTAGATTTGTAAATACATTGTTTTCAACCTACAGAGAATAATAGCAGCATTTAATTTGTTGATAATAATAGAAGAAAAGCTGCAATACTTGCAAATAACCTTGTGTGATCCATTTTACCTGACATAATTCTAGACATTGTACAACGTCGGATTGTAGACGTGATTTGATAATCTAACAACCTCCTTAATCCAACAAAAATTATGATTCCCATTGAGCATCGGATCAGAGAGGTTTGACTGTAAGAAGAACGTAAGCTATTAAAAGGTGAAAAACAAACCAAAGCTGAACTTGACCCTAACCCTAATGATACTCAGTTTCACGGCCCCTAAAGTCGAATACTCTGGGAAACTGCTAGACGCAAAAATAATATCCTTTTGGTCCAGTAGCTACTTCCTTACAAAAAAAAGTCAATAAATTATATAGCAATCAAAAAAATATTATTTAATAAATATAGCTTTAATTGATCAATAGATGATGATATGATGTTTTGGATACATGCATTACGTACACATGATAGATGTATTCTAGTACAGGCTAAGGCTAACTGACAAAAGCAGAATAACTCACCACAAGGGACAGTCGTATAATTGTTTCGATGACTCCTGGGACAAACTTACAGAATGCACACCCTGGTACAAGGCCCGGCACTTGGTTGTTACCTCGTGCTTGTACAACCACTATAGTAGTAGGCGGCTGTCCTGCAACTGACGGAACTTGGCCGGGTACAGAAAGTGCTATCATTTCCTGTTGCCCTGGATAAGCTGGAGGGTAATCTGGGTAAGGCTCGACTGGGCATGTTTGCTTTACGAACTCAGCAGGTTGGTTTGGGGAAGGATAAACATCAGCTTCTTTCGGATGAACAGCCATTATTCACACACTAGGCCACGATCTAACAAAGAGTACGATTTTTCTCTCTCACTTTACAACTTGCTCTTTTATTTGACTGAGGGTTAAATAGCAATGACCGGCTAAATATCATAGATATGACGCGTGGAATATCTATGGGTTCACGATGCGGGCATGGCCATGCATGCGCGGGGCACCAGCTTCCGGGTTAAAGGTTATGACATCACCACAAGGATTCACATAATATCAAGAGTTCATACTTTATATTATGAACTCTTGTGTCATGCCAATCATGGTGTTATGTGTTTATGTCATTAGTGGTGTCATATCCGCCTATATACACAGGATCAACCTGACCCGCTCAAACCTGACAGCACTAGTGGAACCCAACAGATATGATGGGTTCTAGTATTAGTATTAGTATTTGTGTTACAGGTAAAGAAGGCTCAAGGAACCTGTAAAGCCTGATCTGTACAAAAAGAATTTAACAAATTTGCAACTAGCTACATAGCAAAAACTTATATACAATAACAGTTAACTAATTAATAATCATACAATAAAGTAGAACAGCCACTGTCGAGAAAATTTAAAATCATTAAGTGTGGGAGCATTAACTATGTGATTGGGTAAACTGTTCCAGTCATTGATGGCTCGTACAGTGAAAAAAGTAGATCTCACTCTTGATGTTGCTTGAGGTTTAAATAACTTGTAATTGTGACCCCTCGTTGTTGATGAAGTTGCAGTAGTAAACAATCTGATGTATCTAGACTAAAATGGCTGTGTAATAGCTGATAGAACATTATCATATCACCGCGCAGTCTGCGGTATTTAAGTGATGGCAAGTTAAGAGCAGTGAGGCGATCATTATATGTGTAGTTTTGAAGATCCTGGACCAATTTTGTGGCTCTTCTCTGTATCTTCTCTATTTGTTCTTGATCTAGAATGTATTGCGGTCCCCAGATGATGTTACCATACTCTAACATTGGGCAGATATATGATTTATACAAGTTGATGAATGTAGCATGGTCAAAATTCTGAAAAGTCTTGTGAACAACTGCTAGTAGTCTGTTAGTTAGCTTTCATGGCAACTGTGGTGGTATGATCGTGAAACTTTAACTGATTGTCAATCATTATTCCCAAGTCCCTTACAACATCACAAGATGTAATAGTAGTGCCATCAATTACATATTCACCAAATCCGTGAGGTTTACCTAATTACACTTACTATTTCTTAGACCATGCAAAAAGCAAATTTATATCTTGTTGAAGTTGACAAAAGTCGTCCACAGTCCTGATAGTTCTGAACATCTTCACGTCATCTGCAAATTGAAAAATGGGACTATTAACTATTAAGGGCATGTCGCTGACATATATATTAGACAAAACTTCTAATATGCTAATCAATATGAAATGGAGCGATCTCATTAGTGCGAGTGCACACACACAACACACACATGGAGTCCATGTCTTGTATTTTAGTATTAGGCTAACTATAACAATAATTAGTTTTAGTGGTCTATTTACTGGTATCATAACTTTGTAATTAATCGTTTACACCTTTTTTAGTGTTAAATAATTATGTGCAGCCTTGATACCTACATGTTTGGAAGTGTGTGCATTGCAGAAACGTTTCTCTTGGTTAACTGTAACACTATGCACTCGTTGCTAATATAGCTACAAGCATTATAAACCAAAAAGCTAGAATGAATGTGCAGACTGCTGAAATGTAGGCAATGCTATCTTACTTAATGTAATTGCATGGTGTAAAACTTATAAAAAGAAGCATTAGCAGTGTTATAGTTAGCATGCAGTAGGCAAATCATTTTCATGAACTACACTGAGGTGTCAGGGTATTTTTTTGTGAGTAAGGTACAAGTTTTATGTCTCGTGGTGAACAGTGTTGATTTCTAAGACACTTTTGAAGTATAATGTCTAGCTAAAAAGGTAAAAACAAAAAAACTTGCGTCTAGCAATCCAGTCCAGTAGTGAATGGAAACACCCATCATACAATGGAGATAATTCCAATAGTGAGTTGCTATGCACAATTTTACATGAACAGGCAGTACCAAGTATACAGGTTCACCTGCATATTTTACATTCAATGTAGCAATAACTACAACCAGTTGCCCGAATATGTGCTAAAAGGAAAAAACAGGCAAGTGATTGTATACAACCCTTAGTCCCTGCATGTGTTCTGTGGTGTACTTTGTTTTATTATCCTTTGTACTTGTAATGCGTATTATGTTAATTTGTATTGCTTATAATAAGGGAAGCACCCTTGTACAGGCTAGTCTAGTGGTGCCCGTACTTTCACAAAAAGAGGACGAGTTTGTAGTATGTTACAGAAAACAGGTAATTGTGTTTGGTAATTACTAAATTTTCATTTGGAGTTAACATAGATACTATAATAACAAGAAGAGCTTGTCACACAAAGTTTTGTGAAGCTGCAATATGATTAAGTATGTTAATAGTCACCAATAGGGTGTTCTATAAAATAACAAAAGATGGTGGTAGTAAAAGGCCTTGTAATGTACTCATGGTGCTGCCTAATCAATGTGGAAAGAATCTTTTTGTAGCAGCTTAGACATGCCATTTTTGCTACAATTATTGTGACATCATTGTTTAATTATTATTAACACTTTACAGCGAGTGACCAGCCCTCACTTTACAGTGACCAGCACTGAAGGTCGGACAGCAACTTGTAATTACATTCCATAATTACAAATCTGTAATGCTAGAGTGACCAAGCCCTTCCTCTTTTTGCGAAGGGATGGGCACAGCCAGACTATGTACAGGCTATTCCTTTTAGTGCCACCCTGTCATTTTGACAAATTAGATAAATAATAGTAACTTCATACCCATCAACATTAAGTCTCCACTAATAAGGTTTCAAAATTTTGTCCGAGTTGAATCTTCTAGCCCCGATGCTGTCCCTGGACATGTTTTAAAACATCATGACTGCCATGTATTATATGCTGAAATTGCTAACCCACCTCTTTCAACTACATGATCGTATGTATTTGGCCATCATTATTAAATTCCTTGTTTCCTGCTGCCACCCGCATCATTTTAGGTAGCCACACCAAATTCAATCATAGATAACATGAATGCACTATTTCATGATAGGATGTAACTCTTAATCAAGTGATTTTTCCCTATAGCTGATTGACTGCTCTATTAGAGTATTTCGATAAAAAAATTCCATGCGGGTGTATCAAAAGCATGTGGGCAAAGCTGCTAATCAAGTTTCATTGGTCTAGGAGGTAGAGTGACCAAGGTAAATGCATTAGCTGTGCATATAAACATAGGCGAAGTGTGGAAGTCCCTCCACCAGGGTGCATGCATTATGGGCACACAATCCTATATAGTACCCTTCAAGGTCGAGATACTCTAATAGAGCAGTCAGAAACTGAAATAACAAAAATCAAGTGTATATATTAACAATCAATAATCACCTCCCGCCCACATCAGTTTGAGTGTCAAGAAACAAGCAATTATATTATGATGACCTTCCTGGTGTGATCCATATATCACTCCAATCTTTAAAAGTGACAAACAATCTATCTCACAAAAAACATTAAACATATGCAGAGCTACGTTCTAATCCAAAAACACTGTATAGTTACATCAAGTCTAAACAGAAGATTAGACCTAGTATTGGTCCATTGGAAAAGAGTGATGGTTCTCTCACTGCTGATGATCAGGAGGTGGCTGAAACTTTAAACCAATCCTTTAAGTCAACATTTACCGGAGAAGATTTACCTAGTATGCTGTTCCCTCCTTTGTGTCTGAAGATATCATTTGTGATATTGATATAACAGAATCAACAGTTCTTCAGAAGCTCAAGGTTAACAAAGCTCCTGGCCCAGATGGAACAACTCCGAAAGTTGGAATAGCACATGTAATTGTTTGGCCTTTGCGCACGCGTAAGAGTACCATGTGACCGTTACGTAATAATTAAAGCCTAGGCGAGACTGATGGACTTTATAGCTTGTGTTGTACTGGTGTTAAAGAACTATGCCTACTTACAAGTTTAAGGGAATGCTAAAGCAAGGGGAGAGCCAATCCGACTTATGTTTGCTCAAGTTGGAGTCGCCGGCAAATACTGCATGAAGATGTTCGATACGAAAAAGAGTGGCCAGGGAAATTGAAAGCAGGTTCGCTGCCACCGTGCCACGTATTGTAAGCTAACAAGAAATTAGCATATACAACAGACCTGTCACCCGGTCGAGAAACCAACAGTCAACTTGTAATAGAAATCTCAGTATGCAAGGGGCACTCCAGTATATCCTGTGCTTCTAGCTTCATCCTCACATACAGTCAATGTGAATGAGGTTCGAAGGCCTAGGACAACATCATTATACAGTGTATTATGCACCTATCAATGTTATCCCCCACCTCCCCCTCCCGGGCGTAGTGGGGGATTTGACTTTTTGAAAAATCAAATTCTCCACCCACTGGGGAACAACTAGTGGTCAAATCTCCATGTAGTATCGCTGGAATAAACTTTAGGAAACAGATCAATTCTCATAGCTCGCAAGCTAAAGCAAACGCCTAAAATTTCGAACGGTCAAATGCCCCACTAGTGGGGCAAAATTTCTGATCAAATCGGCGAAAATCCCCCACTAATCCCTTAGTAAGCCCGGGAGGGGGGTAGTGGGGCTTAACATTGATAGGTGCATTACCACAATCGAAATTACAACGTGGGCGTAACTTTACAGAAATCTGCTAGAGCCGTTTGCAATTGGTCACAGCACTTTGTCTGAGAACAACTGAAGATCAGGAGTACAGTATGTATAAGGAATGGTCAATATACAAGTAAATAAAATAATATTGGAATGCTTGATACTTTGATATTGAGTACGTGACTTTTTATAAATAGCTACATTGGAAATTCTGTTTGTAACGTTTGCTGCTATATAACCTTGCAATGGCCGCATATTATGGCTGCAATCATTTGTAGTTGAAAAATCACTGCATGCATGGCAAGCTTCAGTTCAATCCACCGGTCTTAATTGTTCACTGAAAGGTTAACCAATTCACACTCAGTATCGGTATTAAAGCACTTGATAAAAGTACTTGGAATTGTATTGAATTTTCACCCCTGGTATATTTTAATGCATCCTCTTTAAAATTTGAACCATCACAAAAATTGAAAGGTCTATATATACAAATTCTGCAAAGTAACTAGAACTGCATATTTTAAAATATATTGTGGTGTGTGCCAGCAAGGGACAGTTTTCTTTGTGAATATTGCAAGGTATCCTCAAGCCACTTGAGAGGATGTACATGAATTAAATAGATAATATAGTGATAACTACCAAGAGTTTATGTACAATGAGACCAATGCATGTTGCACCTTCGTTGTAGTTTTCTGTACTATGTACAGTATGGGGGGTGTGAGTTTTAAGACGTGCATACTTTACTCAGCTACTGCTGCACTATGGTTATGAGTCAATATAAGGGTGTTTGTTCATGAGCCAGCATTTATTACTAAGTGTATACAAACTATAGCTACCATTAGGAGTGACCTCTTGATGCAGTGCAGGATGACAGCTACTGGTGGTTATTGGTGGCAAGCTGACACAGATGTCATGGATAATGGAAGCTACAAATGACAGGTACTAAGTGGCTGTGGTCAGGGTTGCAATCTACCATCAGCCTCACATTTCCTTTGTGGTGACTTGACTGTATTATGTAGTCTTGTGCTCAGAGCGATCTGAAATTTAATGCTACCAACAGGTTCCTAGCTGACTTCAGCCAAGTGGTAACTTGGGTATGTTTATCACTATGGTCTTGATTTCTTCACTGGTTGTGTTGGAGACATGCTTTTCCATCTGTTGCAACAGCTACAATGCATGCATTATCTTTGTGTCCAATTTCTTCACTGTGTATAGGGGTGAATTTGTGGGTAGTGGCTGGCCATCATGTTAATAGCAGGAATGCCCGTAATTTTTGTAGTGATTGTAGAGTTACTTCTCAGTCATACTGTTCTTCATTTACAATGCTGTGTAACGGCTGGCACATAACTGAAAACAAAGCAGAATAGCCACACATTCCAATGCATAATATGTCTGGTGTCATTGATGCGGTATGCACAGGATCACCAGTTGTAAATTTTGTTACAACAAACCAGACAAACAAGTATAAGACATATTTGTAGTATATAGGGATCATTGAAATAGAAATTATGGAAGAAAGGAAGTGTCCTACTCCTGCAGCTATACTAGTAAACATTTAATTCCCCACTTCAGTCATGAGTATACTATTGCAAGTTACTGTGTGAGACTGAAGTAAGTGCACTAATATAGCTACAAGTGTAGGTGACCTCATGATCACTTCATTTTATCTAAAATTTCTAGTATTGTGTGCTGTTTTTGCAGAAAAGCCATTTGAGCGAGTGCCAACCCTTGATGTAGATGGTACAGAAATTTCTGAGAGTATAAACATTGTCCGTTACTTGGGAATGACTTTCGGTAAGTAGTACATAACTAGTGCAATAGAAAAGCAGACTTGATAGGATGCACAAACACAGTTAAGGAATTTGCTCAGAACATATATACCCGAAGTCTATGTGGTCGGTGCCAAAGAATGTGTCAGGTTGATAAGTACATTAGATTAATCATTACAAATTCATAGTGGTGCAGCAAATAGTGTCAGATTATAGAGGTATCTAATTGAAGAGGTTTACTCTATCCTAATATAACAGTCAAATTTCATTACTACATCTCACCTTGTACTCAATCACCTTTGTTATAAGAGGTACAAACAAGGATGGAAGGCTACAATGATCCAATGTTACAGTATTTCACCTGTCCAACTTTGTGTGACTACTGTTACTGCAGATGTGATGTGGCCCTATTAAAGTATCATGAAATGCTTACACATAAACAAAATCTCTTCTTCATAATGGTAATACCACGCATGAGATTTCTCCTAAATAACATGATATCATTTTTGCTACGCATGGTCCCAACTTTCAAGATCTCACACTGGATATTTAGCTTGTGAGAAATATGGCTGCTAAATATTAAATATTCCAATGTACATAACTATACTAAACCTGGTATAGAATATTCTACCTTGTTTGCTGATTGTATTCCAGTTTGATATTATCAACTCTTGCCACATGCAGGGATGGCTGGTAATACTGAGCTGGATAATGCTGTGTTGGGAGGTTCTGCTGATTACATTGGTGACATTGTATCAGCCATGTCAAAAGCTTATTTTGCCAAGCAAGCATTGTTGTGTGTGTTCCTCACTACATTTACAACACTTAAATTAAAGCAGATAGTAGCATCAACAAGATGTACAGATTATACAAAAAATTACTTTGCTATGTAATGAAAAGTCAGTTAACTGAAATGTCAGTTGTAAATGACCAAAATGACTGTTCAATTAAGTATTTTGTCAACCACACAGTGTATGCTTTATTAGAGTGATTGAACAATACTCTGTATACACAGTACTGAATAACTGTTTGATTTTACATGCTTATATACAAACACTTCCTTACTCCACATTAGTTTGTACAAGAGTTCATAATAGTAAGTTGTGAGGAAGAGTGTCTAACTAGCAGCAAAGTCACTGTGTAAAACAGAGCTTCCATAACTCTGTGGAGCAAAGACTTTACCTTATTCAACACCTATCAATAGTTATCATTTGACAGTTCTAGAAAGGTGTCAATTTCATCAAAGATGTATTGATTATCTGAACACGTCTTGGTCCCAAGGGGCTCGAATAATCAAGGGAGCACTGTAAAATCAGCTATTTCCATCTGTTTCAATAGTGACAGCATCAGCATACAACCTTTTACATATTCTTTTTGTCATATGTAATAATATTAAATAGGCTACACTGATGACTGAATTCAAAGAGAAGATTGCCCCTAATATGTTGACAGTAGTTCAAAAGAATGTGAAAAATGGACATTTTATTGGATCTGAGGTTTGTGTTGATACATACTAATGTTGGCTTTATTACCAAGTATTCATCATGTGTGAAACATATTTGAATTATAGTATATACTATTATCATTTTCGATGCCATGATATGATCACAGTTATCCCAATACATACCTTACACTAGAATTTAATTTTTCTTGCTTGAGCATATCTACCATTGTATATTTGGTCAGTATCTAAGAGATTGTTAATTATGTAGCTATACTGTTGAGACACAACTTCTTCCAAGACACGAGATTGGTGTACAGAAGCACCAACTACCGGACTATAATAGCCCTTATTGTGCTTCACCGCACCTAATTCTTTCTAGCTATATGCCCACAAATTATGGTGTACTTGTTGTAGATGCTAAACGATTGCTTGTTATACATGACCTTTGTTAATAGAAGCTCTCATGGGTAGACATTCTGGGTTACTGGTATTTGGAATTGGCAGCACAGTTGTTTGGAGTCAACCTGGCTGACTACCCTGTACTCCAGAAACTTCACAATGACTGTAGGAATGACACGAGGTGATCATAACATATATCTAGTTCAGTTCCTACATCTCCCCCCCCCCATCCTTGGTGGGCACGGGTGCGTATGTTGCTGCTATGGCCAAGTGGGGTCCTCAATTAGACGTGCGGGTGCTCTACGAGATCTCTGTGAACGGCGCTGCTGTTGTGCAGATTGAGACGGTTCGTGGGAGGGGGTATGTGAATCTTGAGGTAAGTTTGAAGGGATGATCTGCTGAGGTGTGTAGGCAGCACAAGAGGCAGGTGTCCGATGTCTCAGGAAGCGTCTGTTGCGTACGAGAACCCGTCCACTCTGTGTTCTGACATGATATCTTCGGTGAGGGCCAATTGCAACGACTGTTGCATATGTGTCCCAAAGCTTGGTCTGTGTGTTTTGCAACGCCACCGCCGACCCAATCTCAATGTCTGTAAGTGGATGCGTGTGGGTGTTATAGTATGTCTCTGACTGACGCAATGTGTGGGCTGCTTGCTGGTCTGCTTCCTGCGAGGAGCGTTGCCACTCTGGAGCAAAGGAGCGACGATGGGCTGGCAGACTGTCCTGAACAGGGTGGCCATAGAGTTTCTGAGCTGGCGATAGGCCGTCTCTACGTGAGGGAGTGTTGCGATACTGGAGGAGGGCTCTGCACAGCCTATTGTCATTAAGCTGGCGGTGATCCCAGGATGCTGCAAGAACCCTCTTCATCGATTTGACGGTTGCCTCGGCTTTACCGTTGCTCTGGGGGTATCTGGGTGATGACATCTTATGTGTGAAGCCCCACTGGGCAGCAAAGGTGTTAAACTCTTTGGCTGTAAACTGTGGCCCCCCATCTGACCACAGGATGTCAGGAATTGCTGTGCGGCAGAACGTAGAACGTAGTGCGGAAACTAGGTGTCTAGTAGTAGTGTTGGAGCCCATTGGAATGACGTCTGGCCAATCAGAGTAACAATCAACAATGATTAAAAATTGTTTACCACCGTAGGCGGCGAAGTCAGCAGCAACCTCTTGGAATGGGCGTAGTGGTTTAGGCTTGGACACTATCGGTTCCTTCGGATTGGATGGTAAGTGATCTTGGCAGAACTGGCAAGCTGTGATGATGTTCTCGATGTCATTATTGATTCCTGGCCAATACACCGTCAAACGTGCCCGTTGCTTGGTGCGGACTATACCCTGGTGTGCTTCATGAAGATCTGCTAGTACTTGACGGCGCATGGCTCTGGGGACCAGTAACTGGCAACCATGTACAATTAAGCCATCCTCTATGCTCAGATGTCCCTTAACAGCCCAGAACTGCTTGCAGGTTTCAGGGAGTTGACGGCGGTGTGCTGGGAATCCATTGAGGATGGTGCTATAGAGGTCCTGGTATTCCACGTCTTGTTCTGCCTTGTCCCTTAAGTCCTGGAGGCGTGTTGGTAAGGTGAAGCCCAGGCAGCTCACAGCCCGTATTTCTGAAATGGTGATTTCCGGGCAGAGCTGGGAGTCTGTTTCTGCCATGGTGTCCTCCTCGCACGGGTCCATGGTGGGGTGCCGAGAGAGGGCGTCTGGTGCATGATGGCCACTGCCTTTTGTCCACTCTGCTGTGAAATTATATCCCATGATTCGTGTCTTCAGACGTTGTAGTCTCGGGTTCTCTATCTCATCCAAGCGATGAGTGTTTAAGATCGATATTAGAGGGTTGTGGTCAGTGATAATGTTGAAGTGCGGTAACCCAGCTAGAAAGATGCGGCATTTCATAATAGCCCATGCGACTGCGAGCATCTCTAATTCAATGACAGCATAACGTGCCTCTGCTTCTGACAAGAAACGTGAACCTGCTTGAACTAGGACCCATCTCTCTGCTGTCTTCTGCTGTAGTATGAAGCCTAGCCCCTGCCTGCTGGCATCAGTACACAAGCGAGTTGGTTTGTGGATATCGAAGAAGGACAACACTGGGGCTGTGGTGAGGGATTTCTTGATCTGACTAAGGGCTTCGTCTTGGGTGGCAGACCACATAAACTCATTTTTGGTACTCAACAATGGTCTCAGTGGGCCTAGGAGAGTAGCAAGGGTGTTAGTACTGGTTGACAACTGGTTTACAAGCCCAAGAAAGGATCTCAACTCAGAGCGGTTTGTAGGGGAAGGGTAGGCTGTGATTGCCAAGGTAATGGATGGGTCAACCTGATACCCTTCTGCTGACAGTTGGAAGCCAGCAAAAGTGACCTGGCGCTTGAAGAATTGGCACTTGTCTGTGTTCAGGGTGATATTGCAGTCTGCGCAGCGTTGCAGAAATTGTCTCACGTGTTTCTCGTGTTCACTGATGTTGCTGTCATATATGACAAAGTCATCGACTATGCGGCGGAATCCTGAGAGGCCCCTGAATGCTTCGGTCATGCGCCGATTATAATGTTCTGATATGGACGAAAGTCCATAGGGAGCACGTAAATACTTGTATCGCCCAAATGGTGTAATGAATGTGGTGAGGGGTTGACTGGTTTCATTCAAGGGGCATTGGTGGTAGCCCTTTAGTGCATCAAGCACTGTGAATATCTTGGCCTCACTAGCGGCGATATCAGCAACTGCTTCCGCTGGTGTGGGCGATTGGTACCTCTCACGGATTACGAAGCGGTTAAGGTGGGACAAGTCTACGCACATCCGAATTTTATCCGAGTTCTTCTTTGGTGTCACCACAATTGGTGCACACCACGCTGTAGCCTCGGTAACCGGTGTGATTATGTGTTGTGATTCAAGCAATTGAAGTTCAGCCTGGAGCTTCTCCCGGTAGGCGAAAGGGATTGTGCGAGGTGTGTGAACACAAAACGGTTTGGCTGAGTCTGTTATTGCTATATGGAATTCTTCGCCTTGCATGACCCTTATGTGTCCGTCAAACACAGTTGGAAAGGCAGTAGTCAGCTGGTCTGTGGATGACAGTGGTGGCTGTAGGATTGCTGCATTGATTGTCACTGTTGGTGGAGTTGCCTGTTCCTTGGCGTTGATGGCAGCAGGGGCTACCGGGAGCGGTGTTGGGTAACAGGGTGGGAGGATTCCAAGTGCTTTACAGGCCTTCCATGACATCATTACTCCTGTGACGTCCTTGAAGACATGAATCTCTTCACGGTGTGTTCTGCCTTGGAGTGAGAAAGTAGTGGGAAGCTTCCCCATAGGTGTCATCTTGTGGCCACTAGCTGTGAGTGGTGATATAAGTGAGGGTAAGAGGTTAGATGGGTGTTCGTCAAGTAGGGTCAAGAGGTGTGGGCCTGCCGCTGAGATGTCAGCTCCAGTGTCGGGGAGCATGGATGTGACAGCGGATCCATTTACCGTGCTGACCTGTATGCTGATGGTTGGGGCATGGGCTGTACCAGTGACTTGTCTGAGTGCGGACAGGTGGTTGGGACTTTGTTCTGTGATGGTGGCGTCCTCTGGTGGTATATACATAACATTCGCCGATGGGTATGCTGGTGGCTGTGTGGTACCTGGTGTTCGGGATTGGCGTGCCCGGCACACTTTGGCAAAGTGCCCTATTTTGCTACAGTGGTGGCAGGTTTTGTCATAAGCTGGACAGTGCGTTCGTCCCCCCAAGTGTGGTTTGGATCCACATCCAGGGCACTGCTGCTGTCGTTGTTGGGGTGGTTGCGGCCTCTGGAGTGGTTGCTTTCGCTGGATAGGAAGTGGTTGCTGTTTATGTTGTTGGATTGCTAATACTGATGCTGGGGTACCCTCTTGGATTGATCGGCACTGCTTCTTAGCAGCCTCTTGCGCTCTGCATATGGTGATAGCAGCCTCCAAGGTCAATTCCTGCTGTCGAAGAAGGTGCTCAACGGTGTCCTGGTCTATTAGCCCCTCGATGATCTGGTCTCTGATGCTCTTTTGCGCACAGGGATTGGAGCAAAAGTTACAAGTCTTTGTTAGCTCTCTCAGGGCTACTAGAAAGTCATCGAAACTCTCTCCTGGTTGTTGCCTGCGGCTCCTCAAGTTGCGGCGCTCAACAGATTCATTGATCTGGCCATCTATGTGCCGTTTGATTGCCTGTATGATTGCAGCGGAATCGCTTCGCTGTTCCTCTGATAGGCCGAGGTTATTTACAATAGAGAGGGTTTCCCTCGACAAACACAATGTCAAAACCTGTACCTTGGTGGCAGCTGATTCGCCGGCCAGTCCTGATAGTGTGCAGTAGGACGTCCACTGTGCCCTCCATGCCTCAAAATCACCACCACGGTCCACTTGTATGTCGAGCTTGGGTAGATCAGACTGTCGGAAGACGTATGGCATCGCGGAAGTCTAGGGGCAAAGTACGACAGAAACAATGTAAGCTAATTACGGTGTAACCTTTACAGGTGCCTCGACCGGCACAGGGGGTCACTCAGGTGGTTAGAATAGTCTTCGGTCGACGAAGGTCACAGCGAAACTGCTCGCGGCGCCATGTAGGAATGACACGAGGTGATCATAACATATATCTAGTTCAGTTCCTACAATGACATAGCTGCTCAACTAAACATTAAGAAGTGGTTGGAGACAGGACCAAAGACTGTTTTTGTGTAGCTTTTGTTGACACAATCCCTAAACAAGACTATAATATATAATTGTCCACAAATTTCATGCAAATGATATATAATATAACTTGCTACTCTTGTATATAGTTATATTCCACTGTGCTCACATGTATTAGATATATGATTATATCTTGCATGTTGGCAATGTCATTGTGTGATAGCCACAAATATTTAGCTGTCGAAATATTCTACATGGCACAATACTTTAAAGGTATATAGCTTTCTTTTTATGGTTCCTAGATATGCTTTTCGTTAGTTGCATGCTATCAACTCTTGCTGTTGCAAAGTGTTTTGTGTAACTGAATTATAAAACTGTCACTTGTCACAGCATTCTAACATTCTTGGGTTCACAATTCCTATTCCTTGTAGCTAGCTCTCTAGCATTTCTCTCTAGCTCAAGTGTCATTTCTGTAAATTCAGTTAACATGCATACAGGTACTGAAACTTCCATGACCAAGTTTTGTAAGAACATATTGCTCAGTAGTGTGTATGCTGATTAGTAAAACAACAGTATTGTTCTTGAACCTAAAAATTAGGCCACCCCAAAATTTTCTTTATCCTGTCCCCAGGATCTGTGTACTGCCATCACTAAAACTTTCTTCTTTTAATTCTGCATTGGTTATCTGACATACCAGTATCAGCTTCAGAATGAAAATGATAAGGAACTGGGGGAAGCCATGGCTGCTGCTGCTGCTGCTGCTGCTGCTGCTGCTGCTGCTGCTGCTGCTGCTGCTGCTGCTGCTGCTGCTGCTGCTGCTGCTGCTGCTGCTGCTGCTGCTGCTGCTGCTGCTGCTGCTGCTGCTGCTGCTGCTGCTGCTGCTGCTGCTGCTGCTGCTGCTGCTGCTGCTGCTGCTGCTGCTGCTGCTGCTGCTGCTGCTGCTGCTGCTGCTGCTGCTGCTGCTGCTGCTGCTGCTGCTGCTGCTGCTGCTGCTGCTGCTGCTGCTGCTGCTGCTGCTGCTGCTGCTGCTGCTGCTGCTGCTGCTGCTGCTGCTGCTGCTGCTGCTGCTGCTGCTGCTGCTGCTGCTGCTGCTGCTGCTGCTGCTGCTGCTGCTGCTGCTGCTGCTGCTGCTGCTGCTGCTGCTGCTGCTGCTGCTGCTGCTGCTGCTGCTGCTGCTGCTGCTGCTGCTGCTGCTGCTGCTGCTGCTGCTGCTGCTGCTGCTGCTGCTGCTGCTGCTGCTGCTGCTGCTGCTGCTGCTGCTGCTGCTGCTGTTTCTGCTTAATAAGCTTTTGGAAAATCGTGAGGAAAAGTTGCAGTATATATAGATTGACATTATTAGTTCTAGTCGCATTGTTAATGTTTTTACTTTTTAGCATCAATTTTAAAACAATCAATGAACTGTCCTATATGGAGTGTCTAGTTCAAAGATGACCACCATGTTATGTCAGTATTGATGTGATTACAACTAGAGCTATATGAGAAATCAAAGAGTTGGATGATCAGACTGCATGTCTGATTTACACTTGATCTAAATTATGTGATGTAGCTATTCATAATGCATTGAATGGAGTATATGGTGAACTACACATGATGATTAATATGACCGCTCTATTAGAAAATGTTGAAGTTTGTAATGCAGAAGAAGTTTACTCTTTGATGTATGTAGACACTTCTGTATAGCTATTTCTTGTTACTGTAAATATTTGGACCTATAATAGCTAGCTATGCTTTAGCTAGTCTCTCCACCAGACCACAGGAATATTGCAAATGCACAAAAGCCAGTGGGTAGAAGTCATGTAGAGTGGCTGTCATAGTATAAAGTATATAGAAATTCTGGGGTGGGGGTACAATGTCTAGAAGATGCAGTAGACACATAGTTTGATTGTTAAGTACAAACTCAGATCAACCAGCCTGCCATAACTTTGAGCGGCTCAGTTGCAGTAGTTTAGCATAAATAAACACCATTTGCATGATGATGCAGAGCAGTAACATTGACACTATGCTATAAACATGAAGCTGGCTGGTGACTAGCAGCCATGATGCACTGATGCATCATAGATGATGGGACTAGTCCTATCCCCTTTGGACAATTCTTGTAAAATTGTCTGTGTATATTGTATGCACAATACATTACCACATCCTCCATTAATATGTCTGACTGCTCTATTAGAGTATCCAGTTTGTTGCAATGCGCACAAAGCGCGGAAAATAATATTTATAGGCTTTTAACGCCATTTATTGAGATGGCGTCACCTCTGGCGTCACCAACTTCTGAGCCAACTTCTCCACGGATCCGTTCACCACTGGTAGAAGACAGTAACAAGCCGAGAATGAACCGTCTTCTCTCGATGAAATATAATCAAAGGTACATTTCTCCGCATGCACTTCGTAGTTTTTAAGTGTGCGCAAACGCCACAAAGGTGTGGCGCTTAACTAGTTGCCTCCACTCCAGTTCATCTGTCAGAACCATGTTCGTGATGGGATTATATAGTAGCTGTGAACTTTAGTATTAATAAAGCAGGATTTTGAAGGATTCTGATTTAACTATTTTTGGCAAACACTTAAGGAAATGCATGTTGTGTATTCCTTTGCATGATGCCTATAGAGTTGTTCAGGCCACCACATAGACGTATATACTCTGTACATGGAGATTATACTGCATGCCTATGGCAATATTGCCTGGACTGGGACAAAGTCCCCATTCCTACCATCCAGTATTGACAGGCCTATACCCTGTTACAGGTCTCTATGTAGTGGTATTGATGTGTGATAGTGGATACACAGGGATAGTAGGAAACTTTGGCGGTATAAAAACTTTGATGAAATTCAATTGACAAAACAAACAACAACAAAAAAGACAAATTTCTCAAATCACTACACAGAGAACAGTATCTGGAAATATATTGGTTTTTGTTCACCCTCTCATTACAATGTAACTAGGAAGATGTGTGTGCGTGTATGCATGGAAATTTGTATGTAATTATTACGAATTTTGCGTTAACAGAGCAGCTGTTGTATTCGTGGCTAGCCACCATATCTGTAAGAATGGTTGGAGAGATAATGACTAAAAAAATCTAGAAATGCAAAAGACTCCTTTGCAGTAGGTTGAAGGATAAAGCAATTGTTGGCCTTATACCATGACTATTGGCAGTTGCAATGCCACATTTGCATGGTTTGCAGCGTAAATGCCGATGATAGCTCTCTCTTGTTTTTATATTTCCATAGTATTCTTCCTTCCTTAACCATCTGGCCAGCTGAATGGCCCTCCAGATCAGTTGCTTTCAGCTCAGTCTCTGATGCATAATCAATAGTTGACTGCAATACACTACTTGGCACAGCGCTTGGCTGGCTTAAAAGAATGAGTTATGTTCCTCATAGTCATGGTGCAAAACAAGCTTGAACAAATGAGGCTACTCTTTTCATATTTTGTCTTAATCTGATCATGAGCTACTAGAGCCAAGAAGCGAATTAAACCAGTACACAATCTGTGAAAATTAAATCATGAACAGTGAACTAAAATCATGAAAATCAATATGCAACCATGAATATTTCATACTGTAAAAATATCTGCAGAAACAGTGTGTATATGTGCACGTGCGTGCGTGTGTGTGTATTTGTGAGTGTCCTGTTTAGTATAATTTATTCTTGTAATTAATAACTTTTTGTGTAACAGAAAGTTACTTGTACGCACACATGCACACACAATTCTGATGAAGAAATGAGAATTGGTGTGTGCCTTACAATGATAAGTACATACTAAACCACTATAAGGTATGTGGAGAGGCTATACATGCAAATGGTATAAAAATCACAGCACATTAGTGACAATTTCGAACAATTGTTCTTAATTCCACCGCTAAAACTGAGACAAAAACAATTTTCATATTATTCTCAATTCCACCACTAAAACCCAAACACTATCTACTGTGCGTGTATACAAGTGTGCGTACACATGGTAGATAGTGTTCAGGTTTTAGTGGTGGAATTGAGAATAATATAAAAATTGTTTGAAATTGTCACCAATGTGCTGTCATTTTTTACACCATTTGTATGTATAGCCTCTCCACATACCTTATGGTGGTTTAGTATGTACTTATCATTGTAAGGCACACAGCAATTCTCATTTCTTCATCAGAATTGTTGTTCAGTATGATTCATATACTTATATAACATAATTATATGGGAGGGAGAAACACTCAGCATGTATATACCTGTGGTTATGCTCCTTCTAGGAAGGTGTAAGGACATGGTTCCCCAAGGAAAGTACGTTGAATTTTAAAGCAATTTTGACCAACTAAAGTTCTAGCATTACAGTAGGGTTATTTACTAAAGTAGTGCATTACACAACATGCTTTTGTAGAGTTACTAGGTATTAAGAGTGTACAAAGGAATTAACACAATTCATGTAAGTTGGCATATACTGATTGTCAATGTAGGATTGAGTCGAAGCATCAAAAAGGCATGCACATGCATTTTAGACTCCACTTTAAAGTAGACTGCTATTCAAACATGTTTTAGTCTTTGTTGATACAGCTAACTGTACTTTTTTGGAGAATTTTCAATCAGAACTAATTATCTTATAGTGTTTCGCATGACCAAATTTCACTTTACATCTTTGGTTAATATCACTACAACTATGAAACATCATACAAGTACTGTATATGGAGGTTTGCATTTTCTCACAAAACAAGAAACCAGTCTCACAATACCTTCATGATACCAGGTATAATCAAGCCTGAAAGTATCTTCAGTATGACCCAAAATGCTTCCAATAAGTTGCTATTAAATTTTAAATAGTAAAAGTTTCTACTGACTGACTGACTGACTGATTAACTAACTGATTTACATATGATGCCTTTAGACAAGCATAACTCAACAACAGCTAAGGCTACAGGCTTGATGTTTTTGGTATTAGATATCACTTCAGCCCAACAGGTGCCTTTGTCATATCGCAATGCATGCATTATGGGCTTACTTTTGTTTTCCTTTGTGTCCCATTTTTTTCTACTGCTGTTGTAGCATAAGGTGTCCTGTAGCTACATGTTGATCATCACGAGAGTCACCAGTAATTTCTGTAGTAACTGGACTGATTGCAGAGATGCTTCTTGTGCTGTTCTATATTCTAATTTCTAACATATGTATGATGGTATGCCATTAACACTGTTTTCAGTAGGAGGGGGTGGGAGAGGTAAAATGCCCTTCCCACACTATTCAAATTTTTTAGAATACTATTCGTGGGTGTATCCATTCACTGGACTGGACTACTGGACTCAACTTTTTTTTGTTTTCTTGCCTTTTATAGCTAGGCTTAGCACACAGAAGTCATACCATTCGTCATAAGACATAAAGCTTGCACACAAGACATACAAAACTTGTATATTATTCACAAAAAAAAAAAAATCTACACTAAAATCTCAGTGCAGCTTGTTATCAAAAATAATTTGCCTACCACATGATACAAGCGCTGTGCACTGTTAACACTGCTAAATGCATCTGTCATTTTTTTCTAGCCTTTTGTAAAATAGCACGCATTGACATAAAATTCAGTCAATTTTACACCTGCAAATAATGTAGCATTGCCTAACCTTTCAGCAGTCTGCGTATTAGATTGGCCAGTTTCCTGGTTTATAATGCACGAGTGCATAGTATTCAGTTAGCCAGAGAAACACTTACCAATGCACACACTATCTAACAGAAAAGTAAGGCTGCATCTTTGTGAAAAGCTATTGCAAAAAAAATAGAGCAACTTATTTTCCTTGGCAAGCTAAGGAGAATATACACAGCTTTGTCATGGAACCAGTAAGTGCTTCAATTTCTCTCACAAGCATCTTAACAATTATTCCAAAATTGGAAGGTATCAGGTTTTACTTATAAGGGCTGTAATGGACACTACACTTGTATGGCTTCCCCATAGGAAATGTATTGTGAAAATTTTGATTGGCCATAAATATTATGTCAAACATTTGAACAAAAAGATTTTGAAATGTTTTTAGCGGGTCAAGAAGTACTACAAATGAGCCAAATTTCAAGATCGCGTGTAATTGCATCCATGAGTTATTAAATGATTTTGAGGATTCAGCTCGACATGAACATACTATAGCAGTAGACAAATACGATAAAGAACTGCACCAAGATTTTAGTGTAGTTTTTGTGATCAGTGTACAGGTTTTATGTCTCATGGTGAATAGTGTCAGTTTCTAAGACACTTTTTAGTTAAGTCTGGCAATACAAGGCAAGAAAACAAAACAAAAAAATCGAGTCCAGTAATCCAATCCAGTAATCCAGTCCAGTAATCCAGTCCAGTAGTCCAGTCCAGTAATCCAGTCCAGTAATCCAGTCCAGTAGTCCAGTCCAGTAATCCAGTCCAGTAGTCCAGTCCAGTGAATGGATACACCCCTACAACTTGTCACATGGAGATTTCTCTGATGACCTGGATGGTGTAATGTCATAAGCTTTACAGATACACTTGTATGTTTGTCCCAATGTATACTCATGTGAAAAGTCTTAATGGTAATCTGTGTGTTCCTTAGTTACTATTTCAGTGTATCGACTTTCATAGTTTTGTGTTATAACAACATTGATAGAAATCCTGTAACTATTCACTAGATAGAGTTTCTCATTACCATATCAACAGTTATGTCAATAAAATTTAATACTAACAATTGTGGTAAAGGTAGTTATGCCTAAAGCCCATCATATGTAGTGTATTAGGTTTCTTAATGTAAAGAATAAAACAGTAACCATATGTAGTTCTATTGGTACATTCATTGGTATATATTCCGGGTATTATCCACATGTGAAGTAGTTTGTACATGTTTAGTAGCTAGAGTTGTGTGTGTTTGAGATGGACTCCAATAAGTATGAAAGATTTAGTGTAGAGTATATACAACAATCTTATGAGTGGAAGTTGTGGCTTAACAAGTAAGTTAGCAATATTTGGTTGTCATGGGGAATTGTATATTGTGGCTGTGCTAAAATATTAGAGTACAGAATAGCTGTTGTGTCAATTTCTTGTTTTTAGATCACAGCTCACTTTTGACAGTCAGGGATTGTATGGTCCAAAAGCTAAACTGTGGGAGTCACTGCCTCCTCCTGAAAGGTTTGAAATTTTGTATGCATTTTGGAACTTGCATGCATGTACTTGTACGTGCGTGCCTGCGTATGTACATGCGTGTGTATGCACGCGACACACACTCTGCATGAAACATGGATATCTTAGAAAACAACAGATAATCTAAGATACTCTCTACCTCACTATAATACATGCATGTGTAGGTGTTACATCTCATGTTCCCAGTATGGCTTGTGAATGTACAATACCTTATCTACCCTCAGGAAGGAGCTAGTCAATGTTATGATAGAGGATCCAGGCTGTGGCCACCACTTGTGGTGGGTGGCTTCTCCTGATGCCGTACTGATCATGAAGAAGTTCAAGGATCCTGAGGTGACAAAGAAATTCAAAGAATTGTGCTCCTGGATCATTGAGGTATTGTATTTCAGTAAGAATTATGAAGTTTATGTTTTTCCAGCAAAAATATATATCAACCAAAAACCAGTGCCCAAACATGCATGTTGAAATGCTTCAGACGAGTTTCTGCAAAATATCATATCACTTTGTAGTAGTATACTGTGTGTCCTATATACACTATAACTGCTAACAATTAATATCAGATTCACTGAAATCCTTATTGTGTTATTGTGGGGGGGGGGTCAATCTTCATGACATGAATCCATACAATATACACGCATGTCAATGGACTTGTACCATTTACACTTGTACTGATACTAATTGGGGAAGTAGTGTAGTGACAACCATAGCAATGGTAATACAATTATAAGGTACCTGGATAAATGCAATGGAAACCTTTTATCTGGGTACCTTGTGAATAGTGTCCAGATTTTTGGTTTCATAAAAAGTTTTCAATTTGTTTGTATGTACATCGTTCTATGTGGTGTTGTTCTGAAAGTTGCATTCTTGTACTGTTTAATGTTTTGCATGAAAGGAATCTATTGGAAGATATGCAAACTAACCAAACTTTAAATAGACGTACTGTTTTTGATACGTAAACTCCTAAATACAGATTCCTAGTGACCCTCCATACTGATCTGATTGGTTCAATATAAACACTTCATCATTGACATCCTAAATATGAAGTAGTAGCTCTAAATTTGTGTTGTTTGTATCATGTAAATAATAAGTCAGCAATTTTCTCACATAGCCGTGGTGTTTATTTCCTATGAGTGATTTTGGACCTAGCGTTTAATTAAACAAGGCCAGCATCTATTCAGGTCTAGGAATATATTATACAAGTAGAAGTTGACTAGTATATCTACAAGTGTAGGCAGCCTCCCTTGTTTCCCTACTTTTTATGGCAATGACTCCTAATCAGACTAAAAACTCCTATTTTTCCTTCTACTTGTTTACTTTTAATAACATAATTATGACTAATGAACCCACACATACCGCATCAAAAGGTAGAATTATGCCAGCATGCCATTAAAATAATTTTGTGTCTGAACGCAGACCCCAGCAATCAATTATTACTGAAAGCGTAGTGCCATTACGCTTCGTTTTCAGCTATGTTCAACCCATTACACAGCATCATAAATAAAGAACACTATGCAAAGGACCTCTGCAATCGATCCAGTCACAACAGAAAACTCGGGTGACTCCCAGTATTTGGGGAAGCCATCACACTGTGCTACCACAAATCAACACCTTTTACTGTCAGCAAAGAGACACAAAGGAGGACAAAAGTAAGTCCATGGAACATGCATTGTATGTACTGCAGTATGCCAAAAGGCACTAGTCGGGCTGAAGCTATGTCTAACAGTGAAAAAATCAGGTCCGTAGCCTCAAGTTATGCTTGTCTGAGGCATCAAGCAGACAGGCAGTTAGTCAGTCAGTAGAAAATTCTGCTGAATAATTAAAAAAAAATTCATTAGCAACTTATTGGAAGCATTTTTGGCTGCTCTGTAAACACTTATCGGCTTGCTGATGCTTCGCTGATGCTTCACCAATTCTGCCAAGGCGTCATGGAGGTTGGTTATAGGATGATATTTTTGGCCAGAAAAGCCCAAACCTTCATATTCTCTAGTATACAGTACCATCATACTGTATGATTATTTCATATTGCACAACAGATGCAATGCTATGGTCGAGGCTATGGACTTAATGTTTTTCAGTGTGTAATGTTTCTTCAGCCTGAGAGACATGCCAACCACCACATGCATCGTGGACTTACCTTTTTCCTCTCTTGTGTGTCTCCACTACCTGTGTAGGTGTTGATTCGTAGGACGGTACCGCCCGCATGTAACGTCAAGAGTGCTCGATTGTGCACAATTAAAAACTCACTTAAAAGGGGGTGTGGCAGCCATTTCGCATGCATATTTTCATCCCTGGAATCGACAGATGAAGACTCACAAGCAAAATGGCTGCCACGCCACTTATTAGCAAGTTTTTATCAAGCACAATTGTGTGCATTCAAGAACTCATGATGTTACACATGTACAGTACCATAGCACTTTATTGCTTTTACTGTATCACAAGTGTCATCCATAATTTCCATAATGAATGGACTGATTGCAGTGGTGCTTCTCATACTGTTCTTTGTTTATAGCAGAACATAGCTGAAAATGAAGCAGAATGGTCATGTCACTTTTCAGTAATTGATAGTCGGAATGTGTTCAGTTGCGCGGTTAATTCATATTGTGTTCGGTGTTGTTCTTTCCTTTTGTGCTGGTTCACCAGTAGTACAAAAGTTATACAAAGTAAACAAACAAGCTTTAAGTATCAAAAATTTTTACTTTTACATTTGAGTAGGATCATAGAAACAAAAAGAAGGGAGGTCATCTATACTAATGGACATTTAATCCCTACGTCAGTCATAGCTACAGGTCCTATATGACTGTTGTAGGAATTAAATATCCACTTGTATAGTTATAGGTGTAGATGACCTCCCTTGTTTTGTTACTTATATTTCTACAATCCCTACTTAGCTGCTTAGTCGTAAAATTTCATTATACGTACTTGTGTAATTACTTTGATAGTGGAACTGATATTGATGTGTGTTATATATCCTAATTTCTGTTGTCAGTCGCTGATCCGGTTTTTGGTGGATCACTAATTTATGGCTTACTGAGATGTGGTATTGTCATTGAAGTGTTATGATGCTACTAGGGTGATCGCATGAATACGATTGTTGTGGAGCCATCAATTCTGGAAGATCCGTTGGTCACTGAGGATGATGACTTTAAGAATGTCAGAGCAAAGTTCAAAACATGGAATGATAGTGAGCTGTTGTCCTGTGCATCTGTTCTGTGTGTTAGTGAGATGTGTATGTATTTACTTACTTATGCACACACACACACACTTACACACGCACGCACGTACGCGCATGCACGTGCGCACACACACACACTTACTTGATGATGTCATTTTCATCATCCCTGCTTCATCTCTCCACCTAACCAATAGAGAGTGAGTAACGTATTTACAAGCTGCTTTGTGTGGATAGGCCATGGACCTGACTCCTCAGCCTTTTCTGGATGCAATCATTATATTCCCTCTTGCTTTAGGATGTGTATGTACAGTATGTGCCTTGCTATTAGGCAACTTGACTCCATCACACAGCAGGGACAGTGATGCTTGCAATACTGTCAACTAGTGGTGTGTTACTAAACCACACACACGCACACGCACACGCACACACACACACACGAAGGCAAGCATGTGAATCACAGTTATTGCTGCCCAGTGAAACAGTACTGAAATATCTGTACACCACTCAAGTACTCGGATCTTGTGCAGACAAATCTTCTTGGGGCAGGACTAGTAACCCACAGAAGGACTAGGTCTAATGAAGAGAGGAACACATACACTACAAACTACCAGGCACTACAGTTTCTTGTTCAGGTTAAGCATCAGTATCTGTTTGTTTGATTCAGAAACCTGTTATCATTACCGAGCCAGTACTCCATTAACTACCCTAGTGCTATACTGTCACTACCACACATACGTGTATCAAACAAACCACCTGTAACCATGTTTAACCTAAATCATCAAGTGTGTATATGTAAACTAAAATTTACAGATCTATTCGCTAAAACTAGAGACATAGCTATGTGGGAATTCCCTACCTTGGCATTGAACAAATTATACAAACCAAAGTAGGGATTTTCCCAAATAGCGATTATGTTGCTAGTTTCATATACTCCATACTACACTTTTAGTTTCCTGACTGTTGTATTAGGGTGGCTTCTGTATTAGGGTATATCAAGGTATATCACTGTTTGAAATTACTGAGTCTCAGGTTTCATGATGCAGTGGTCCCTGTTTTATCCCACACTCATTGGGCCCTGAATATTTTCAGAAAAGTTCAGATGAATGAGGCTCATTCACTGTATACAGAACCTTGTTCAGTCACCCTAATAGACTGTACACCTTAGACAGAACACTCTAATAAAACACTCATTTCATCTGTTTGAATAACAGAATTTTGAGTTAATCAGTGGCCGAATAATAGACAGGCCATTATAAATTACTAAGAATCATATTATGATAAAATAAAGTATCATACTGTACCTATTATCAATGCAAACTCCTCAATGCCTGTTTGGTTTCCTTGTATGAAGGAAAGTTGAAAGATAAAGACAAGGCACAGTCTCAAAAGGCACATCCTATTTGTGAGTTTATGGAGGCTATGCAATGTATTGTATATCGTCTAGCCTTTCAACTGTGTGGTAGGCTGGCTCACAGAAGTATTGACTTCAAATTTTCAGAGAAAAATTAATTATGGCATGCTTTAGACATGTTGGGTTTGGTGTCAGATACAATAAGATTATTTCGTGATGTTATTTTTATGGCATAAAACAATTGATATGGTGATTTAAAACCAATTATTACTTGGGGCGCTATTTTTTGTGTTGAGTGGATCCCCACTATTTACTAGTGGGAAAATGTCAAACACAAGATTAAATCTCTAAACTACGTATGGATTGAATGTTGTGCAGTGTCCATAGTTTTACTCTTACAGGATCAGTACAATCAAGTAAATAGCTTTTGTGCTTGAAAGGATTGAAATTGTCTAATATAGCGGTCATGTATTCCACTAAACCAGTCAGGTACAATATCACTGGCTACAGTGTACATTCTAACAAAATAATGGCAACACTTGGTGTGTATGTTTTGAAAATGTCAGACAATTTATTTAGTAGCTGTTTCATCAGTTGTCTTGCATACCTCTAGATGCGATGTCCACAGTGTTAAGAAAAGTTGATTTAATAATTTGTCTTGGTGGAGATGGGACATTATTGTATACATCATCACTTTTTACGGTACATTAAGTTGTATGTGTACATATATGTGTGTAGTATAGTGTATGTGTTCTGTGCATTCACATCTTATGTCATAGCAAAAATTTTGATACAGTAAAACCTCAAACTCATTTTATTAAATAGAGGGATTACACGTGAAACATATTATTATGATGTAAAAATGCTTAACAACCGTTGCTTGTCAGACATTTGTAAGGTACGCAAGTGAAGGCTACAGTCATTCTCAATGGTTTGGTGTAGAACAAAAGAAGTTTGTTAGGTTAGTCACTCATATAAACAAGGATAACTGTCGTCAAAACTTTACGAAGTGTTAACATTCCTTACTGATTTACAAAACTTTGATATTACGCTTGTCTGACTTAGAGCTACTATTTAATATTTGTTTCTAACGTTATCCTAGCTTTTGACAGAGGTTATCATTGTTGGTAAAGTGTGGTGACCAAGTAAGTGTATTCACCCCATTGTACACCATAAAAAATATACCTCACAAATGTCAGACTAGCAACGGTTGTTATGTTTTTTTGTAATATGCGCCACAAAACATTTCACATGCAAACCCTCTATAGTCAATATAGAAAATCCCATGACAAAGATTTTGATCCTAACAAGTCTAGCTTCATAATTTTTACCAGCATGAAGTCACCAGGGTTTAAAAGTATCCCCTGCGCCATGGCCAAGACTTCATAATATTATACACTCTTCTCTCATACACCCTGTAGAAGGGAATATCGTAAAGTTATGATGTAACATTTCCTAGTCCACCCACTTCTCTTTGTATAATGATGTTGTTATATAATATCGATTAAATGCATACCTAACAACATCACTAGCAATCAAGCTTTCAGAATTTCTCGCTGAACTACAAGTGTGCCTTCAAGGGTTTAGACAACTGCGTAGACATTTCTTACTATGAATACAGCTATCCTACTGAGCATCTGCTAACAATTCTTGTACTTTTATGGCTGCTCATACATCACAAACCACAAAGGCTTGTCGTTATGTCAAAATGTGACGATTCACCCTTCTACAGGGACATATGCGAGTACGATATTTCTCATCAGTATTATTATATATATGAACTTTTGATGTGGTAATAATATTAAAACTCTAAATTGGTTATAAGTTTCTAATTGTCTAACAAACTGGCTGGCTATATTCCTGTTAGACAGTGTGTTCCGTTTACAATAGCAAGTTCCACAATACACTCTAGAACACACATTCACTCATGTGATTTAATGACAATACTCCAATGGTTCAAGGAGAACCATTTGAAGAAGTTTATTGTGGGGATGTCATAGGAATAGCTAGATTGTAGCTCTTAGCAATATGAGAGGCTAATGGCAAAGTTAATAGGAAACAAGTTGATGTTGTGCTACTTCTAAAAACCAGGCGCCATGTAGCTAGCTAACTCATCTGGAATTAACTATAGACAGTATATGCTACTATGAATTAACCAACTATGTATTACTATTTTACAATAGGGTAGTTTGGGTTGTACGATAATATTATTAGCTAACTCTCATATTTTGTAATTCATGAAATTTTCGTAATTCGTTCAATTATGTTGCTATGCACTGCTAAGGAAGCGTTTGTTAAACAAACCGCTTTTACCAACACATTACGTACAGAAGTATCTTCTAAACTGTTTTATAGTGTGACTAACTTGTTTTTTCCCACAAATTCTCTTGACAAAGCCTCAAAGCTGCTCTTCATTTTCGTTCGCGTACGTAAGGGATACGCCCCCATTCAGCTCGGAGCGATAGGTTATTCCTGGTAGTGTACGAGGTCTGCACCGTTGTTTTTCAGTTGCTAAACACCTGAAAACCTCAAGGGGAAGGCAGTCTGAGGAAAGTCGCCACACCCGTATTTCAGTCCGCCGAAAAGAAACCACCTCAGAGCAAAGTTCACCTGTGCAGAAGTTTAATGCAGACTTCATTTTGCTATTACTTCTTACGTAAAAGCTGCTTTTACCATTATTTAACGACTTTGCTCACGTGGGTGCGTGCGGACAAACATAGGTAGATAGGTAGATAGGTACACACACACATTTTTATGAAAACAATTCAGTAAACCAGGCGCGCGCCCATAGCCGGCCTTTGGCCGGCTGTGGGCGCACGCCTGGTTAAAAAATTATTAACATGTTTTTCATTACTAACTTATATTAGTTACACAAGGCACTTCTAAAACAGTTAGCAGTATTTGTATTAGTGCTGTGAAGCCATTAAATACCAGAAACTGTTTATCAAAAATGTTAATTTAGGTGGAATAATTTTCGAACATGTTGTTAACAAGACAAAAGTGATTGTTCCCACATAAACCATTGGATGGAGGACACATGTTTGCTCCTTTCATATTAATGACAACAGAGTGTTTAGACTATATATGGTCGTGCATTTCCCACTATACTTTACACAATGTAATGATGACTAATTAACAATGATTGTTAATAATTTTATATAGAAAGCCATTCCACCAATAATGAGCATATCAATGGGCTCTCTGGGATTCCTCACACCATTCAGTTATGACAGTTATCCAGCTGACATCAAGAGAATTCTGAATGGTAAGGTAATTTAGTACAGAACAATTAACTATCACTATGTTGTAGTATATTATTGCAATGTATTTAACATCACCAACAGCACAATGGTAAACCAGGAGCCCTTAAGGGGACCTCTCTGTCACTTACCTACCACTTGTTAGAACTTAATGATCGTGACAATGTGTTAATCTTCACACAAATGTAATGTGGCAAATAATGTTTAGAAATATTTTAGTCCTGAAAACTTTTGGTAGCTTTTTGTTGCCGTGTTAATTGTCTCTGTTCCCACTAAAATTCTTCACATGATCATTTACATGTTCCCCAGGAGGTGTTAGTCTAACGTTGAGACATAGACTGGATTGTAAAGTGATGACTAAAGATAAAATAGACCAGTATCATGGAGAGACATGTCCAATGGAGGCTGAGGAATTCCTTGCTCCAACGGTGACATCAAAGTTCAGTGCTTTATCACTTAATCCTACTAACATTACCATAGATAAGGAGACCGAGTCAGCCCATTACCTGGTTAGTTGAGATCGTATAAACATTGCTACATGTAATGTTTTGGAGTTATCAGATACAGATTAGCGGTACTGGTGTGCATACACAATGTTCATGTACTTTTACGTAGATAGATAGGGAGCCAATGTATTATTACATGCACAGTACACGTGTATTATGATAAAGTTCACTACCATGTCCACAGTGCTGGGTCACCATAAGCACTGCCGTACTGTAGGTTCCTGCAATGTTACAGGTAGCTATGGTTTTGATATTTTAACATGCTCTATATAGTCTTGCTAGACTTTCTTTTTTCATGTGACTTTCTCAGGCCTGCAACATACTTAGGTTGTTAAGTCTGAATAATACCATCCAAAACCATGGATGGCTCTGTATATTTGACTGTGTGCATTATTAACTTTCTGAACCACTTTCACAAGGCTTCCTGACCGGTGAACCCTTGGGTTGTTTTAATAGCACTCATCATTCAACTTTGAAATTAATCTGGTGCCAGCCCCACCCTCACCCTATGGTAGGAATTGAGCTTAGAGTTACTGGTATCTATGAAAATGGCTATAAACATTAACCAGTACTCTTGTCATCACTGTTATGTATCTGGAATTCGCTGATTCTAAAGGGATAATGAAAACTTGATGTCAGTCTAAAAGTTCAAATAGTGTTTTAACCTGTTGTCTCATTTTTGATAAAAAGTTATGTAATAATGAATATAGCTAATGGACCACTTCTGAGTTATCAGACCCTCTCCTCTCTATTGCTTGTACTTAATGATCAGTCTGTGCCTGGTTAATGATTTAGTGTGGGTTAACTCATCATGTAACATAATCTTTGCACCCATGATTTGATTAGTAAATGTTCTTTTAATGTAAATGAAGAGACATATACATGTAGTAGAATGGAATATTTGAAGAACAATTTTTCACCATAACCGTTGTCTTGAAGAAAAATGTTGGCTGTATGTAATATACTACGTACGTATTAGTAGTAGTAGTAGTAGTAGTGCTGACCTTTACAGATACAGAGAGTGTAGGGTGCCTTCCATCACACTACTGCTGCCCCAGTTGCCCTGTCAACTCTTACCTTAAAAGGCAAAAGCAAACATATTCGTAAAAAGAAGGAAAGATCCTCCTATAGGTATGTGTATCTGAGACTATTGATATCATCTTTCACTGTCTATATGAAAGATTGCAGCTGAACAAATCTTGATACTCTCCAATTATAGCTTGTTTGCCGTGACCTCCCATACAGTTACGTAATAGCTACAGAAACTGGATGGGTTAATATTGCATACATTGCTAATTGCTGAAACAAAAGTCCTGGCAAAATACATCGGTATGATACCACAACAGTGACCATGTTGATATATTCTGTTATAAAACTAATATTGTGAGAGCACTGAAATTAATGATGCAAGACAATTTCATGTAAACTGAACTATCCTGTTGGTTATTGGTTGTTTGCACAACAACAATTAGCTGTCTTTGTCATGGAAAGTTAGTTAATAAACCATCATCCCTTCTATGAAACACTTCTCTCATACTCCATTGGGACACAACCTATAATATATACTGCTATTGATTCTCTACCTTGCAAGATAAACGTTACATGTATAAATAAAATAATTATACACTTGAGTTACGTCACTTCTCTGTGGTATATAATCACCAACCTAATGAACCTATTAAGATTAGCTCGTCTTGTCTTAGTAAGGCTTCCCACTATATCATAGTATCATTTTTACTACAAGTAGTGTACATAAGCTGTGTCACTATAATGTACATCTATAGGTGATGAATGAGGTTGTGGTAGACAGAGGACCATCTCCTTACATTACTAATTTGGAAGTGTTCTGTAATGGCAGGCTGATCACTACCGTTCAAGCTGATGGTAAAGAATTACTTTATTGTAATGTTGAAGTCATTTCAATTATGGAGTCACTCCCATGCAATTATCCTACTTAACTTGTACTACCAAGAAATTCCTGTTTAGTAGCCATTAAAATGATATTCATATAGAACTTCTGGTAAGAGAACTATAATCTTTGTAAAGCTTACTGAAAGTAAATAAATTAATTATCTCATACTGAAATTTCATCTGGTATTAATTTTTGCAGTTCAAATTCAGAGAAATATACTACAATGCTATTCCTAATGAGACAAAAGCTTATAAAATGTGTGGTGCATAAAAGCTCCAAGCTTTATGTGTCTTCAAAACTTCTAATACAAGTCAGACACTGACGACCCACTGTACCCTAGTAATGTTTGATATTTAGCAGGCAGTAATGTGGCTGCATGTACTGAGAAAGTGTTTTGTCTGTGGCTGTAACAACAGAGAGCAACCACACTGCATTATAACAGAGCCAGAGTGACTAGTTTATAAAACCAGTTTATATTGTATAGGAAGTCTTAAATTGTAGTACCGCCTGTTTGTACATAGCCTGGAGCTATATATGTTATGTTTATTCTGTTTAAAGTGTTAGCAGGCTTGTTGTCAAGGGCTTGTTGTCAAGGGCTTGGTTGTATTCTCATGATTTGCTCTATTATCATCCTCCGACAGCTTGTATTTGTATATGATTGTGAACCATTAATGACTAGTTACCATGGTTATTGTAGTACAAGGTTATTCTATTGAAGTGGTTGATTATTGTAATTGTCTCTGGTAAGAGAAACACAGGAGTGGGTGTCCAATAATAACAGTAACGAAGTGAAAATTTGATTAATATACTATATAAGTTGTCATATAGTCAACTATTACTCTTATCGTCATGGTGATTATTGTTCATGAGTTGCTGACTTAGGCAAACAATATTTACAAAATTTGTGTTAAAAAACATAGCTAGTGATAATCTTTTACAGTCATTGAAAATCAATTATATCCATTGAATCAATTACATTACAATTTAGTAGTGATTTGTCAATGAAGATATTGGTTGGTATATAGCCTGTCTGGACATGAGGCAATCCTTGTTTGACTTATAAGTGCTAGTTTGTAGAATCAACCACTGTGAACTAATTATGTTCCTAATCACTTTTATGATTCAAACCTTTCAAACCAGTCAGACGTAATATACACATACCCGTTGTGCTTTTTCAAACATTTTCATTTCTTTTATTATTTAAAGACGTATATTGTTCTGGCATTGAGACATTTAGTTTTCAGTTGGACTATTTATATATATATCACCTCAGTGTTATCATGCAACATGCAAATAGTAACCAACCAGCTGTGTTTGTTGTCAATCATGTGATAGTTTAATGGATTGGTGTGAGCTATTAGATAAGTCTCTATATTAATCCAGGTGCTTTTTGTTCCGTTCATTAAGGTAATATCATAAAGCCTTATCAAATTTGGTATGTCCATTAATTCAAATGCAATGTTCATACGTAAACAGCGTAAATAGCGATGGGTCTAGTTCTGTGTAAGTATATTCAGTCTCTTAAGTATTCAAATGATCAAGTTCCAAGTATTGTGTGCTTGTAGTGTTTCAGTTTATATCTATGCTAACATATCTACGCTAACGACATGTCATTTTTCACACCTCTGTACTATGTCACTCTTTGGATCAATGAGCCATACACAAATGACTACATCAATACACATACACACAGAGATACTCATTGATGTAATAGTATAGTGTAGTTCTATATTTACATAATATTATGATGACAAATTTATTACTTCTATAGGTATCATTGTGGCAACTCCAACTGGCAGTACAGCATATGCGTTAGCTGCCGGAGCATCAGTGGTTCACCCCAGTACACCATCAATGGTGATATGTCCCATCTGTCCCCACTCTTTGTCATTCAGACCAGTCGTGGTGCCTTCTGGTGTGGAAATATCTGTAAGGGAGCTTGAGCACAACAACACAGCACAACATCACTTCATCCAACCACATACAATAATATGTCAAATGGGACAGTGTGCAGTTTTATATATCCAGTCATTCTTATGCCTACACAATAGATGAAATGGCACATTACTTTAGACAAAACTGTCGATTAATTGTTCATTTCACTGGAAAGCCACTGGAAAGCAAGTGCTGGGCATTCAATGCTGCTAGTGCTTGTTTTATAAACCAGATAGCTTAATTGCTTGATCCCAATGAAATTAAAAGTGGGAGAAATATACTTGCATTTATGATGAGAGATATTATACCCTTTGAATATGTTTCATAGTAATGGAGCTCTTCCATCTCCATAGCAACACAAACATTGTGACCATTTTCCTGAACAGTTTTGTACAGGAGCTTATTACGGGATTTGTCAAAACTAGCCACCTCACCGAAATTGCTTTATTTTAATCATAAAGAGTAGTAAATCAAATTAATCTAAGGTTGGTGATAACACACTTGACATGCATGGTTACCATGGTTACCTGATAGGTGGTCTAAAATCCTGCCATAGAACACTCCATATCATCGTTGAGCAATTTGACTGAAATTTTTCATATTAACCAGAAAATAAGTGGTATTGTTTGCATTGCTATGATGATGTGCGTTGCTGGTAAATCGTGCACTATTTATGTTTGTCAATTACTAAGTAGAGATTATTTTCTAGGAAATTGAATTCCTATGATTGTTCAGGTATGCATGATGACAAGGTAGTTGAAGTTGTTTAGTCTTCAGACCACGTTTACATGTTAACATTACCACAATTGATTTTCTTATATACACCTGCTCTACTGTTTACCTGTACTAGTCTACATGTTGTGGTGATTCAACATTTTGTGGTGAGGGATAATGGATAGTATTAGTGTCTATACAGGCTATTGTAGCTGCTGTCATTGTAGAAAGCACTAACACGATTTGGTGACATAATTGCTTTAATTTAAACATGTCTGTTAGACGAGGGGTCTGATTCAGTTTATTGTGACTCACTTGTTAAGTGTTTACAAGCTAGGAAGCCTGATAAGGTGTCGTCTGGTATAGCTCAAATGTTACAATAGTTTATTAGGATCATCACAATAGGGGAGTCTATAGTACATAAACAGCTCGCAACAAAAAGAAGCAAAAATATACAAAAAGTGAGCTGGACACATCATAAATAATTTTTGCTTCCATAACTAGTGATGAGTCATCACTCATCAATTAATTGAAACATTTTAACAGCCATGCTCATTAATACAATTCTTCGCCAGATGAGGTCACTGCTATTGTGTCCTAAGTGGTCCTTAACATTTCTCTGCTATCCATGGAGACAGTTACGCAGCTGATCATAAATTATGTTTATGAGTGTCCCTCATGTTATTTGTTATTGTAAGATGTGGAGACAAAATATTTTGTGCATGTCACTCTGTCACTAGTGAAGTTTCCTATAGAGCATCAAACACATACAAACCAACTTGTCTTTTTCTGAATAAACATTTTCAATAGGCTATCTATACTTTTGGCTTGTTTGGGTAAATTTTTGAAATAGTTTTTCAATGTGGCGTAAAGGTATCTGGTGTTAATTGTCTCCAATAACAAAGATGTACTTAACTTGACCATCATGGTGAAGTAATATAGAACACTTTTAGGTGACAAAGGAAATCTTTATCGGCAAATGAATTGTGTGGCTATTGGTTATTTAATGTTCCCCTATAGGGAATCCTCATGAAGTCTTGATGGTTACTCGAGAGGTTTCTTGTAGCTTTGGGGACCAAGTGTTTTATTGCAGTGGTAATCCATAACTCACAAGCCTTGCTTGTCGTTTATGTAGACATTAATCTCATGGTATCCTAACAACTTTGGTTATCACTCTTTATGTTTGTATGTGCTTGTAAGAACATATGCATATATGTAGAGAAGGACATGTGCACATATCTTTTTCCATTCTGAGAAGGATATGTGCACATATACTTCTCAGAATTTTAATGGTAAGATTCCACTTCCACTTCAGAAAAGTTGTATCTCAGGACAAGTATACAGCAATTGATGCGGCTATTGTTATATTCTAAAATATACTGTTCCCAGAGGAATGAGACTATAGAGGAAGTTGGTCATGCTCCATGAGTCTGTAATGCATAGCATACACGCTCAAGTGCCTATGTAAACACAGTGATTGTATTGTGTAACAGGAAAGTTGGCGAGTGAGCGGTGTTTTGCCAAACTTAACCAAATCTATCGTTCAATACAAATCTGTGTTAGCTACTGACTGAATTTTCCAAACCAAAATCCTATCGTGGAAAATTTGTCAAACCTACCACACCTGATAAATTTAAGAACACGGGGCTTAGTGGTAGCTATGGAAAAAGATTGTGCAATTTACTAGCTACATATACAAACAGGTGATTGAGTAAATCTGTCATCCAATGTAGCTATGTCTGACATATTTGTGTTACGAAGTGTTGTTTCTTACAGATTAGAGTGAGTAGCCAAGCCAGGAATTCTGCTTGGGCTTCCTTTGATGGAAGAAATCGGACAGAAATCAAACACGGCGAAAGGTAGCTAAATGTGTTAATGGACAAACCATCTTTTCAGTAGCTAGGATAATTGGCTTATTCTAACTTAACTACTTTGCAAGCGTTCAATCCAAAAAATTTCATTTGGTATTCCAGATTAACTAGCTATAGAACATTTCTAGAATAGCAATGAAGCTGGTTAGATAAGTTATCCAGACACGAGTCTATAATAGACAATGAATTTCAGAAATTAATTGTTGTTGTTGTTGCCTTTTTTTGCTCTAGTGTTGTGATCACAACTGCGACAAGTCCAGTACCATCGATCAACAACACAGGGCATGTAACAGATTGGTTTGACAGCCTGGCTGGTTGTCTACATTGGAATGTACGTGAAGTTCAGAAAGGCATGTGAAGTGAAGAATACTCCGACTTTGTCTGTTATTTATTGGTCTGTAAATATGTGATATTTTATTTTTTCATAGTTTACTAATGAATTATTTAGATTAACAGGAAGTTGATATAATTCGCGCGGTAGCAATTCCGTATACTATTTGTGCACGTGTCATTAATGTGGCAACAACACAACAGTCCAAACTCCGATTGTCCGTGCGGCATATTTTGGGCATATAAAAGAGACTTCGTTTGATCATCAGTCGGTTATTCATCACGTTGTACGATAAATGTTTCCGTAGAAGGGTATATCCAACATGTCAGTAGATCGACCAAGTGAAAAACTGGGGGCTAGAGAGGCGTTAGACGGTGAGCGTTTATATCTCTGTTGTAACGATAACCAAACAGTGTTTATAACATCTGTGCGTAAAAGCTATTCACATAAATGTATTGGTAGTGTAATGCATAGATTAAAGCGGCTTGCCGGCATATAAATACAACAATATCTGTCAAGTGCACCATATATTTTGAATGGGGGACGATTCTCGCTTGACCAGTTACACCATGTTTTACCGCCACGTAGAGATGGTGGTAGCGGGATAGCCATGGGTCTCGTAGAGGGTACGGTTTGTTATCACGATAGAGACTTAATGTTACCCAGTGTAATTTGACACCAGTGTAGTTTATACAGCCAGGAACCTTGTGTGATATAAAACGCGGTTATGCCCAGAGTGTTGAAAATCTTTTTGCCTTGTGGCGAACAGTGTGAGAGTGATGGAACAGTTTGTCCTAATCCTATTTTACCAGTTAATCATAGTTGTGGTGAAGTGTTCTAATCAATTACTAATTATTGTAATGATTTATTTGTCCTGATGGCCCTAAATATCTCATCAAAATGAATGTCATTGTAAAACCTGTTGGCATCCCACATGTTTCATTTAACACTAGTCTTGCAGGTTCTTTGTCACTGCTTGTCAAAAGTTTGGTCACCATGGGAGGGTTGATGTACCTGTTGTTATTGAAGTCTTGTTATGCTCCTAAACCAGTTACAATCAGTCGTTGCTATGCACTGGTGTGGCATCTGTTGTACAAGGATTGTTAACAAATGACTGATATTGTACACTCATGATGTTCCACAAAGCTGGAATAAATCTTTGTGCAATCTCCTGGTTGCGTATCATGTAATTTTGTACAAGATTTGAGTCCTTCTTATGGTGACATTGTTCTTTTTCAGTGGTTAACCAGGTATTCCCTAATATTGGACGGTTCTTGCGGGTTGTCTTGAAGGATGAGCAGCTTAGCCAAGAAGCCGAATCACTTCGTATACGATTTGACACGCTACTGGGAAAACTGGAGCGTATGTCCAAACCCATGAAGGAGGAGGATACTCTGTTGACCAGACCTGCAAGCTTCAGTGGATCCAAGCTCTATCATCTACAAAGTAAGTAACATACAAAGAGCATACATTGTGGAAGAAAGTGTGTGGGTCATGGAATCCGTCGTTTACAGTGTGGGGGCAATTGTATCACTTTTCCTTGTCCATTTCACATGGACATGCAGCTTGATGTGATGTATCATGGATACATGTTAAGTGATGCAACTTCTTAAGGTTTTCTGTTTACTTGTTTGGGTTTAGTATGTTCCAACATTTTATTGATCTTCAAAAAAGAGTGGTTATCTTTGAGTGTTGATGATGTTGGGCTACATTTATTGTACTGGGTGACTAGCACCTAGTTTGCAGGTTACTGTACTGTAATAGGTGATGGTTTTGTAGGCTCCCTTGTAAGTTACCTCTTTCTTGTTCTCAAACAGAAATGCATACAAGACATGGTACATTTTCTGAGCTGCAAAAAGACAGAAAAAGTTGCTCGGGTGATCTTCTTGAAAAGGACAATGCTCCCCATAAACACAATGGACATTTGCTCTGTAAGGAGCCTGTGAAAAGTCGCTGGCACAGGTACTCTTGCTATGTATCAAGCCTGGATGCACAATTGTACCTATACGACCCTTCAGATAATAGCTCTCTGGTAACCACAATACCACTAGAAGGTAAAGCCATTGCTTCAGGAGAGGAAATTGATCAACAAACTGAAAAAGAAAACAGTTTTGTTATAACAAAAATTAATGATGCTGTTCATGAGTACCATCTTGCTGCTTACAGCCAGGAAGATTTTAGGACATGGATGAATGTTTTAACTAAAGTAATTGAGAACATTTCACTGAAGGCTAAACGTAACTCAATGCCATGTTTCGGCAATCACCCATCAGACAAACTGGGTGTATGGACTGTAGTGCCTCCGTTTGACATCTCATCTAACGGAGAGTCAAGTCGTGATTCAGCTATTTCGTCTGGATCTTCAAATCACCGTATCAGCTGGGCACTTAATGGGAGCTCCTCTCCATTTCGAGGCAGGAAAGGGTTCGACCTTGACCTGGAAGAGCCCATTACCAATGGCACCAATGGTCGTGTCCCTAAACCTCTACCCAGCCCTCCAGTTTATGTAAGTGTAAATATTGCCATGATGTCATATGTGGAGTTCATTATTATTATTGTGTGTAAACATTGTGATGAAACTCTATGTCACTTGTAAGTGACTGTTTACCTAGTTTGTGGCCACTATATCTACTTTTAAGTTATTATATGCACTGGGTGTGTACCACTTGTTCAAGCTAATAATCCAATTAACACTTGGGTGTGCTGTTAAATTGCTCTGTTGGGGAGGATCAAGTGTGTAGGACAACACTTAGTGTGTTTTAAGTGGCTTGGTTTGCCACAAACTTAACCATTTGCCCTTTTGTTTAATAAACATTTTACTTGTGCCCTAGAGTGTGTGTGTTCGTGTGTAATGTGTGCATGTGTGTGCGTTCGTGTGTAATATGTGTGTGCGTTCGTGTGTAATATGTGTGTGCGTGTGCATATCATTGTATTTTTGCAGCATGTTGGGGTAAGCAAGAGTGGTGATGGAGATGACATCACAATATACGAAGACATCGAAGAGCTACAAGAACTGGTTGACAAACAACTGAAACAGACACATGCAACAATATCCCAGATGGGGAAAAGCAAAGACTGTATGTTCCCTTATCCATTACACAGTTCATCTACAATGTGTGTATATCTGCAGATCATAGGTCAGGAAAATCAGGAAAGAAACGAAAGAAGAAAGACTTGGCAGCTCACAACACTCAAACATCTGGTAGCAGCATTGTCTCCCTTCCTCTACGAGACATCATTACAACAAAATCGTTCAGTAGTAGTGCCGTTGTCACCCAGACTTCTACGCTAACCCGAAGGACCACAACAACAAGCAGTTCACAAGTACCACTACCACCTCTGGACAGGAACATACTGGACAGAAACACTTCAATATACTCAAGCTTCCTACACATGAGAGCTGTGAATACAAACTGGGAAAGAAAATGGTTTACACTGCAGAAGTCAGTGTTGACTTACACAAGGTGGGTAGGCCAGTCAGCCTATCATGGTCAATTAATGCAATCACACAGTAGCCTTTCAAGCTGGCCATAATCCTGTTACTGGTTATTGTAGGTGGTAGCCCTCAGTCATGAATATGATGTCAGTGTGTGTCATCACTGACTTCATGATGAATGTACTGATGATTATGCATTGTATGTATTCCAATTAATTTTCAAAAACTCTTTTTCGTGCTTATTTTAGTGGCAAAATCATACACAACCACTTCTACATTTAGACTAAATTTTTGTCATGTGCAAGGAGCTGTAACATTTGTATTGTGTTACAATTTACTTGGCGTGTTTACATATATTTCATAGGAATCAAGAGGACAAAGATGGTCATGTGAAGGTATTGATTGGTTGCAAGGTCGAGTCATTCAAGGATTCAAAGAGGAATTTTGCTATGAAAATATCACAGCCCAAAGAGCCAGATATGTACCTCTCTGCTGAAGATGAGATCCCGTTTATCGAGTGGCTTACTCGACTACAGATGGCCACAAAGGTGCAGACAGACTTAGATGGAATGGAAGATCTTGATGGGTCAACTTGGAACATGGCAAACCCAAGAGATAGCATGGTCACAAATGACTCCGGCAATACATCTACACCTGGCAGCTGTCGTACTTCTATTGTGAGTATCACCACTGTCAAGTTACTTATACTGTATTGTAAGGCGGGTGTATCCATTCACTGGACTGGAATACTGGACTGGACTACTGGACTGGCATATTTTTGGTTTTTGCACATTCTGTGGTTGAGTCTCGCAAGCCAAGGGTCCTGAGGGAACCTACAGCCCACTACTAAATGCTGAATATGAGCAGTAGAGTATGTGATAACTGTCTTAATAATTTCGCTGTGATTTATTAATATGTCCTACAACACTTATTCCCTACCCTGGTGTACAGTAATACTGTATGGAATGTATATTAGTAATAGTTAACCAGCGATCAACTCGCCAGTTGACAAGATATCCTTAGTGTGAATGCAAGGAGCAAGCTATATATGGTATAAATCTTGCATGGCAAGACCTTTACTTCTGGAGAAAGGCTTACCAATTTGAAAATTTTTCAGCGTGTGCTTAATTATAATCATTGCATCCCGCGGCACTGAAAACAACATGCTAGCTCAATTCCTGAGCTCACACTAAGGATATCTTGAAGGATATTGTCAACTGGCAAGTCGATTGCTGGTTAATTATTGCCGATATACATTACCTACAGTATTACTGTATACCAGGGTAGGGAATAAGTGTTGCAGGACATAATAAATCACAGTAAAAGACAGTTATCGCGTACTCTACTGCTCATATTCAGCATTTAGTAGTGGGCTGTAGGTTCCCTCAGGACCCTTGACTTGTGAGACTAAAGCTGTACTTTAGCTCAATATGTCTACGGAATTATTGCCCTCTTATGTATGCCCATGTTTTACCCTCAGTGTTTATAGTTCTTTTACTTTTTAAAAATGTTGTATAAATTCCTTCATGTACTGTTAGTGATGCTAAGTTCCTGTAGCATGAAACATGAAACATGAAACTTGATTAACATAGTTATACTATAATGATTGCCTTTACTTGGAGTGTGACATACCCCAGTACTAGAATGTGCATAACAAAACCTTAAAGAGGGTGAAGCCATTTAATTGATGCCCATCTTGAGGCCTGCACAATCCTACACCTCGTGAATCTTGTCTTGCTGTCAGCTGGACAAGTTTTATAACATCTGACATGTTTTAGATTACGGTAGGAGTACATGGGGGCTGTGCTGCCCACAATAGCTACACTACAGAACTTATCACTAGACTGTGTTATTGTCTATTACTTGTTGACTTGTAAAACTGTTGTTTGGTAATGCTCAGTTGAGCACTCAGAACAGTGGAGCTTTTTATATAAGGGAATTCCTCTGTATTGAGGACACAATTTTAAAAAACTGCCATTTTTTTGTCTTTATGTTAATCTGAAAAAGAATGCTTCTTTGATATTATGCCATGCATCGTGCATGCGACAATCTGTACATGTGCAAATTTTATTATAATTTACTGTGGCTTTTATTTTATATGTTGTGTAAGTCTTCAGGAGTCAGTTGCACATTGAAGGATGTGTATTCGTGAGGTTTTGATGGCCACCATTACTTTTATGTTATAGGTCAGTATTGATTATACAAGGAGGATGTTGCCCAGACCACCCACCGCTGAAGGATCACGGGAGGTGACTGCTCTTATTCCTACAGAAGATAATCCATCTGACACCGCCTTTCTGAGTGACTTGAATGGAGAGGGAATATATGATGTTCCTCGGTCAGTGATTGCACCATACGGTGGCAAGATTGTTATCGGCAATGTGCTGGATCTTTATGATCATCCGCGCAAGGCAATGATGCGAGATGAGGGAGTATACAATAGTCCTGATGGAGAGGATGAAGACGAGGACATCTATGTATACCCACCAGATGCTGTGGATGATCTGTTGACACAAGAGCAGGCATTGCAGTCATTGGCAGACTATGGTATGCAGTGTGTATGTATGTGTGCGTGCATGCTTGTGTATGTAGTGTGAGATTGTTTGTTGTCTTGGTTAGTTGGTCCAGTTGTGTTAGTGTGGGTTGATCTATTGTACTCTCTATTAAGTCACCATTTTAAGAACTTCTCTCTGTCTAGGAAATGTTAAAATGTTTTATTATAAAGTCCATAGTACAGTGTTAGGATTATAGCTTGGATTCTTGACATGATATAACAATTTAAAGCACTGTATAACTCATCTCATTACTAAGTAGGATGAAAACATGGGTGGTGTGATTTCAGCTGGAGAAATTCAAAGAGGAACCGTTTATGGACCCTGAAACCCATAATATTTTTTCCTCTTCAAAAATCCACAATTCACCATAATGCAGTGATGTGTGTTAAGGCCTTAGGTATGTCCTGTTGAGTTGATTAAAACAGTGACTGTCCTAAGTGATTGAATGGTATGTTGGTAGTATGATCCATCTGCTTGCTGTCCAACAGTGGTTAGTTTGTTTACACTATTTTGTAGTATGTACATCACATATTGTGATTTTGACTACTAACTAGTCTATTGTATAGGAAGCTAAACATTTATAAAATTCAGCAGGTTTGAAAATCAAACACCATTAAAGTTTGTATGTCAGGGACTCTCGTTTTTGTAGTCTTTTTCTAATGTACTTTTTTCTTTTGTTTGTTTGCTAATGTTTATGTTGACTAGGGCTTGCAGTTTTGACTTGTACCTTAAGATATGGATCCTAACATTTCTTAGAATCTACATTATGTCTATATCATCATGTATTGGTGTTTGTTTGTCCAGTGGGGGAAAACATGTAATTTCACCATCAACATCCCCCAACTTTATAGCGATTGAGAAATTGAGAATACATACAATCACTGTATACCTTTTAACAATGTCTAGTGTTGTATATCCTGGAGGAGTAGGTATATTCAAATGTAACAATGTCTTGGCTACCTGTGTTCCCAGGTGAAAGCTCCTCATATCATACCATTAGTATGTGTATAATGTGATGTTGTGAATGATAACTATATTGGTGTATAACTCTGACAGGCTTCTGTTGGTAGACATCTTGATGTGTAATGTGAAGAATGTATGTAGTGTATATCTGTGTGTGTTTATGTGTGATTGTGTATGTGTGTGATTGTGAGTGTGTGTGAGTGTGTGTGAGTGTTCTGTTATGTGGTTCATATAGACATGGTTACAGTGTACTTCATGCTCCCATTTTATAAGGCCACCTCACTATTAAGTCCAGAATTGTTTGGTCCCAGAGTAGTACTGCTAATGATATTTTAGTGCATTTGTGTAGTGTTTGCTGTTGTGTGTTTGTGTGCATGTCTGAAGGTGTGGTATATATCTGTGTACAGTCTGTGTACAGTCTGTGTGTACACCTGTACAAAACTTAATAGTGGCCATCACTATATCATAGACTATCCTAAGCTGGCTAGAGGAAGCATGGTGTCTTCTAGTGCCTCAACATACCGTGACTCCTCAATGTCTGACAGCACTTTGAGGGACTCTCACGTTTCCTACGTCACCATAAATGCAGAAGAGGGCCAGAGTATTCCTCCGATGCTGAACGGCGGACTACCTTACAACTATGCCAATGGAGAAGTAAAATTCTCAGCTGGAGAACTGTCTGAGGTACAAAATATAAAACAAGAAATTTTGTGCCTCAGTTTGTATTGAATTATAGCCGACTGTCTTAACAGATTTCTTTCCTAAACTGATTTTCTGTTAGACTATTTCCTTGGCTTCAGCCATGTAGCTGTAATGCAATACTTGTGTAATGCTTTCTATATTTGGTAACTTTGTTAGGGTAATTGTGTAACAATTAACCAGACACTCATTAGATTGGTAACCAACTGCACGCTGTATCTAAGCAACAATTATATAATATGCTGACCATTGTTTCTTGTTAGCTAATGGACCCAACATCTCGAGCATCACAGGCGATCTCAGAGGGATTGTATGATAGGCCAAAGAGCCTTTGGTCCACTGCTGACGAGATTGAGATTGAGCCGATGCATATGGAGACCATGTCTGGTGCAATCAAAGGGTAAATGGCTATTGTGTGTAATATAACTCAACATGCTTATAAACATAGTTGCAAGTGTGCACAAACACACACACACGCACGCACACACACACACACAGAGTCACACACACACACACACAAACACACACACACACACACACACACACAAACACACACACACACACACACACACACACAAACACACACACACACACACACATTATGCAACACATGCACATAGTATAGTTTTCATGATAACAAATACCCGAGTTAGCAATATATCAAAAAAGTTTTCCTTGCAATAAATTATATGTGATGCTGAATGAGTTGTTTTTGCCAGCTCAGTGTAACAATAGCAAGTGTCTTTTGTCTGGACACGTACAAGTCCCTTATTCATATGTAAATTACATATACCTAAATGCATTATTTTGTCATACTGGTAATATCCTAAATATGATGAGAAACTTACAAGTGTCCTGTGGATACTGGTAGTTCCAGGTACTTTATATCCTGAGGGTTAACTAGATAGTCACCTGGAATGATTGGGCCAACACTGCTTCCTGTAAGTTGTAGTGCTTCTGTACTGTACACAAACACATGTGGTGCCATCTGGCGGGCGTGTGGTACAACAGTTGTATGAAGTAGACTGCTAGGCTTTTACCACTGGTGTTGGTGGCTTATGAGGGAAACTGCCACCGTCAGCAAAATGATATCATGAGGAATAAAATTCTGTATTTGTGTTATACACAACATGTAGTTGACATATAGTAATATATTGAAATGATAAAGCACATGCATGATAAGTGCTGGTTGTGTCATACAGTGTATTGTACTGTCATTGAATATGCCAAGGGTAGGATGTCGGTGCTATTGTGTACTGTAATGCTGCCTTACAGGTATCTATTTCGGAAAGAGAAACGATCGTGGAACAAAATGCTCTGCTGTATCCAGAACAATCGCTTTGAGTGCTTTAAGGGTAACACGCTGGCCCTGAAACTGTTCCTACCTGGTGCAGAGATTTTACCAGACCCAGAGGTGAAGAGGCCATATGCATTCAAGATTAAACACCCCCGGAAAGAGGCTGTTCTTCAGTTTGCTGCTGAGAGTGAAATGCAGTACAGAATGTGGCTAAGTGCCTTCATTAAAGCTGCAAGCATATCTGTGAGTGTGTATATGAGTGTCAGTGCAAAGTGCGTAGGTGTGTGTTTGTATGTATGTGTTGTGTAGATGTGTGTATATCTGTTGTGTCTTCATTTATGTATGTGGGGGGGGGGGGGGGGGTTGCTAACTTACTGCCCAATTTGATAATCAGTGATCCACTAAATTGTAGTCCTACCTATAAAGATGGTTACTAAATTTATGGGAGATAATTTTAGAGGAGACTCTACCATGTGTTCTAATGTGGTGAAGCCTTCTGGCTCCCTTTTAGTCTTTGAAATTATGGCCTCAATGATGGACTAGAGTAAATATTGAGGTCATGAAGTTCACTACATAAAATATACTACACTAAATGCTTTGAGTATGGCCAGGTGATCCTACCAGTGAGGTGACTACTACTACGAACCTTTCACATACGTCTAGTACATTGTAACTGTATTCAAGGATTGCTGTAACTTAACATAGCATAGATGAAAATATTACTAAAAGTGTGTGCTGTATAATAGAAAACTTTGATGGCATAAATCATTGGCGAAATCCTTTAATTTGCCAAAAGTTTATTTCTGGCCATTGTTAGCTAATGCCAATGTACTGTATCACAGCGGGAAAACAGCAATTTTCCAGGGTGTTTTTTTTTTTTGCCAAGAGCTATAGTATGTTAACGTTGAGCTGAACCCTGAAAAACAGCTAAAAATTAAAAGTGGATTTTTTCTCAACCGAGTTAACATTTCTGCCAACCAGATGATTATTGGTAACAGTAAAGGTGTCAACAACAGACATGTACGGTTTGGCTCCATTACAAGTTCGGGAAAGGGCTCTAATGGACACTGTACTTATATGGCTTCTCTAGGAAATGTATTGTGAAAATTTTGATTGGCCGTAAATATTATGTCAAACATTTGAACAACAAGATTTTGAAATATTTTTAGCAGATCAAGCAGTACTACAAATGAGCCAAATTTCAAGATCGTGTGTAATTGCATCCATGAGTTATTAAATGTTTTTGAGGATTCAGCTCAACGTGAACATACTATATTCTCCAAACTTCAAAATTTCCTACTACATCATAGAAGTTTTTAAAGACTAGATAGTAAATATTTACTGCTTTTTTTCGGAGAGTTTCAATGTCAAAATTTTGACTCCCAGATATGCCAGGCTTTTAGCCTTTATGCTGGTCTCTAGTGTGGCAGTATTAAACTCACTCGCCTGCTCTGTTATTAGGTTCAGTCAGTGAATGATGTGGAGCAAATCAGAGTAGTGGATGCTACAATGAAAGAGAAATGGAAGAACCTGGAAGTATCTCAGCCAGCTGGGAAAAATGATGTATGTGGTTATTTGTATTTATCTGTATTTTAAAAAGAGTAATGGAATTATATGTTTCAATACTCATTGTAATGTTTTGTTTGTCTTCCTCTAGATTCCAGTAAATAGAAAGAAACTGGTTAAAACCAATACTCTTGATAGTAACATTGATGGAGTTGATGATACCCTGCAGCGTAAGAAGAAGCTCTTCACTAAGGGAATGTTTAGTGGTAAGAAAAAGAAGAAGTCAAGTATTGATCAAGGAAGAGGAGAGACCGCCTCCCCAATATCTCCCAAGCCGGCACACTCAAATGAGAACATCTTGTCAGTTGATGACATTGAAACATCGATAAAGAGAAGTCATTCTCTTGACACTCTTATCAGCACACGTTCACCTCTTACTTCTCCAAGACGTCAACTGTCAAAGTTGCAACAGCAGCAGCAGCAGCTCAAACCTGTCATTACTAATAACAAGCCTTTACAGATCCCATTGACTAATGCAGGGTATTTGCTTGTGCAGCAAACTCGTATGCAAGGTGACAATGCATGGGTGCGCTACTGGTCAGTATTTGACAATTTGGTGATCAACTTTTATCCAGCTGTAATGGAGGTCGGTAGCCACTTCAAGATTGGTCTTCGAGGTTCACGTGTGTCGCGTGCAATGCAGGAGACACAACGTCCTCTCTCATTCATGATCTGGCACTTAGAGTCAGGCAGCCGGATATTTTGTGTGGCAGAAACCGAGTCGGAATTCATTTCATGGTTTGAGATCCTTACAAATGGTGCTGAGCATGTGGTCCCATCTAACCAAGACAACTTGCGACGAAGTGCTTCGTTCTACTACTTTGACTCTGACTACAAACTGCCTAGTAACGGGCAAGCCAACATTTCTGAACAGTTTGATGGATCTGAGCAAACATTAACATTTAGCAGAGACCGTCTCTATACCCAATCTAGTTTGAACTCCAGCCAAGAGAACATGCTACATGATTCAGATTATTTCCTTGGCTCTGCTGGATCCCTTTCATCAGCAGGTTCTCCAGTCCAACATGCTGGTATATTGAAAGTGAGGATGAACCCTGACAAGTGGATAGATCGTTACTCAATGGTCAGAAAGAGCACACTGTACATGTACAAGAACCCTCACGAAAAGACACCAGTTTCTGCCGTGGTCTTACCACAGTGTCATGTTGCTAAAGTTGAGGACACAGATGAACAATTTGTCTTCACTGTGCTGGAGTTTGAGGGCAAAGCATCGCACACATTTGCAACACATTCAGCCACAGAACTGACACAGTGGCTGAGAATAATCCAGGAATGTTCTGATGAAAATGTGAGCACCAGTGACCTCCACAAGATGAAGCAATGGTTATCCAATGAAGACATCACATTAGATGATGAAAAGAGGAAGCAATACAGAAGTGCTGAAGACTTGGCTACCAATGATGATGAATCAGATATAAAAGTCACAAGCCTCCAAGTGAGTTCATACTATACTTTCAAACTTAACATTATGTAATTTATTTGTTTGTTTTCAGAGGACAAAAGCAATGACAATTGACTCACGACCACGAAGGAAGAAGTCACAGTCAAGTGATACACAGTCAGGTTTTGTGGAGGTTCTATTCAAGAGCTCCTCGTGGACAATCTACTGGTGTACCATTAAAGATCGTTGTCTCTACATGTACCAGTCACAGGAGTCAAATCTACCACTCAAGTCGGTTGCCCTTGCCCGGTACAACATACAGGCTGATAGCACTCACACTCGGAAGCCTCATTGTCTGGTACTCTCTCGTACATCTTCCTTCCCCATATACATATCACTGTCGGATAGTTTGGAGAAACAGAGCTGGCTAAAAGCACTGCAAAAAGCAAGCCACGTTGAAGTGGTGCCTGTTAATGCAGAAAAAGAAAGCCTCAGCAGTTTCGAGGTACATGGAACACATTATCACCGCATGTATGTTTACATTTAATCCTTTGATAGTCTGGTAGTGTCAAGATGGGAGATAGCCAATCCAGTGCACTTGACCAGGTAGGTGCCAGTTCTGAGGCAGCTGATAATAGTTTGGAGAGGAAGAAGCATGCTGTCCTGAAACAGTATGAGCGGAATATGAAGAAAACTCACAAGGTTTATTTCTGTCTTTGCATGTAGTTAGTTAGTTGGTTACTGTACTAACTGTAGCGAGTTTGCATGCATGTGTATAGTAAGATATGTATGTATGGATGTTATCTAAAAAAATTCATTATATCCAATTTTTTTTTGTTCGCAGTTTTCTAAGCAGACTACAGATAGTCTTAAACGAGAGAAGAGAGGTTTGGTGGCCATGAAAAAGCAGATAGCCCCACATTTGGAGCGGCTGAAGGCGTTAGCTGACAATGGAGATGATAGGGCCCAAGAAAAGTTTGTTACTCTTCAAATAAAAATCAAACAGATTGATGCAGTATTGCCTTACCTTGAAAAATGCATAAGCAAGAACAAAGAAGCTGAACAAAAGACTATTGCAATTTTAGAAAAGAAACGAGACGAAGAGCTAACTGCTTTAGAGGAAGGTACTACCAATGTCACTATGTCTACAGATAAGACCGAAGCAGATTCACACACGTCTACCTCTGACTTGTACATGAAAGTTTTATCTGACAGTCATGACTTGGGAGACGACTCAAGAATAAACGGACTTTTTAGAGATAGAGAAATGGCTAAAACTGAGGTAATTGACCACTCAACACCTCAACATCAACCAGAACTCAACAGCTCCAGTAGTACACCTCATGCCACTACCACTGGCAGTTTGTTGATGGACACACTTCTTACTCCTATTACTCCGCGGTATAATACCAGCACTCATGAACAATTATCCAGTGTTTTTGATGACACTATCATTTCTATACCTGTTACACACAACACCTCCATGCACACAGCTCCAATTGAGACATACACTCTTGAAGCAAGTTCACAAAGCGGTCACAACACTCAGTTAAACAATGAAGTACCAGTGGTGGAACCTGTTTGTACAACACAAGAACTTCCTATGTTATCAGTGCTCCCAATGGGAGTGAGCACTATTGAACCTGCTCCACATATTGTTCCTCATGGGGAGTTAACCAATGGAGTGCCAATGGTAGAACCTGTTTCTATAACACAAGAACTTCCAATACAAACAGTGCTCCCAACGAAAGTGAACACTATTGAACCCACTCCACATATTGTTCCTGGTTATGGTGTCCAGTTAACTAATGGAGTACCAATGGACAGTACACCACAGTATACATCACAGTTGTCATCATTTTCAACCAGTTCAGAACCTCCTCCACCAGCAGCTGCAGTTGCTGCCATGTCAGAGCCGAGACATAGCATTGCTGATAGCAGTAATAAACCTCCTCCTATAAGACCAAAGAAGAAGAAAGTGCCACCACCTCGCCCACCTCGTCGCAGCAGTTGTGGTGCCACCACAGCCAACATGATCAACCTGGAGGATTCTCCAGCATCACCAAACAGACGACAAAGTGCCGATGCTAACATCCCACCAGCTGTACCGATGCGGTCTAGTGCTGATGCTAGCATCCCACCAGCTGTACCGATGCGGTCTAGTGCTAACATCAAGAAGCGAACCTCAGATCTTATCGGATCAGACCTTGATAATGTTAGCGTCTTCAGTAAAATTAAGGTAACGAAAATTTACTTGTCTGTCATCCATAGTGACTTATCTCTTGTTTTTCTCCTGTAGGCATTTGAGAAGACTTAAACCAGTTCATCAATTTGTAAAGACATTTTATTTTTTATTCCTATCACCTTGTAGCTCGTGTAGCAATTAATATCACCCCAGTGTTATATATAATGTATCACTATCATTGTCAATGTAATATATTATAATATTATGCTTTTTGTATTTGCTTATTGTGTATTGTCTATGTATGTAAATATGTGTATAAAAATTTCGTGTTACCACTGCTATTATATATTGGCATGTAGAAGACATCTCTTGGAGAAGTTTGGTAGTGGTAATAAATTGTGGCCATCCCCTACCATCAGCTGTTTCCTCATGAATTACTCACATTACATATTTATCTTTGGATTTTACACACTACTTGAAACATTAAGGAATTGAAAATTCAGGTTCCAGAATCTGGAATCTATCATGGAACAGGACACATTTTAAACTTTTATCTTAGTTAAATAATAGTATAATAGCAACACTCTGAATTACGATTTTCATGAAAAGATCAAGATACTCTAAAGCAGTCAGGCAATATAAACTACTCTAATATAACAGTCACTTAGCTGTAGTGGAAACCTCTTTTCAAAATTCCTGTGTCCGCCCCTGTTACATGGTTATTACACTTGTGTTCATTTCTATTACACACATGCTAATAGAAATTTTATCATTTATACTCAAAAAAGATTAATGAGTAAGTCCATTAACAATGGTTCTCAGATCAAAGGAAACCACAAGGATAGATTTCATGTATTGCCCTGTATCATGATATTACCTGCCTTTGATGCTGAGACAGTTACAAAGCTTCAGTTCCCTTTGATTTTTTATATAAAGCTGCTTAAAGTTTTGCATTGTGGGTTTGAGTTTAGCATAGACTCTGATATAATTATTGGTCTAGCTGGGCTAAGCATTCTCTTGAAGGAAAAGTAATTGAGTGAGTCAGCATTACATAGTTCATCACTAAACCGTTTACCAGGTGACTTTGTAGCTGATCTCTCTACAGGATGACTAAAACTGCAGGTGACTTTATTATAGCTGATCTCTCTGAACACACTTGTTTGCAGCTTAACTCTTTTCTGGGTGACCTGATTTTAGTTGAACTCTTTACAGGCAACTTGCTTGTAGCTGAACTCTCTACTGGTTATATGTACAGGGTGACTGTTTTTAGCTGAAATCTCCGGCACAGGGTGATTTGTTTGTAGCTGAATTCTCTACTGGGTGACTTGTTTGTTTGTTGATGAATTCTCCACCAGGTGGCTTGTTTGTTTAATAATTGCTAAACTCTCTACTGGTAGCTGAACTCTCTACACAGAGACTTGTTACGTAGCTGAACGCTCTTATAAAGTAACTTATAGTGACTGCACTATTAGAGTATCATGATCGCGCACTTGTTACACGTAGTCGGATTTTGCATTATAATTCAATGGCTTTTACTCTATACTACTACAAGGACTTTCTATGATGATTGCCCCATCTACCTCTTCTTAGCGGTTTGCCTGGTAGGCATGGAAACTAATAGATTTTATTGACAAAACTCATCAAACAAATGTAACGCAGGTTGGGTTTTGTGTCATATCTCAATGGTCTTTATCTTGATTTATTTCAAACCATAGAAAGGCACTCCTATGATGATTATTCCATAGCAATTTTCAACTCATTCCTTCAAGGGATTTACCCTGTGGGCTTGACACAGAAATTTGATCTTATTTTATGCAAATAATTGGTCATAACTCCATAAATGTTCATCAGATTCCCACCAAACTTGGTACTGAGATTCGCTTTAATGAACCCATTCAGTGCGCCAAATTTCAGCTTGATTGGAGTACACATTTACGTTTTATGGCAGATTTTACAAAGCGTGCAAAAAGAAGTAGAAGGAAAAAAAACAAAGAAAAAAACACGAAACTTTTTGCCACTCATATCTTGGAAATAGCTGGGGCAATTTTCTTCTAACTTTGTATGTAGACTTCCCTACCAAGTGAGTACTTCTGTAGCAAATTTCGTTCAATCGGATAAGAGATCATGGAGGTACATATGCATGAAAATCACGTTTTTTTTCTTCCTGTCAATATTTTCACAGTGTGGCGCGCTGGCACAAAACATTACTGTGTGTTTTGATTATGTATACCATGGTCATGAGGGATTTGCCTGATATATGTTCACATCCTCAGGCCTTACAGCTTGAGGGCTTGGGCATATATATCAGGCAACTTACCGTATAGCCTAAGTATTTCGAGGCGCATATTTTTCGAGGTTGAGCAATGTTGCTAAAAATAAAATTTTCACGGATTTGCCAACATTCCAAACTATGTGGAGGACTTAATATTTCAAGTGTAAGAATGAAACTATTTACTCTGCATATGTGTGACATTGTAATTGTATTTACTGTATACCTCACCCTGTATTTATCATTAGTTCAATTATACTTTACACCTACAGACTGTTTTGTATCACACACGCATGACACCTTAGGATTATGGTTGTGTACCATATGTTAAGTAGTTACATATATTACAGTTGTGTTGAGTTAATGACTTAGTCAAGTGCACAGCAGCCTCTGCTACACAAGAATAAACTGATCAGCAAAAATTTCCCCCCTCAAAATGGTTAGGCTATATGGTAGCATACAGTAGATTTTCTATGATTTCAAATACTATAAGGATGCTTAAAACCGAGAATAATAAAAAGATCCCAGCTTTAGTGTACACATATATTTGGCAACTTAGTAGCTACAGTGTCCTGTCACCCTAATGTAATGTTTTGGTCTGATTTACTACTTGTGGCTGGTATTTTAAGATCTAAACAGTAACATTAGCATAATTATTGTCACATAACTGTATTCATTAATTTTGCTAGCTATAGGTGAGTGTCAGCATGGAGTAATATCCTCTCAAACTTCCTAATAGAACAGTCATCTTTTGATCATTTTTTTGGAAATTTGAAAATTAATAATGAAACAAACAAAAGAGATTGTTCTAATCAATATGAATATGTCTCTCCACTAAATGCAGCTTAGTGGAGACAACAGGGTGCACAGTTGACTGCAGCATTCTGCTCTCATATATAGCCAGTACAACAGAACGCAGTAGCGAGAAGGATAATGTACGGTGCATCCGCAAGAGTGTCTGGTTGTTATGAAGTATTGTGCTTCTGTGATAAAAGATCTGCCAGATGGCTATAAAATATGTAGCCTCCTTGCTCAAACCACCAAAAGTAAAAAAAAAAATAAAATAAAAAAAAGTGGGATGAAAGATTCACAGTCAACGTAACATATACAATCCCCATATTCACACTTCTTCTCAAGCTCATGTCGATGAAAAAGGGAAGTAACTTGGGTCTAATGATAACTTGGTGCGTTGAGATGGAAAACCCTGATGTCGAACAGTGCACCTTGTCGCCTGCCCCAGAAGCCCCTTGCATGGATATCAGCTCTTGCATTGTTACTACAGGTTAGTTGAAAATGATGAAATTAGTTCCCCATTGAGTGGGAGTAATGGAGGCTCAACAGTAATGTCATGACAAACTTCCCGTAACCATTCTGCTGTTAAATCTCACAGTTCATTATGGCAGATGAAAGTCAAGCCACCATGTCGACAAATCATGGCATAACCAACACTAAATTACCACACACACAGTGATGTCATATTGCCAACCATACCTCAGTCACGGTGCACCTCTAAATTCATGTTTATTTACTGCTCTTGAAGTGGAAGAGCAGTTAACCAAATTAAAGAATAATTCAATGGTTCGTTGAAGCTGAGAATCAACACTAGACTTGATATCGGCTAGGCTAGAATTTGTTGTCTGGACTGACGAATGGTAGAATGAACCTGCTGAAGGAAAGGGATGTGGAAGTCCTCAGTCTGCTGTTGTATCATAGCAACTAAGCTAGCATTCAGCAACCTAGGTGAAAACTGAGAATCACTACAAGAGTTCAAGTTAGCCCTTTTTCATAAAACCATGAAACTTTCCACATAAATAGTGACATGTAATTTTAGACATAGTGCCATCGCTGAGTTGACTGACTTTACGGCCATTTTTGTACAGAAAATTGGCCATTTTTGTCTTTAACTCCCTGAGGCAGTAATTAACATGGTACCAAACAACAGATCTTGCTGATAGAAACAATTTGGTTTTTATTGGAAGTCAATAGGTGATTTCATTACAAAGTTATGATCATTTTTACTAGCTGCAAAATTTAATAAATTTACCTGCCCTCAAGGTGTGAATTACCTGTGGGAAGATAATTATGCATATATATTTATCAAATTTTGCAGCTGATAAAAATACTCATAACTTTGTAATGAAATCACCTATGTAGCTACTAACTTCAAATAAAAACCAAGTTGTTTCTATCAGCAAAATCTTTTGTTTGGTATCATGTTTTAACAAGTTAATTACTGCCTCAGAGAGTTAAAGACAAAAATGATCGATTTTCTGTACAAAAATGGCAGTAAAGGTCACCAAAGGTCAAATCAGCAATGGCACTATATCTAAAAATACATGTATTGAGGACTACTATTTATGTGGAAAGTTTCATGACTTTATGAAAAAGGGCACAATTTTTTAGTTGTGCCGCTATACTAAGTGTTTGAGCGGAATTGAGTTGATCTGGCTCCACCGTGAGGCATGTCTTAATGGCATTTGGAAAGTAGCCATACATAGGGCCATAAGCCAAAAGATGCTTCTACCAATACATGTACAACAGAAGGGCAAGTTGTCCACCTACAGTGGCATCATCAGCATACCACACCTGTGAAACATCTGGCTGAGACTGACAAACAGAATGTATTAAGGGGTTAACAGCCAGAGCATACATGGCCATAGCGAGAGGATTGCCTTGTGTTGTGCCTTCTGTAGAAGCTAACTCCTCCTCTCCAATAATGAAGAGTCTAATAGGCATCCCATAGTTATTAAGAATAGATGCAAAAGCTATGACACAAAATTGAAATATATCACTTTGATGATTGATTGATTGATTGATTGATTATAACTTTACAGTACTGCATACAAGTATAGAATAAGAGATGTACAATTAATAAAATCTTTAGGATACAGTACTGATGGTCCGCTAGCTCAAGGCTACCGACCATTAAAAATCAAAAATTTACTTACCGTATTACATTACTTAAACAGTTACATTAAAGGGAGGCAGGGTGTGTTGGAACATCTCATAAAAAATGAAATGTACAAGGGCTGTCATGTCTAAAGTTTGATAAAAAATGTGACCATAGAAACTTATATATCCTTGTCTTGTTCGTTTTAATAGATAAAGATAAGCCAATATGGGGTAGGGCATTCCACAATTGAGGGATTCTATTGAAGAAAAAATGTCTACCTGCATTATTATTGTTTCTAACATGGATCATTTTACCACTTGAGGAGGACCTAGTATTTCCATCAGCAAAAGTTATGTAGTCTCACTAGTCTGTGATATTAAAAGAGGGAGAGGGATACTTGAGTGATTTTAGCATAAACACTATTTCATTCAGCTCAAAGGTGTACATTAAAGGTAGTAGGTTAAGTTGTTTGAGTCTATCAAAGTAATCAGAACTGTAGTCATTTAAAATAAACTTTGTTGCTCTCCTCTAGATCTGTTCGATAAGTATGATGTCCTTGATAAGATAAGGTCTCCAAATCATTGAACAGTATGTAACTTGCAATCTCACTAAACAAATATACAAAGTTCTCTTGGCTGTCACTGTTTGATGCCTGCTGAAGCTGCGACGGAGCAGTCCTAGGTCTTAAGTTTTTGTAGTGTTGATCCCAAGATAGGTCTGATGATATTATAATACCAAGATCTTTATGTGAACTATTTGTTAAAACCTCTGTGTCAGCTATTTTGAAATTAGTGATGACTTTTGCATTACTTGAATACTGATACTTTTTTTTGGATTAAAGAACATATTATATCTTGTACTCCACAAAGTTGCTGAGTTTAAATCGTTTTGAAACACTGAAATATCTCCAGGACTACAAGCAGTATTATAAATCTTGGTGTCGTCAATGAATAGTAAAGTTTTACTGATGGTAGCACAAGATGGTAAGTCATTCATGTAAATAACAGGCCTGCCAATCTGGAAAGTAAAAAAATCTTGAGATTTCTGTACCTTTATTGTAGTATTGCAGTGTGTAGTAAAAAAAAACTGGTAGATGCTATGCTGAGACCAAAAAAAAAAAAAAAAAAAAAGGTCTCGACTTTTTAAACTTGAAATCCGTGACATTGCGCTACAAACCGTGAGATTCTATCCAACGAAGGTTAGTGAAACCGTGAGAGTTAGCAGGCCTCAAAAACCGTGAGATTCGATCTGCTGCCCTTGAGCAGGGTAGTGAAACCGTGAGACTCACGGTAAACCCGTGAGAGTTGGCAGGCCTGAAATAATGAAGAGTAGGGGTCCCAAAATGCTCCCTTGGGGAACCCCAGATAGAACCGGCAAGGGGGCAGATAATGATTGATTAATACGAACATGTTGAATTCTACCATTAACCTGGTTGAAGGGAAGGGCCACCCACGGGGGGCAACTGGGGAATTTTGCCCCAGATTCCATGAATACCTGTTTAAAAGATCGATATACTCTAATAGAGCAGTCACAGTATTCTTCAGAGGAGCAGTGTAACAAGCTTATAAATTTTAGTTGGTGAGGGGCAGCTATTGTCAATGTTAGCATGTAATATAATGACCTTTTTTTTGGTCTTCGACTGACAACTAGGCCGAAGTTGTGATTCAGAGTGAAAACCCTCCTTGCCCTTGGGGCCCCATTTTAAACTCTTTGCCCTGGGCCCCTTAATTTCTCTGGGCGGCCCTGTCAGGGCCGCCCACAACTGGGGCATTTTGCCCCGGGCCTCAGCCTGAAAGGGGCCCCAGGAGGCCCCATGAAGGGCCCCCTGAATACCTGTTTGAAAGATCGATATACTCTAATAGAGCAGTCAGCTCTAAATACTCTAATAGAGCAGTCACAGTATTCTTCAGAGGAGCAGTGTAGCAAGCTTATAGATAAGGAGATATGGTTGGTGATGGGTAGTTATTGTCATTGCCAGCAGGTTGTGACCTTTTTTTTTTTTTTTTTTGGTCTTCACCTTACAACTTGGGTCAAGGGGCCCCACTTTAACTCTTTGCCCTGGGCCCCTTAATTTCTCTGGGCGGCCCTGACTACACGTTCATCAAAAAGCAATTAGTTCAGAACGTTAAATCCAAGCCTAAAGCTTTTTGGTAGTATGTAAACTCCAAAGTTAAGACACACCCCAGCATTACTGAATTGATCCGTTCTGATGACACTGTGAGTCTGTGATATGCTCTGATTTTGAAATGGCTTCCTTGTTTAATAATTATTTTTCCACTGTTTTTACAAATGAAGATATCACTTCCACCCCTGCAATAGACCCTAATGGTTCCCCTCCCATATCTGAGTTGATAGATTTCACCCCAGATATTAAAATTATGAACATGCATAACAATAAGTCCCCAGGACCAGATGGCTGGCCAATATCTATAATAAAATCTGTGGGTGAATTTATTGCTATCCCATTGTCCATTATCTTCAGCAAATCATTTAATAGTGGAACCTTACCGCATGACTGGAAAAATACCCAAGTGACACCCATTCACAAGAAAGGTGCTAGAAACAATGTTAGTAACTACCGTCTAGTCAGTCTTACGTCCATTTTTGGTAAGTTAATGGAGTCTATAGTTAAATAAGTCATTTATTATCGAACAATTTGTTCTCAGCTTACCAATTTGGATTTGTACCTGGCAGATCGTGTACTACTCAATTACTTTATGTACTTGATTATTTCACTAAATACTTAGACGAAGGTTACTCTGTTGATGTGATATATCTAGATTTTCAAAAAGCCTTTAACACAGTTCCCCACCAACACTTGGTTCAAAACTTGTCTTCTTTTGGGATACATGGTAAGATGCTACAGTGGATAAAAGATTTTCTTAAGGACAGAACACAAGAAGTAGTGCTTAATGGAAAGAAACCTAATTCCATTCCTGTTACAAGTGGAGTCCCACTGTTGGGCCCCATCTTATTCACGATGTTTGTCAATGACTTACCTTCAGTTGTATCAAGTCCCGTGCATATGTTTGCTGATGACACTAAAATTTTCCGTGTTGTACGAACTAGAGAGGATTATTCAGTACTACAACATGATTTGGACTTACTTTATGAATGGTCAATTCGTTGGCAACTTAAGTTCAATATCTTGAAGTACAAGCATATGCACCTTGGACCGATGCATCACTATGAGCCATATTATTTGGATGGAACAGTTATTGACAATTTTGATTCTTACAAAGACTTGGACATTATTTTGGACTACCAACTTAAGTTCTGCCTGCATACCACAGAGGTTGCTGTAAAAGCAAATCGATTACTAGGATTAATTAAGAAATCTTTTGATTATTTAGATTCTGATATGTTGACTAAATTATTTACAGTTTTCGTACGTCCAACACTTGAATATGGTAACGCAGTATGGGGGCCTTTCTTTGTACTTGATCAAAGGAAAGTGGAGAAAGTCCAACATAGGGCTACACATTTATTGCCATCATTAAGAGATAAACCGTATGAAGAGAGACTAGCAGCGCTACAGCTACCATCCTTGGCTCACAGGCGTCATAGAGGTGACATGATACTACTTTACAAGATTATCAATAACTATTTTAATTCAGATTTTTCCACTCTATATACCTACTCCGATACCACCATTACAAGGGGACATCAGTTTAAGCTTTTCAAATGTCACTCAAGATTAAACTGTCGATCAAAATATTTTTAATAGGTTAATTAATGATTGGAACGCTTTGCCTGCAGTTGTAGTCAACGTAAATTCTGTAAATAATTTTAAATCCTTATTAGATAATTACTTATTTGAGTTGAGATTTACTTTTGTATAATGGTTAATTGTACTATTGTGTGCAGATCCGGTATACAGGCTGTGCCTTTACCGGTACTTTAATCATAATCATATTAAATCATCATCGATGTACCCGATCGCCTTGTCTGTAAAATATGCCACCTAGCTAGTCGCGAGCCTCACATCAGTGCGTGCTGTGGGCATACTTTTTGCATGGTATGCAGTATTACTATTATTATTGTATAATGTACAAACCTCAATCACAAGTATAATGTACATGATTAGTTAACAAACTAAACGTTAATAAACTTAATTACATGTAACTATAATAGTAAAGATATAAAAGTATCAACATTATCAGTTTCCACGAGGTGATCAAGTAGGTGATTCCATAGTCTACTTGCTCTAGGGAAAAATGATTGCATGTAGGAATCAACTCTTGAGGGTAAATGTAGGTATTTCCTGCTACTACTACGGGTGGTGCTTGGGACTTTATGAAGGATATGATCATAAGGGATATCTACATACTGATTAATGATTTTGTGAAACATAACTAAGATTGAGTCATCTCTTCGCTTTTCTAATGATTTCCAATCAACATTGTTATAACACTAGAATGTCAAGAATAATCATTGAACACAAACCTAGCAGCCTTCCTTTGAATCATCTCTAATTGGTGGATGTTAGTCTGTAAGTGGGGTGACCAGATAACAACGGCATATTTACAGATGGGGCGGATATATGTTTGATAGCATTTAGTTTTGATGGTTTGTGTACACTGACCAAAGTTCTATTTATAGCTTCATAGGTAAGCTACACTGCCTCATGAACATTGTGACTGCTTTATTAGAGTAATTGACTGCTCTATTAGAGTATCTCGATCTTGTATGCAATTTCTTCAAGGGGGGGGGGGTGCCCCATCCTGGATCCGCCATTGGTAATATAACGCAAGTTACTTAACTTCGAATGTAACGCGTTACCTAAGTAATATAGTTACTGTAACGAGCCTAATATTACATAATATTATTACTCCAAGTAACGAAGTTACCAATCTCGTTAGTTATCCTCTAAGTAACGCCTAGCCACAACGAAGTAACGAGGCCTACTGAATGAAGCTTATTCACCCACTTCTTACTTATAACCAAGATTTGCACATTGTCCAACAACACAGTCATGTCACGTGATAAGGTGGTAGTTTCACACGTGACAACTTAAGGCTGTGAACACAAAGTAATATAATATGTAATATTATTACAGTTACTTTATTTTATGGGTAATATGTAACTGTAACTAAATAGTTCAGTTGCAAGTAATATGTAATATGTAACTAGTTACTTTTACAAAGTAACTTGCCCAACACTGGGTATTATCAGTAGATTTATGCTAAAGTTTATGCAACGAGGACCAGGATCACCGATCAGCATTGTACAAGATCGAGATACTCTAATAAAGCAGTCAGCTAACTACTCTAATAGAACATTCACTGGAAACATGTAGTTGATTCTGTTATGGAATTTTTCCTGCACCTATACATACAATGAAGTGCATTGGTCTGTTTAAAGGGCTTCATTCATCTACTTGTGTAGTTAATATGTATGGCAATACTTAATTCAGGTACACAATTTCCATTGAAAATGCTCTCAGATTCAATCTTGTATTGTTCAAATTTCAAAATTTTCCACTTTCAACATTAACATGCACCTATTCAGTGTTCTGCAATTGTGAGAGGGGTGCATCATGTACTTGGTTGTCTGTACCTACCCAAACTTTTCCATTAACACAATGCTTCAGAGAGCCATACCTATAATCTAAAGGCAGTATATAAAATATCTACAGGCAGAAAATATTATGAATTTTATGTGGAAATGTCCCCAAATTGCAGTATTTTAGCATCTATTTTTCAAACTTTTCCTGGGGGGGCATGCCCCCAGACCCCAGCATGCTCCGCATGCTGGGAAGTGTGCTTTGTACACCTCTATACCCGAGAGATTAGTACCTTGAGTTAACCCTCCCCTTTTATAAATCCTAGATCCGCCCCTGCAGTTATACCCCTTTTACACTTACAACAAGGGATACAAGATGTGCCCGCTACATGTAGACATGTAGACACTACTGGTTATGGTCCTGGTAAAGACAACTATGTGTCAGTATTCCTACATCTCATGAAGGGTCCATATAATCATGAGCTAACATGGCCATTAATAGCCAGGACAGTTTGAATGTACATTGTTGAACCAGATTAGGGATAGTGAGCATTTTTCAGGAACTTTGGCATTTGATAATCTTGCAGATAAATATGTAATGTGAGTAATTCATGAGGAAACAGCTGATGGTAGGGGATGGCCACAATTTATTACCACTACCAAACTTCTCCAAGAGATGTCTTCTACATGCCAATATCTAAAAGATGATTGTTTGTTTTTTCAAGTAAAGTACAGTAGATCTTGAAGTTGTGTTTTTTTGTGGATCTTGAAGTTGTGTTTATTTTGTATAGTAAGTGGTCGATAGTATATTTATATTGTAGAATGCCATGCCAGTTGCATATAATATACTGTGCATGCATGCAAATGCTGTTGGTATTTAAGTGGAGGGGTGGTACCACCATAAAAGGAAATTCTTTGGTAGTGCTCTTCCCACGCGGGTAAATAGAATTCGAAAGTACTAGCAGAAAATAAAAGCAATCATGTCAATATAGCTATTATAATACTGGTTGGATTTTATGCCAAAATGGCTAGTTTGTTCCACCAAAAACTATTGAAACACTCTAATAGAGCAGTCATTCTTCACTAAATTCTAATAGAGCAGTCATGCAATAAGAACTAGACCTTCATTGAAATAGACTTAGACAAGTAAACTTGTCAATACTCACTTGAACCATACATAGATATGGGGTATATATTTTATTGTGAGTGCCTTAATGCATGGAGGACCGCAGGTTTTATGTCATTATGCAATTATGCATCTACAGTAATATTTGCTATTAAAAAAGTTGTCAATCAAAAGAGTCGAGTTAAGTATTGCTTACATAGATCATACTATGAACCATTCTCCAAATCACAACTGTGTCATTATTTTATGTACTAAGTCACCTACAGGATATTTTAATAGTTATGTGAGCCAATGCATAAGCTGTAACATAATTCAACACCCTAAAGAACTATTGTAGAAGCATTTTGGTGACAATCAGTTTCAACCTTTGTGCATATAAAGTGAGTGCAAATTAATTTTTCTTCTGTTGACCAAATATTCATAACTATTCAGTATATTAGGCCCCGAGTCAGCTGTCTAGCTAATAATGTGACTTGTATCAGCTCATGAGTGTCAGGGTACAAATAATTTAGCTATATAGCTACGTAGACTAGTCATTTTATTTTCCCCGGGTTACCAGCACCCCTAATTTAACTAATTTATAGTCTGCACACAGAAGTTTGCACAATAGTATAGCCTAAATATTTCTAGGGGGGGATTTTTACTGATTTCACGGTTTTGGGGGTTATCAGCGAAAATTTTATCTCTAGTTTAGACCTTCAAATACGTTCGGAAGTGTTTGCAAATCCGAAAAAAATTTATTTTTAGCAACATTGCTCAACCTTGAAACATTTGCCCTTCGAAATATTTAGGCTATACAGTAGCTAGGCACGCTAAGCGGAGTGTGCGCTCAAAAAGAGGCAACGTTGGGCGTCTAAATGTGCAGCGCCTCTTCTTTTATTACGCGCGTCTCGTATTGGTTACGCGCCTCGTCCCTTGAGATTTGGTCAAGAGTGATTAATTGCTATGGTTTTGACAGTGTGAGCGATAATTACCACATCGGTTAACCACTATAAAAAAGATATTCGTCCAGTAATTGTGTTATATTAGTCTATAGGGTGATTCGTGTCGCACATGGCAGCTGCTACTTTAGTGTTAAAAATGTGTAGTAAAAGTCCTCATCGTGATGTGAGATCGAACACCAGAAACTGTCATTTTTGGCGAGGAAGAAACGAAGAAACTACTGCCCAAGATGGCGAGTATTCAGACCCATCTGATAACGAAGAAAAGGACCAGGTAGAACAAATACTTACAACTGGCTCCGTTGGCACATTTGCCAGACAATGGGTCGAAGCTCAGGAGAGAAAACCAGTCCAAACGGAGAAGAAGCACAGTGTCAAGGAATGCCCTCAACTTGTCATCGCACCATATTTCGGCAACTTTGCTGGCCACAAGATGACTTTCAACGTGAAAAGAAATTCACACAACATCTCCGTGAGGGTTGAAGGCACAAACGAGAAGACCTCTTTTTATCACCAGCACGACACCAAGTTGTACGGCGTCAGAGATCAGTGTTTAAAGTTTGTCCACGAATCAAAGGTCGATCCCATCCCTGGGTTTAAAAGAAAGCCGCTATCACTGGCCTTCCTGTGCGAACAAGCTGCGTTGGTTCACCTGGATAAGATCGACGTGAGTAGAATGCCGTCGAAATACCGAGAGTTGTTCAGAGGCACAGCGCAACAAGACGTTGTCATACACATTTGGCCACGGAGTTTGTACAAGACGCCAATCATCATGAGAGTGAAAACGAACATTGCTGTTGGTGAGTTTGAGTGGATGTTGTGCCACCGACTGTCACTACCAAACCCTTCACACATCACTCTCTATCACAATGACTTCATTCATCCACTCAGAACAACCAAAGATGATGAACTAATGTTGTTACCTGAACACAAGGAACTGCACTGTGTTCTGTCACCTTCAATCTATCATGATCTTGGAGTAACCACCAATGAGAGAATACTTGTGGTGTCTGTTATGGAGCACGGCATTACTGATGTCAAGGTCCATTCAGGCATGCAGTTACAGCATTTTGAGAGAATCATTCGTCAGCGGTTCAGTCTCAGCCCAGACAGTTTCTTGTACATTCCTGAAGTGATTGCTTCACAGAGTTCAATCAAGATGTCCACTTTGTTAGCAGATGACAATTTGAGTATTCTTAGTACAACAACAAGAAACTTACCACTCATCCAAGGAATTGGCTCCCTACCAGTCAAAAGAATGTATAAGAATCTACCACTGTATGCTAAAACAATTGAAGATCTAAAACTATTTCAACACAGTTTGATTACTGTCTTTGAGGTGACAGGCCCAACTGTTCCCATTGAGTTCAAAAGATTTAGTGATGGTGCTCCAGGCACTGGATCTGTAGGCTCACGAAGTTCAGGAGAGAATTTTGTTTTTATCACAGAAAAAGCTAGTGCTGTCAGTATCAATCCGGATTGGTCAGTACCAACTCTGTTACATTATGTAGACTGTATGACGGCATTTCCTTATGTTGACATTCGTCTTGGTAGCAAGACACTTGAAGGCAAGATTGGCAAATCATTAGTTAAGCAGTGGACTAAGAAAGAGAAAGGACAATTGTGTTTGAAAAGCAAGTTACCACACATGACTTGTGGACTGCACTGAATTTTGATTTTATACAATGTAATTTTATTTATTGAAATTGGAACTTTTTAATCAAACATAGCCACTCACTTAACAGCCACAATCTCTGTACATAACTTTTTTTTCCTTTTTGATTTTATGATTTTTGTTGAATGTAACAGTAATGTATAATTTGTGTTGGAAGTGATAAATTGTAATTAATACAAATTTTAAATCGATTTGTTAATTGACATCCGGTTAGCTGCAAATAAACGAATTTTACGATGGCCACCGGTGGCGGGGGTTCGCAAGAGGCAAACGTCCCAGGACAGAAGCTGGCGGAGTTTTGTGCACAGCTGGACGACTATACACCAACGGTAAGGGACACAGCTATAAACTGTGTTATATCTCAACGCGTGTTTGTGTATATAGCGTTGGGTGGTCTTTAGTTAGAACGCACCTTGTGTTTTGCTTCTCCAGATACCAGACGCAGTGACACAGTATTTCTTACAAAGATCTGGTTTCAATTCAGACGACCCCAGACTGTAAGTGTGGAATATGCTTAGTACGCACAGAATCTGTCAACACTTGGGTTGGGAATCACTACAGTTCACAAGTATTGTGTGTGTTAGCATGCTGTGTGTGTGTGTGTGTTAGCATGCTGTGTGTGTGTGTGTGTGTGTTAGCATGCTGTGTGTGTGTGTGTGTTAGCATGCTGTGTGTGTGTGTGTTAGCATGCTGTGTGTGTGTGTGTTAGCATGCTGTGTGTGTGTGTGTGTTAGCATGCTGTGTGTGTGTGTGTGTGTTAGCATGCTGTGTGTGTGTGTGTGTTAGCATGCTGTGTGTGTGTGTGTTAGCATGCTGTGTGTGTGTGTGTTAGCATGCTGTGTGTATGTGTGTTAGCATGCTGTGTGTGTGTGTGTTAGCATGCTGTGTGTGTGTGTGTTAGCATGCTGTGTGTGTGCGCACAGAGGGTCACGCTCCATGGAAAGGTGTACATGGATATCCTAACACCACTAAATGACCAAATGAATGGTGGATGTACAGTGTTTTTGTTAGCCAGTGTCCATGGTTTCAAACACAAACAACACTACAGACTTATTTTTAATGGATGGGCCTATCACTTAACAGTGAGGTGGGACTGTGTAATGTTCCGTGCTTGAATTTTACAAGTAGTTAGTCTAAATGAAGATTAAAGTGTTGGTTTATACATGTGTGTTAGTACAAACTGTGAAAATCATAGAGAAAACATAGTTGGGGTGATTTACTTGAACACAATGACACATTGTGAAACAGAGTCATCTCCATGCGTAACTATCTGTACTGAAGTCAGATAGTCTATTGGCTAATGACTCAACAGCTTCCTATATCCCTGTAGTGAGGTCTGGTTTGTTGTATGACATTGAATTTGTATGGTAAAGACTGTGAATAGGATAGTCATTCTCTTTGCTTCATTCTTCCCTCCATTTTCAAATCCCTCCGATTTTAAAAGGCTTTGGCTTTTTTATGAGTCCTGACAAGGGAGATTCATGTTTCATGGAATCCTATTTCTGTCTCCTCAGATTTCCTACCTGTAAGAATTGACTGGTCATCCTTCTAAACAAGAAGACTTCTGAAATTTCACTCATAATGATTGCTGCTACATCCTGTCTGGCTAAGTTCTTTAGAGGTGGACAAAATTAGTTTCTCCATACAGACAGGTATCCTTGACATTGAACTGTGTTAGCCTCTATAGGGAACACTGACAACATTTTTTGGTTATTGTTGAGTTATCTAAGGAATTGTCTGTGGCAAAGACCAATTTCCTAGAGATGATCTGAGTAATGTTTATAGATGATGTAACTAATGTGTCTTAACTTTACCACTTAGAGACTGGAGGGTGAACACAGATGGATAGATCTAGAAGTAGGATATGCTTACACGCCTTTTAATACAAAACCAATGAACATTGAAGTTTGCTAGGGCTCAGTATATCTTTAGATAGCACTCCACGTAGCAAAAAATGTACTTTGTTTTGAACCTCTGTTAGGCATGTGGAACAGCTTTTTTTTCCATTTCACCAAGAAATTCAGGGGCACTTAACAAAACAAAGTGTGTAGTAATATCAATAGTAAATTATTTACTCTTGGTAATATCAAGAGTAAAAATATTTAATCTTGAGAGTGAATTAAAGCAAGCAATGTGTAACACATGTGCTACCTCTTCTGGAGCTTGTGTGAGGTGTTTAGAAATTGTTTGATAAAGGGGACAAATTATGCTTGGCTACTTGACCAAACACTGACCAAGTATAACACTCAGTGGTCATACCAGGAGATAAGACTGATGGCCTGTGATGATGCTATCCTTTACAAATCACTTCTTTGAGTCTGGTAACAGATAGTGAGCATTGGGGGTTCCTTTGGACAAGTACACAGTTGAAAGTAGAGTGATGCAATGAGAAGTTGGGATTCATGAGATATCCGACTCAGTGCATGACTGGCTGGTTTAGCAACATGACACCTTTAATAATTACAATCTCATTAGGCAGTAAATGATTCTGCTTGGCTATATTGTTAGTTGGTCCTGTGACAGATGTGATTTGAGTGGGACTATTCACCCATTGATCATGTGGTTATTAATCTAATTCACCTTCTAAGACAACTCTTGAAATGTTTGATGACATAATATTTGTCTGTAGTCACATCCAGTCCAAAGATATCAAATGGGTTTACTTCATTCTGTTTGATGATGGCATGAGATAATCTAGTTAGATCTCCCATTTACTATTGAGGTCAACTCAGTAATGTCTTTTGTGTGCTGTTGGGACTGCTTTGGCTGCTTTGAAGTGGAATGCTTTTCACAAGCCCATCCAAACATGATTTCCTCCAGTGTCAGAAAGGCTAACTTTAAAATAGAAGCCTACCCTGAAAGATGGGCGTACATTGTGATTTCCACATGTGTGATAACCATTAAATTATAATGTTGTAGTACAAATAGGTGGGAAGGACTGAGTGTACTTCACATGGGAGTGAAGTAACTAACATTGTAGTACTTATAATATACTTTTAGTTGTATAGTGTTTTGGTTACTTTGGTAGCACTCCTAGTTATGTCTACGATTATGAACACTGCTGTGTTGTTTGTTAGACAGGTTGGATGTGTGCGTGTGTGTGTGTGTGTAGTGTAGTGCATATGGTGTGTGTGTGTGTGTGTGAATGTAGTGCGTGTGTGTGGTTGAGTGCAAGAATTTGTCTAAAAAACCCAGAACCAACTACCAGTCATACTTGGAGGATCGTGTGGCCTGACAGACAAAAGCACATACGTGTAGTGTTGAGTGTGTGTGAGTGCACGTAGTACGTATCAGTGTAGCCTTTTAATGGCAGTATTGATGATGTATGTGTATGCCTTCACAGTTATAGGATGTTTATTAAACAAATGCTGTTGTCCATTGAGTATAAAGGCACTGAACTGACCCAAAGCCTGTTCATTCAATGTCTATAAATTCTCATTGAGAAGCCTTGTAACATTGTATACCAAAATTTTATGAATACCACATACAGTTCAGCAGGAGTTGTAGCACCTCACAAGCATAGCACCATTAAGAGGTGTTGCTTTTGTCAGGAAATAAAAATATTGCCATGTGTGTTATACATGTATACTTTAATGCTTTGTATGTGTTTCTGTTTTCACCTAACATCTACTAAAGTTGATTGTGCTCATAGTTCAAGTGTATGTGTCTTTGTTTCATAGCAGAATCATTTTTGTTTAATGATAGAACATTTTGATTAATGATAGAATGGTTTTTCTATAGCGTTAGCTAGCAACACACATACATGCACAAACATTTATGCACTATAATTTGTTGCTAGCCTACTGTAAATGACACTTAACCAATAGTTAATCTAACGTCTTTCCTGGCATGCTATAGAGTTGAACAGCAATCCAGGTGGTTACTGTTTGATTGGTAGTGACATCAGCACCTAGCTGTCACAATTGTATGGTATCTGTTGTAATAAGGTAACCCAAGTATATGCCTTGTATTAACCTCAACTGCTTCCTTGTCAGGCTTCTGGTGGTTATACAAAAAGCCTTACAAGATGTCTTTTCTACATCTGCTTTGGTGCCAACATTGTCCTCCCCATGTTCTATTTTTGGGTGCATGTATTAAAAGTATTTTTATTTCTCAACAAGTTGTATTGAATGGTTCTTTGTTGCTTGTGGTGTAAGGTTCATGTGTGTGTGGCTGTGTCAGTTTCCAATAGTGGGCTGTGGTTGTAGCCAAATTTTGATACTCTGACCAGGTTTTGATAGTGGTCACAGTCTCCCTGAGGTCCCTTGTGTTTTCTGTGGTCAGATGTGTGAATTAATGGTTTATTATTGTATGTTTGTATCAATTAAGGATGGTATAGTGTTAAAGAACTGGTAGGTTGTTTTTCTACTCATATTCACTTTTCACCTTGGCTTGTTAATAGTAACACTTTTATTCATCAACTTGTTTGTTTCCACAGGTCTCCTATTAGTGGTACATTGGGTTTGTCCTCTCCCAGTTCCTATGAATTTAGTTTCATGAAGTTGTTGCAATCAAAAGCCTTTTAACTCTTTATGTCTTATCAGCTTCTTTTGATACATGTATAGCTTCTGTGTACCACCAGACAGATGATGATGTTTCTATTCAATTGTAGGGTTCACCTCATCTCCCTGGCTGCCCAGAAATTCATCTCTGACATTGCCAATGATGCTCTACAACACTGCAAAATGAGGGGAGCTGCAACAGCTGTCAGGAAAGCAGGAAAGGTTTGTTGTCCTCAACAAGAGAAAAAACTCTTAGGTCAAGTCCCAAGAAGGGAGTACAATTGTATTAGTGTAGGAAGTTGGTGATCCTGTTTCTGATCTTGTTTCAGTAGATGTGGGGCACTTTGGTGCCAGGAAATTTGAAGCCAAATCTTTTGGGCACTAAGTCAGTTTGTAGGCTCCTTGTACACTGGCTACACTGTTCTTTGTAGTGGATGTAGGAAGGTACTGAGCAGTGGTTTGCTGGTGAAAATAAGTAATAGTTTTTCTGAAGGCTTCAGTGTGTTACTGGAATAAATTAATGATAACAAGATAAGCATTTCAAAGCCGTAATTTTGATAATTTCCAAAACCCAATTCCTAAATTGTAAACTATGTGGTGAGGTTCTTTAGGGGTCTCCCTGGGATGAAGGATACTTTATTAATGATGTTCCCATGAAGAACAAATTTTATTTTTAAATACGTTTCTAATTCTGAAAAGGGATTGTCTCCATGTGTTTCAAATCTCAACTATAAGTGTTATTTGTGATAGCAAATACAGTGTAGAATCATTATATTAATGTTTTCATATCTCTGAAGAGAGTTTTTAAAACTATTACTTTAGAAGTGTTCGAGTTGTTTCATAATTCTTGCCTCGTTGATGGTAAACATAGCCCCAGCCATCCTATTGTATTTGTATGCAGTAAAGTGACATTGTTTTGTAAAACTCACCATCTGTTGACTCTTAATGTGCGGTATCGTTCAATATGTTCGGAACTTCGGTTTTCTCCCACTAGCATGTCTGGATGGTTCAACACATAAGGGTAAGTTTTGATGACTTGTTCACAATGTTTATAAGCAAAGTCGATTGTCTAATTGTGTGGTGTAGCCTAGTTGGCTGTGTGTTGATATTCACACTATAATATACCAGTGGTCAATAGGCTATTTAATGGTCTATGTAACAGTGTGGTCAATTAAATATTGTGTTATAAATATATTTTATTGATTTATTGGATTCAGAGTAGTGTTATAATGTAGCAAACTTTCTAGTAATAAATATGTCTTGCTACAGCTGTGAAATTTTAAGTATTTGATGTAGCTAGCAAACCAGTTGATTTTTTTTTTTGCCACAGCTTACAATGGAACACGGATTGTTCATATACGGGGATGACTCTGTACTACTTTACTTTCATGAACTACAAGACGTGTACTAACAGTGTTAGCCCATCACTTATGGCCTGACAAATGTTACACGTGTGACATGTGGTGGCTGTCAAGATGTTGCCAGTCGTAATCTCATGCACAATTGACTTATAAGTAATTCGTGTATTAATCTACCAAGGAAAAGTCATTCTGTCTAATGCAAAATCGTACAAGATATGTGGTATAACTGTGTTATACATTAAGCTAGTCAAATAGTCCATGTAGAATATTGTAAGGGACATTCTAAGGGTCAGAGGAGTTCACATGGATTAAATTATTAGAAGAAACTTCCTATCAATGTTGATGATGCCTTATGGCTGCTGTTTCTATTGCATTAGGAATTGCTACAAATGATTACCATCTAACCTCTCATGTGGCACTAGTCTTTACCATATATGGCAATACATTGGACTTTAATTCAATTATTGTATAACTTGTGTGTACCCATAAGCATATGTCCACAAGATGACCTGTCATTTTTGGATCGATGTAATTCAGTGTTTGTGCATGGAGTGTTGTTTCCTCTTCTTTCTTGTCATGTTGATACACTGTCACCTTGTCATAATGTCGTGATGTGTACATGACACTCTTTGCTAACAAGATTTACATGTGTAGTTGTGACTTGACAGATCCCCAAGGTTTCTGTGTGCCGGCAGTGTTTGAAAAACTTGTCCATGCATGGTTTCTTGAGGGATGCATTTTAGAATATGGCGACTGCTTTAGTCTACCAACTTGTACAAACTATTTTCTATAACTTTTATACTGGTTTATAGAAGCCAAAAGTTTGCAGCTGCTCTTCTAAGATCCGTCGACTAAAACTCTTTTGTAGCAGTTTGGTTTTGAATGAGAATATGTGGTTTACTTTTATTAATAGCATACAATTGGTCAAGAATTCATAATTGCAATTTACCCGTTGCGGTTTTGAACTGTTCAGTTGTAGTAGAGTACATGATGTAGCACCCTTGCAGTTTAGTGTAAACTTTGTAAGGTGGTTAAGAAGGGAATTGTCTAGGGAAATACATTGGAAAGTTGTGCTGTCATGATTTATTATGGTGTGTGTATGTTTATGGTATTGTGGTCATTAGCCATGTCATGTGATAACTTGTGTGTTGTTTACTTCTGTAATCTAATAAATAATATTTTAACTTGTAACTTGGTGAATAGTGTTGGTAGAACTGTTTGCTTGGATACAGAAACTGTTCGGTTTGTCTTATTAGTCAAGCAAAATATTCTTCATTAGTTGTGCTTACCTGTGAGCTGTAATTATCTTAGGTTCATGTAAGACATACACCTGCAGTTATATTAGTCTTAGTGGACTCTCAAATTGAATGGTATTGTCTCTTGATTTGAAGACTAAGTTTTGTGGTCTTTAGCTGTGATTATCTTTGAAAAAAAGACCTTTGCATGACATAAAAACTTGCACTAGTGAGTTTCTAAAATTGCCAGTCACTGAAATGTTCCTGGCCTGCATTGATGCATTTATACTGTACAAGAGTTTATAATTGAATGGTGCTAACCCATTTTACTTGATCCTTATTGTGAAATCCAATCAATTTTTGTACCAATGAATTTTATTTTATATCATTAGCACCCATGGTAACTCAGGCTTATCATATCAACCAAAAATTAACCTCTCCAGGTTTCTGTAATTTGTGTCATTATTTGCCAACAAGAGCTAGCCATAATCTTGTATCAACACAACACTACTTGTGCAGTACAATGGCTACCTGGGTGGTCGTTGGTCTTTATATGGTTTCTGTTTAGCTTACTCCTTAGTCTGTGGTCTCATATTGGTCTGAGCACTTGCCAAATTTATGAGAAGTTATGTTAGCAGATTGATGATATCAGTACCACTTGGTCTGAAGAGGTTTAGATTTAATGGCTAGTGGCATTCTACGATAATTTGTGGTTGACACCTTGAATATCCAGGTTGCACTAATCGTTTTCATTGGTAAAGTTCAATAGTTCAGAGCTTTGGCTGTGTGCTTGCTAGATTTTGTTTGCGTTCACATAAGGCAATATTCTCTTTGACTTACCTGAGAGTTTGTAAATGGCAACAAGAGTTTAGATGGGGAATATAAACTCTTTGTCATAGCTCGTGGCAAAAATAATATCCTATTCATTTGAAACACAGTACTGTTAAGTATTCCTCAATCCTTCGTAAACTGTTTATGTGACATATCCTGGACTATACTCTATCATGTCCATTAGTAGTTCATCTCAAAACAGTACCATGATCTCATAAGGAAATGCATGTATTAACCAATACATGCTGTTGTTTTATTTACACACAATAATATTATTATTAGTAATTAGAGTTACCAATAAATTATTTAGTATCAGTTAATGACATTAAGTGGGAGAGGATCAATTTGTACTGGCTGTAATGAGCTTAATCTGTTAGTCTAGTGTGCTCCCTTAACTGTGACTAGGTGATTTGTATGTACATTTGTATGTCAAATTATCGAAGCTATATTGAATTAAGAATAATTTTAAACTTAAGTTAGTGCAAAAGTGAATGGTGGAAAGATGGCAGCATTAGAAGATTTCTCTTGTTCTGTGTCTCTTATCTCTGCTCCATGTGTCCATGGTTATGATAAAGTGTGAAATGTGTCACTGAATAAAGGAAGAGGAATGAGCTCATGAATATGATTTTTTCAGGTGGTCAATTGATTAAACAATATTAAGTGTCTCATGATTTATTGTTAATTGAATTCTTTTAGTGGCAGATATTCTGAATTAACTCATAGACAATTATTGGTTTGTAAGATGATAATTCTATGACAGCTGTGTGTGTGGGTACATATGTGTGTGTGGGTACATATGTGTGTGTATATGATGCAAGTGATGTTTAAAGGGTCGAAGACTGTCTGTGGTGTGGGATAAGATCTACCTTCCATCTTCAGTGTGGAGTATGGTAGTCCACTTGTAGTATTGTGAGAAAGCCAGTAATATTACCAGGAGGATTAACGCATGGCTAATTAGACTGTGCCAATATTTACGTTTGCTATGACAACGTTTTTTCGTGCATGCAGATTGTATATTTATCCAGCTAATGGAGTGATCATTGTGATCAAACCTGATGCGCCATATGTTACCCTCCTGCAGAGTAGTTGTGCGGCGATTAATTACCTAATGGTCTGTGTGTAGGATATGACCACATTGTACACACGTAAACCATGTGGTTAGTGTAAACTTGATACTTGATGGTTATAATCCAGTAGAACAAGCATATCTTGTCAATGGAACTTACAGCACACATAGATAAGGATAGAACACATAAGCAAGCTCTTCAGTTGTCGTATACACGATCACCAACCCAGTGAACTTCTTCGGGTGGTGCACACACACACAAGTGTGCACATAGCCATCCACCAGATGATGCTTTCCACTATTAGTAGTGGACTTGATCCCTTGTGGATGTGTCACTTGTCATCTGTGTCTAGCAACTTCATGTCATCTTCAAAATCGGTGGTGACAAATGTCACATTTTGACATTGTGGAAGGAACAGCATTCTGCACCTTCCTCAGTCTTTCCTGGCACACATCCATCCTTATATTCTTATTATGGACAACCCTTAGCACACGCCACACATGCAATCTACTGTAGTATATAGTTTCCTTTTCTCTAAGCACAGTGATGTTTAGTTACGTGCTGAGCGATAATGTGTTTGCACTGAATGGTAACACTTCATCCACGCCATTTGTCTTCAATGCTCTACATACTAATTATGTAATGTAATTGTTTTTATTATAATTCTATAGTGCCACTTCAGTAGCCATTATCATGTCGTTACTAGGTGTTGCATAAATAACACTCATTCAATCATAAAACTACAAATTACTAACTGTTCGTAATTAGCCACATAATTTTATGCTTACAAATATTTATATTAAATCCCCATTGCTGCCGAATACTCTCAAAATCTTACACTGTCATACAAACTAGTACCGACTGAAATTTGACCGCCACATAATTAGGGAATACAAGTCAACCATGTGTTCATATTACAGAGCTGCCCGCAGATTGAAATTAGAGCTCGTAATTTTTAATAGTGGCGAATGGCGCAATTACTCATGGTGTCATTTGATTTCTGTAGGTAAAACAGAAAGACCATGTTTATAAAATTGTGGTGCCCGTAGATTCAATACTTTAATTTGAATTTGCATGAGATTTATGGGTTAAGTGTGTTAAGTGAAAAGTTTACACTGTGCACAAGATAATCAGAATTTAATAAGATTAAGGATGATCTTCAGTGGCTTGCACAGGCAGCTTTTTGCAAGCTTCTCCTCAAGTGGTGACTACCACTGGCTTCAGTAATTAGATGCTTGTTGCAAATATTTTCAAACGTAATTTGAAAGCTTGTAATGACTGCTGCTTGCGGTTTCTCAATCCATTCAATATCTTCACTTAGTAACACGGCACTTATTAGAAATGGATTAGATGAAACAAGATCCCTTTTCACTTTGCAAACCAATCATTAGTGTATTCTATTGTAAAGTCTTTTATGATAATGGAACTTTCATATGATATAGTATTGCGTACGTTAAGAATGTTGGCTATGCCATGTTTTGTTTGAACAAATAACCACTGATCTGATATGTATTGGCAAGATGGACTCTTGGTGTTAGACCATGTACTATGTTGGTAAAGACAAGTAAGTTTTATTCAAGCTAATGTGTTGTGTGATTGTGTGTCTTCTGTTGTCAGTCTATTATCCAGTCTTTCCTCATCCAGAGACAGTTAATGATTCTCTCATAAAACATTTGATCTCAACAGATATGATGAAGATCATGCAATGTTGGCCTACACACTTTTGTGTTTGCATGTTTCTTAGAAATAATAGACATGTAATTTTGATTTTCTATAGCTTCATTGGTTTCTCACATTTCAGTTTAGCACATGCATGGAGGATGTTCCTAAGTGTGGTTTTGTCAGTATGTAGTTAACCATGGCCTGAGCGGGTGTCTGGGCGCATACTGATATAACCTTGTAATCTGATATGGAAACTTACCATATGCCAGTTCAGTATAGTCATGAAGGTGCTGGTAGTATTTTAGTGTAGCATATTTTACATTCCAAGACCATTTGTGCTCAGCAAGAAATTGCATAATGTGTCAGTACAGCCCCACGAGAAGGAGTTAGGCTTACGCCTCGTGTAGTCTTTATGAGGCTTCTACATTTCTAGATCTTTTTCACCACATTAAGGTGCTCTGCGTCCATTGATACTTGTTGGCTCTGTTTACGTTAGCCATTCATTGGTCGTCTCTTTATGAATAGCTTCTATTGCACACACGGGATGCTGCCTTACTGTACTAAGCTTGTACTTTTGTATATGTTGTACAAATTGATAGGCATTTGAGCTGATCAGAGTTGTACGTACCCTACGTGATTACATGTATTGTGCTGTACATCCACATCGTAAGGTTTTACTTGCCAACTTGTCTGTACATGATGGTACTATCCATCTGTCATCGGTTGGAGTTGCGGTTTGTTAGTTTTCAACCAAAGTACACATCACGTTGACCACTAAGTAGAACAGTTTTATTGGTGCTATAGTTACGTTACTAAGATGGTCCACATACTCACATGAGAGTTTATACAAGATTATTCCCCCAACATTAAAATGTGACCAAGCAAAAAATTATGACCATAATGAAAAATGTGGTGATGATTTTAATTTACATAGCATCAATGTTGAGTGTACCAGTACATTTCAATTTCAGCCCACAAAGTAGCTGAACAGTCCACTCCTACACTGTACCATAGGACATACACATTTGAGATGAATATGATTTGTGTAGCTAAAACATTAGCTACAGTTGTATGTGGTTTATTGACATTTATGAATAGACTCCTACGTACCATTGTGAAATTTTAGAAAATATAGTCATTAAGACATTATGGAGTATAGCTGCCTTATAGTGATAATCTTGATTGGTACCGCCCAGGTTTTGAACTTGCTAATGCAGTCAATTTTCATGCTTGTAGCAAAGCAATATATATTAATGCCATCCTGAGGGCTTCTATGGAGTCTATGGTTCTGATGTACATGTATGGAATGTTTCGGATAGTGATCCAACCATAGGACTGTGACATCAATTAGTGACTGAAGCTTGTGGAATTCACTGGTTGGATTGGCCAGTGATATTGATCATTGAAAAGTGATAGTTAATGGATGATCTGTACAGTGTAATATGTAGTTGTACTAGTGTGTGCAGTGGTGTAATCTGTGATGTATGAACAATTCATGCTCAATCTTGGCTACTAATCGTTTCTGTAGTAAGTAATTTCACTACATGATACATGACATGACTATTATCTACAATACACGAGTTATCTTGCCCACTGTCCATCATGCCTGCTTCTGTCAGCAGAATTTGTATTATGAGAGTGTTGTGTTTTGATGTGGTTTTGTAACTGATTCTTACAGTTTTATTACTAATTACTTCATGTACAGAATGGTGCAATCCTATGTGTATTGAATGGATACTGTTGCATGTGATAATATTCACAAAGCTTTTTTTTATCTGAATATGCCTGTTGCTAATTGTTTGTATAGACCTAGGGCTTTGTTGAGACTTGCCTGATATAATTGCAAGTCATGAGACCTAATTTTTAACCACCTGCAAGTTAAAACCCAAAGTCTGCACATGATCCAAAGTGAAGGGTAAGAGTCATGGGACAGTACGACCTGTAAGCTGATATCAAATGTTCACATAATTAAGATGTGTTAGGTGAGCCACGTGACCTAATTTAACTAACGACAATTTGATATCAAAGCTTTCACTTATGGGACCAGTCTTTGAATCTAGACCACCTTGTCTTCCGGCTTTTTTTTTACTCACCAATGAAGCCATTGCTTTTGCCAGCCTGGCACTGATTTACACTCCTACAGGTGCTAATGGCCATACCAACGTTCAGCTGCTAGGCTACTAACATATTCACAACTTCCCATGACAGTGAATCCTTTTAAAGTGATACCTGAACGTACATGTTGGCTTAACTGTGATGATAAGGCTATTTGGTGGTAAGCCACTCTCTCAGCATACCTTGTGTAGAAACCCAAGATGTTCTAACTGTTTGTGTTAGTAAAAAGATAGTGTCTTTTTCTATCACAGCTCCACTACTCCTACATAGCACTGTACCTTAAGCCATAAATTCTTTGTTGACTTTGCCTTTCATAAAATGTTTTCAATATTTGGCTATAGTAATCGTAACTTGAAAGTACTTATGTACATTTTGACTTGTCGAGCTTCGTCAGCGTTTTTGGTATTAAGTTGCATCAGCATATTAGGGATTTCATTATTATTACAAAGTTTTAAAATAAATTTTATTCTCATGTACTGTTAACAGTTTTTGGGGCTGGCTTGAACACAAAACTGGTCACACTTTCCTGTGACAGTGTTACCTGTTGTCAGTGCTACTATCTCACCTTTCAAGGGAAATTACACACAATGATTTCAACAGTTCATTAATGTCTCAAGTGCACACATAATGACCACAGTTACAGTAATAAAGTATACCGGATGAAACCACAAACTGTATATCAGATTGAATGAAAATGAAGATGTACTGTTTGTAGAATTCTTGACATGCACATCTACACAAGCATTTTTCCACTGTAATTTGGACTACATGTGGCGCTAACACAGTACATGGCAATATCTGGGATACAAGCATTAATGGTGTTGAAGTATCAGGTGATTCTATACAGCCTCACATATGCTCTTCTTCCTGTTCTTGAATGAGCTCCAGCACTTATACAACAGGAGCATGGGATAAAACCAGCTGTCTTAGCCAACAGCCAGTTAAACACTGCTAACAGGTGATAGCGAGACACAATGTAGTCTACATGTTAACCAATGCTACAAGCTATTCTTGCTATGTGTAATTTTTATATTGAAAGTCTCCTCAGTTATGTGGGCTCCATGCATTCTTTCAGTTCCTGATGCCTTCACAAGTGCTTCCAATTGTACATCAATAGATCAAGTTTTGTAGTAACCCTTTGATGATTTCAAGCTGTCTACTACATTGTATTAGATCCATGAACCACTCTCTTTTTAAAATGAATTGAAAAAAGTCTTATGCTACTTTAGGGGATTTGTTTCGTAGAGGGATTTTATTCTTGTGGTCCCACTCCGATAGGATTTCCCTTTATGGAATTACAACTGGGTATTACTAATGTAATGACCAATTTATGCCAATTAGCTGGTTTATTTAGTTTATATCCAATGTACATTTAAACTTATCAGTGACTACAAACTGAGTTTTGTAAAATAAACAAGTTACTGTTGGGTTAGCCATCATGTACATACAAGTGTACATAACATTACTACATTAAGTAACAAATTAGATTTTATATCGATCTGTTGGTAGTACAAACTGTTTATTGTATTGTATTTACTGTAGGACAAGAAGTACACATTGACTTTGGATGATTTGGGTCCAGCCTTGAGTGAATATGGAATAAATTTAAAAAAACCAAACTATTTCACCTAATGCCACTTCTTCACATGATAATTACTTAATTGGTCAAGAAAACTGTAGCCATGTTGTAGTTTATTTGTATTTTAATTTTGTGCTTTAAAATTGTAAATGTGTCCATGAGTTCAGTTGTACAATTATTGCTGATAAATTATTATTATTGTTTATTTATTTATTGTGGTTGATTTTCCTGTTGTTTTTTAATGATAATTTCCTGTTTCCACTTAGGTAGTGCTTGAAATTTGGAGGCTTTGGCTTCTTTTATCTGCTCAGTCTCTGCTTCCTTTGCAAGGAGTTTTTGTCTAGTGATGTAAGCATATGCAATACATGGTCTTATTAGGTCATCATCTATACTAACTTTTCTGCTTCCTTTTTGGCAAGTAGTTTTCTTTTCCAAGGTGGTATATCAACCCACTTCTCTTCTTCCTCTGTTTGCTGTGTACACACAAATATGTGATGAAGTAAACACATCTAAATCCATATTATTGTGGTGGGTTAACTGCTTAGCACAGACAGTGATGCACTACATAGGAGCCACTTGACTGATATGGGTGGGTAGTTGGAAAAGGCGGACACGGACATTTTCAAAAAGCACTTTTACATTTATGCAGTATATGCTTTTACATTTATGTAAGTTATTTTTCATACCCAATGCTGTTTTTACAGCAGTCTTCGCTTCGAGACCCAGGCGTCGATCCTTTCATAGCGCTTATCCATTTATAAGCGCACGTGCGAAGGACTAGACCAGCACTCCACAGCTTGCCAAAGACCATAATTATGGTGTTGTACACATGTTCTAAAGTCTAATACAGAGTTATATAGTTGTAGAGATTAGCTTGTATGCCCCATGCAACTTAGTTTAGCAGGCCAAATCCACAATCTTACGCCTTTTAGTATAAGGCGCAGGCGCTTATACCAAGTGTTGAGGATTTCAAGGACCTGGCCTACGGGATTAAGTTGGGACATGCTAGATTAATCTCTGTGACTCTGAATTAGATTTCTAGAGCACGTATACAACACCATAATGGTCTTCAGAGTGCTAGTCTATCCTTCGCACGTGCGCTTATAAATGGATAAGCGCTATGAAAAGATCGACGCCTGGGTCTGGAGGCGAAGACTACTGTAAAAACAGCGTTAGGTATGAAAAATAACTGTTATATAAATGTAAAAGTCCTTTTTGAAAATGTCTGTGTCCGTGTCCGCGTCCGACCGTATCCGCCTTTTCCAACTACCCGATATGGGTGGACTGGTGGATGGTTGATAAAATCATTGCATAGCATCAAAGGGCTTCTAACAGGTGTGTATGTATCAAATTATGTTACAAGTGGGCATGGTTTTTGTAGACAGCTATTAATTATCAACTCTTGATATATCACTTATCTTTGGGATAATGATCTGTCAAATATGAGGTTACATTATAGTGTGTATAGAGTTACTGATCCCACCATAAATATACTCTAACAAAACGGTCATAACACAATAGTGTTATTATGCTGCAAAAATTGTCCCTTATACCACTGGGATTCTTGATAGCTATTAGTAATAATAATGCTAATAATCTTTTTCACAATGCCCATGTGTACCATATCTATTGTGTTTTCTGCTTTTTCCTGACACTGAAGATATCAAATATGTGACCCAGTCTGAGAAAACTGGTTTTATCGCCCATGTCAGCAGATTCGATTTTTCATCCAGGACACAAAGCTACATGAATAAACTATCTAATTCCACAATCAAAATCAGCTAGACTTGAGTGGTCTGGTTTTGCTGGCTGCTTTTCCCAAGCACAGTGGCAATCCGTACGTGCAGTGTGGGACCTTAATGGAGCTCTGGTCAGCCTGGGGATGACTATGTGGCTGCATAGCTCTGTGCTGTTGAATAAGTAACTGTGCTGTGAATTTCCTTTCATTTTAGCCAATTTTGATACCTCAATGGCCCAAAGTTTGGCCTAATTCACTCCTATGCCTTCCTTTTCAATTTTTGAACACCATCTTGCCTGCCTTCCAGGCCCCCCCGCCTCCCACCCCTTTTGCAGCTTGCCTGATACAGTCAACCTCAGTTTAAAAACTATCTAAAATGGCGGGAAACTTAGTTGTTGGCTACTTGCACAGTGGATGCTGTGGAAGGAAAGGAATTGGTGTAAAACATGTGAAAATTTGGTACACATAGCTTCAACCATTGGCGAGCTACAACACACTAAATACTTAAAACCGGCGTTTCTTGATACTTTTAAATAGGTGATAAGACCGGTTTTCCCAGACTGGGTCACATATTACTTCTAGCTAGACCAGAAAGTACTAATCCCTTTAACAGACTAAGTCAACACTTATTGTATAAAATTTAGAAAGAGGTGATCTCTATTATACTTACTAGCTTTTTCTGTTCTTCGTTTTCCTTTTTCTCTTTTTCTTCTTTTTTCTGTTTTAAAGCTGCTTTCCATAGTGGTGTCTTTGGTGAATCAGTGTTTGGTTCATTTGGTGATTCAACTTTGTTTGTTTCAGGTTCAGGAACTTCAACCACGACAGGCATCACCTTTGCTGCCTTTGTTTCTTCAATTTCTTCATCAGGTATGACACGTCCAAATGGTTGCTAAAAAGGACAGTAATTACGTTAATTACGTTGGCAGTAACTAACTAGAATATTATGCAAAACAATGTTGAGTGTTGCATTTCTAGAGTAATAGTATAAAGCAATAGTTACTTACCGTCATCAGATTTTTCTTTGCTTGAGGTGCTTTCTTTAACATGCCACGAAAATCTCTAATGTCTGAGAGCAATTTGTCATCTTTTTTCTTGGTGCCTAAGAGATAAAAGCTTTTACGTGTACAGAATTATTGAATTATTTTTAATACCTAATTTCTCTTCTAGTGTAGTCAACTTAGCTAGTCTTTCACTGTTTTGAAGATCTGCTTTTGTTAAAGAACTTTTTACTGTGTCATCGTTTCCTTTAGCAGCTATTGCATCACTGACTAAGTTAACAGAACTGGTTTTTTTAGGAATCGATTTCCTAATGAAACTTGGACTTTGTGTTCTTTGTGAAGAAGATGAGTGGTCTCCCAGTAGACTGGATAACTCTCCAGGTGGAGCAGGATACTATGGAACGATTGTAAAGAAAATTCACTGAATGTTATATTAGAGTGCTACTATTGCAATGTTATGTCAGTAGGAAAACTGGTTTTATTGCCCATGATAGCAGTTTTTGTTTTTCACCATAAACATAATTAAATACACTAACGATCATGATCAACCAGATTCTAATGATGTGTTTTCCTAGCCAGTGGCAAGCCATGCATACAAGCGGTTTGAGGCCTTTATGGAGATGTGACTGCAGTTTCACGGTGGTTGGCCATGGATAAAGACTTGTAAATTTTTTTCAGTTAAATAATTTTGAGTCCTGAATGGCATATAACTTGGCCTAATTTATTTCTACATTTTTCTCTTCAGACCCCCACCAGTTACAGCTCACTGTCTGTAGGCATACATACAGCCTCACCCATTAAATAACTGTGCACAAATCCACTGTCTGCGAGCTTATGTGAAACCACATCCACTTGAGTACAAGTTCTAGTCTAGTCTTACAGCAGGCACAATTTACATGTGTGGAGACACACTAATTTATTATAATAGGTAGTATCCACGAAGCCACACTTGAAACCTACCTCAACAACAATAATATTGACGAATATTAAATTAAATTTTGGCAGTTTGGTGACGAATCACCAATTCACCAAATTAGCTAAATTTTGTTGTTATACAGTATAATACAACATACCCAACTATGCCACAGCAATTGTGAACAGATAATCCTGATAGGTGGGCATGGCTCACGAAAAACAGGACCCGGATATTCTATAAAGCGGCAGTTTCAATCATGAAATCTACCCTGCAGTATCCTTCTGTCAGCTTACACTATGTACAACCTCGCGTGCAATGGTGCATCACCAATTTTTCAGTGAGAGCATTTTGCCAAATTAAAATCTTGCCAACTGCAAATCATAAAATATTAGTTTCACCAATATTGTGTTGTTATATGGTAGCTAAGTCATGTGTGAAACCCCAGAAATATTATACAGTCGTATTAGGTTATTAAATTTGATAGGTTGGGTTAGCGGTATAAGTGTCAATTCTGTGATGTCATGTCTGATAATCTTCCACTGAATGTGAACATTATGTACTACTATCTGTCATCATGGTTCGCTTTATTTTTGTGAAAAATTCCTAATATTTGGCACTGAATGAAATTTTTATGTTTAGAGATTTCTACGGAAACCTCTTTTACGAAATTGCTTTCACAACAGCTGATATTTAAATTGAATTTTTGTGACGTGCACCTCAAATTTGTGGTGTGCATGCTCAGTTCTCCAAACAAAAAGACACATACTGTACGAAGTTATTCTAATGGCTTACACAATGATGGTGGGCTGATTGAGTAGCCATTTATAACTGATACACACTCACGCCAACACTTAGTTCTATCACAAGATGTCCATGTTTTACATTTGACTACACTATATACAGGTGATAGTAGTCTAATAAATTTCTATCTATGTGGATGTGGCTCTACTAGCTAGCTCCATTCTTTTGCAGCACTGGTGCAGTGGTAGAAAAAAAATTAAAGTGCCTTGGGCTGGGTTATTCTCAAAGATTAGCTCAAGCCTAATACTAGCTACAGAGGTTCCATGTGTGATGATAGATACTAGACACATGATGGATTGGAAACGCAGTATATTTTTTATGGTTGCTGGCTCAACACGGTCATGTGATTTATAGATATGTTACCAGGTGTGAAAATTTATTTCTAATGTTGAGACTGCTTTAGAGAGTTTATAAAATGTTAAATTATTGCCAAAGGATTCAGCTACTTATTGGACTGTGAATGAAAGATAACTGAAGGTGTAAAGGAGAGCAAGTGGAGTTTGCATTTAAAAACTAGTGTGGGAGATTTGGTGTACAGAGGATGGTATTACATACAAAGCTGACATGATAAACAGTTTCCCACATCGTAATGAGTGCACAGGAATAGTTTTAGGTCAGCAAATAGTTTTAAATAGGTGAAGTGAAAGTATGGTTACATGACAGAAGCTTTTGTGGGGGCTTTCGAGTCACACTTTATAAAAATGAGTCTAGGGGTCTAGTGTTATATCCTATACTCACAAAATGTTCATACCTCCAGGAGTCCAAATGTAATCATACAGTATGATAGTACTGTATAGTAGGGACCACAAAGGTGTGGGCATGGCCCAGAAAAAAATCACCCAAAACCAGCCTCACTTCTTCCTGATGATGATGAAGCAATATTGGTTAGGTAAAAAATAAACCCAAATAAGCCTTTAGATCGACCCGATATGCTTTCACAAGTTGCTATGAAATATTTTTACAAAATTGGAATTTTCTACTGACTGAGTAACTGACTGATGCCTTCAGACAAGTGTAACTTGATAACAGCTAAGGCTATGGGCTTGATTTTTTCACTGTTCGATGTCGCTTCAGCCCGACACCTGCCTTTTGGCATACCGCAGTACAAAGAATGCATTCTTCATGGACTTCCCAGTGTCCTCCTTTGTGTCCCATTCATCTTTGCTGACAGCGAAAGGTGTCAATTTGTTGTGTAGCACGATGGCTTCCATTTGTAACAGAAATCGTCTGTATTGTTCATAGCGGCTACTTTTATTGCAGAAGTGTTTTTCAAACAGTTCTTGATTCGTAATGCTGTGTAATGGGTTGATAGCTGACAACGAGGCATAATGGATACTCCACTTTTCAGACAAAAATTGATAGCTGGGACGAGCAGTGACATTTCTTTCTTTCTTTTGATGTGGTATGCATGGGTTCACCAATCATAACAATTTTATTTTTAAAAAGTAAACAAACAAGTACACAAAAAATTGGAATTTTCAACTAGGGCAGGGACCATAGCACATTGATAAAAAGTACTTGTAGCACAGTAGGGATATAACACTTGTTATTGTTTTTTTACTGTGTGACTTAATATCATGCACTACTCCAGCTTGTTTCAGTACTTTTTATCGATGTACTATGGTCCCTACTCTAGTTGAAAATTCCAATTTTTTTTGTGTACTTGTATCAATAAAGTGGACAAGATATCCATTTCCTAGAAAACATTAGGTGAATTCGACAAAAATGTATTGCTGCTTGTACCCTGTAAATGTCATCACATGACCATGTCTAGCCCATAACCATATGTGTTTCCAATCCATTATGGGCATAGTATCTATGGTGTGACTTACTACCTTTAATATTATACTGAGCTATCTCAAATTATTGTATATGTGCTCAAAAATATATGCTTTCAGAATCTCAGGATCTGATTGTTTTATTAGAGTGTATCAAGATTTTTTGATTGTTGTATTAGAGTAAGTGACTGCTCTATTAGAGCATTTTGATCTCATTTCTGTCAAGTGTAAATAATCAGTAATAGTGATCAAGACACACGGTAGTGTGTTGTGCGGCCAAGAAAGCTGGAGACCACACCGTGAGTATATTGACAGGAAGAAAGAAAACAGCTTTTTCATGCGTGCATAGCTCCATGACCCCTTCTCAAAAGCACACCATTTTTGCATTATAGCTGTCCCCCAGGTAGGGTACACCACTCAGCAAATTTGATTAAATTCGCAACAGACATTTGCGAGATATGGGCATTCAAAGTTTCGTTTGAATTTCTTCGTTTTTTTCTTATGCAATACGGGGAGGCTTTGATTTCTTTTCGCACATTTTGCAAAAATTGCTATAAAATGCAAACTTGTAACTCGATTGCCTTGATCTTTAGCACAAATGAAGAACGTGTAACGGTGGATTCACGTACCAAGTTTGTTGCGAATGTGAGGAATATTCAAGGAGTTATGAACGTTTATTCACATAAAAAAGATCAAACTTTTGTCACTACAGGGTAAACCAAGCATAGAAATAACTTGAAAATTGGTGTGTAGATAGGCTGATCATTGCAGCAGTGCCTTTTGATAGTTTGAATAGCAATAGAGTTACAGCGACAAAGTTATAAAGCAAAAACCAAGGAAGTGTAAAATCCCTGGACCGAGATACTCTAATAGAGCAGTCACCACAGGGTAAAAAAGGTGTGCAAAAAATGTCGAAAAAAAACTTACCACAGTTCAAACCAGGGACCTCCATACCTAACACCTGCATCCTTAACAACTGAACCGCTGCTACCTTGGCTGATCACCTTACTTAATTTCTACTTGATAAATGAAATTTCTAGTTCAAATCTGCTTATAATCAAAGTTTGTAATTTCATATTTCATAGATCTACCAAACATTCTGTGTATGTTCTATTAGAAGTCCTCAAAAAAAATGTGCATTCCATTAGAGTATTACAATAATATTTTCAAATATTGAATTAAATCATGTAATGAAATACATTTATAAGTCTGTCTTCAATAATCATCATTGTATTTACATAGAAAAGAAGAAATGTGAGTAAAAACAAACCTCAAAGTTAGCCATAGGCTGGTTTTGGGGCCTTATAAAGTACAAAAAGAAGTGAAATCTACACGAAAACAGCCAAACTGTGAAAAAATGGTGCAGCCTTAAAAAGCCTGGGTGAAAAAAGTTGTGGTGGCGGCCAAGAAATGGCTGCAATGATGTTAATGCTAAAAATTTTTAATAATGGCTGTGTGCATTGTTAAAATTTATTAGCATTAACATCGTTGCAACTATTTCTTGGCCGCCACCTTTGATTTCACAACTTTTTTCACCCAGGCTTTTAAAGGCTGTACCATTTTTTCACAGCTTGGTTGTTTTTGTGTGGTTATTATAACATGAATTTTAGCAATAACATGTAGTGTTTTTACTTGCTTCACCTGCATTGCACATTTCAACTAAAAATCTTGAAAATTGCTCCATGTTGTGCTGGCACAATACTTGATAGTTATTATGCTTAAATTACACAGAATATATAGCATGCTCTAGAGAAATCTGGGGACATCAACCATCCTTTTTCTAAATATTTTGAAATTCTAGCTTCCTGAGATCAATTTGGTGGGTATTTTGACCAAATGACTATTTTTCAATCCGTAATAGGGGGCTAGTGGTCCCTTTACCTACCTCCCCCTCACCGGCTTGGTATACTAATAAAGGACAAAGCAGTTTCAAACAACAAGTGTCCATCCATACCTGATCAACCATCGTCTGTATTGGAGGGAGCAGTTTCTCATACTTCACTAACAGTTCAACACATTGTTTGTGACCACACTCTTCAGCTAGGTCTACTGGTCGTAACCCATCGGCATCAGTAACATGAGGGCTGACCCCATAATCCAGCAGTACTTCTAGTGACTACAAAGATGAACAACATCACAGCTACTATAGAGCTGGGCAGTATGAGATTTGTCAAAGCTGGTATGTTATTATATCATGGTACAAATACATACCACAGTTGGATTGTGGTTTAAAAAAGTAATGAATATCAAAATCAAATTGCCTTTCTTTGGAAAGTGTGATAGAAGGTCACGCTAAAATATTATTTATATAGGTTTTCTATAGTGAATCAGTTGTTATCTACGTGGTATTTTCTAAACTCATCCGGTACACTAACAGTATCAGTAAAACAACTTTTCCTTATGATATGTACCAGTATATTGCCCAGCTCTACAATATATTATTATTGACATAGTTGTTGGATTATGCTGAGCTATGCACTTAGTGAAATACGCTACAGCAATGTATTTTTATTGAAAGATTATGTAGTGCTTTACATTAGGGCTGAAACAGCTATCAATTTTACTATCTGGATATCCTAAATGAATCTTTCCGGATATTCTAAGCATAGTGACATCGTCACTTGCTATAAAAACATTGCATATCGAACATGTTGCTTTACCGGTACCAAACATATTATGTGCAAAAATGATAATTGTGGAAGTATGTATCAAGGAAAAATTGGTTTCAAATTGATATCCGCATATTATCCGGATATCTCGATAATACAGATAATCTGTTTCAGCCCTACTTCACAAGTTGTACTACATAGGGACATAGTCATTATGGTAATGTTAAAAGGCAAATGGGAGCCACAGCACACAGAATATTGGAGGCATTAATTTTAACACTGCAAACATGTGTTTCTTATTTTACGTGCAGTAGCAACAACAATCTTTTACACTGACAAGTAACATGGTCACAACATACAACTAGTTTTTCCTTGACCCGTCATTGACAAATATTGATAATAAATTTTTTAAAAAGGTTTTTAATTAAAGTGTGGCTTGTTTATTGAGTCACGAATTTATCTGTTAGCAAAAGCACTAGAAGGTCTTATCAATGAATCAGCACATGATTGCTTTATTAGGATATTTCACCACAGTATGGCCAGGAAGAGCACGTACCACTCTATACAATATTATCAAATTTTAGTCTTTGACTTGAAAATCATTATGCTAACATAGATTTTTAAAAGAATAATTTGTCAGCTGAAGTTTGAAATTGTATTCCATCTGCAGTAGCTACATTCTGACTTAATCAAGAAGCATAAGAGCTGCAAGGTATACCTTGCAGTGCCACTTATGACTGAATCCATAGATAGAAACTTAATGTATTGTCTCAGATTATGGCAATTTTCAAGCACCCCAGCTACTAAACAGCTGAACCATGTATAGAAACTTATTCATAAGTAAGCAACTTCTTGTGGTATACTTTCAGTTCAACCACAAAATATTAACACCACATGCAGTAGTAAAATACAAACTGGTTCCACGGCTTAGTATTTGGTTACAAATCTAATGCTATAATAACTGTGGGAATGAACCATGTGAAGAAGAATTGTGCTGGATCACTGTATCCTACTGACATGTATCAGGTATAATAATTATATCGCTACTAAATCCACTCCTGAATCCTTAAAGTTTCAGTTATACATAAAAATTATATATGGTACACTTGCATGGCTGTAATTCTGAAGGGTGGCAACTAACATTGTGTGTACCATTGAGGACCTTCATAATTTCTATTGGTTGTTTTATCATTTGCTTGAACTAACTTCTAATTGGCCATGTTCTGCAGCATCATGAAGTGGAGTTCCTCCAAGGTCATCTTTTTCTATTTTTGCTCCATGAGACAGTAGCCATTTTAACACTAGTGTGTGACCTAACATAACAAAATGTATTCTCATCACAGGAATTTATTAACAATTAGTTGGCAACTAAAGTGCATACCTCTTGCAGCTGCAAAATGTACTGGAGTTGCTCCATCATTATCTCGCTCCATTGGAGATATACCACACTTTTCAACCTGTGTATGAGAGTGACCAGTGTCTATCAATGACATGTTCATGTTGACATTATTTGAGGAATGGATCACTTAGGTTAAAACTGATTACAGATATGTATACTGCTTACCAGCCATGCTAAACAGTCTAGTTGTCCCATCTGTGCGGCAGCGTGGACAGGAGCCATCCCATCATTAGCTCGTAGTCGAGGGTTAGCATCAGCTTGAGTTACGAGAAATTGGAGGCAGTCCAATCTGCCTTCCTGGGATGCAAAATAGGACGGTGTTGTGCCATTATTTGCACGTTTGTTGACCGTGCTATACACAAGAGAAAAGTGTGTGAATACTTTAACTTCAGCTGTTTACCTAGTTATTGAGGTACAGCTGTATTGACCTACCTAGGACTAAATTGTGTGAGCCATTTCAAACACTGCAAACTCCCTTTAGCAGCAGCTAGGTGCACTGGAGTGACTCCATTCTGAGCCTTACCAAGCGGATCACATATCCGTGACTCAACTAACCATACGGTGACACTCAGGTGGCCAAATCTCGCCGCCAAATGAAGTGGTGATGCGCCACTTTTATCGCTGACATTTCCTACACAGCCTCCGTGTTGGATTAGCCATTGTAGACACTCGAGTTGACCTGTAGCGGCTGCGTCGTGTACTGGAGTAGCTCCGTTATTTGCTGATTTAGTACCGCTAATCCCTGCTTCTTGTATTAACCATTGTAGACACTCGATTTTACCACTTCTTGCCGAGTAGTGGATAGGAGTTGCTCCGTATTTGTCCGTGATTTTGTCTAAGTTTACTGCTTTTAACGACTTCTTTAACGTACTTAGGTCTCCTTTACTAGACGCCCCTAACACTTGGTGTGGCCCTATTTGCTCCATCGCTAGCGTTTTGTGAGCCACGCCTGCTGAGGCTTAATTAGAATACCGGGCGTGTCAACAAATCATCCGAGGAAATACGTAAAAATGCTTAATTTGTCGTGTGAACTTTGACATCGGGCTTAGCGCGCGGCGCGTAAAGGTCGGGAACATTCTCCGAAATTCCCTAACAACGTCACCAGTTGATTCTCCCATTTCGAGTGTGGTCTTTCTGAAGTGAGTAGCGTTTTAATTTCGGTTGTAATCATGTTCGGACTACTGGGAAGCTTTGACAACGATCCTTTCTTCGAGTAAGACTCTATCGTTTAAAATTTAGTAAATTTATTTATTTATTTCAGGGATACATCACTTCGAACGCGGCCGTCTTTTGGACCAACCTTTAACATGGAACCTTTCGGGATGTTCGGTGGCACCAGGACAGCCCTGACTGGGCCAGAAACGTATGCTGTAAGTCGTTTATGCGCTTATCACACTCTCTTCACTAAATTCGTCTCGTAAAGGACAACAGCCACGCTCTGGCACAACGAAATGATATGATGTGGCCATTTAGTGGAAGAAGTCCATTTGACTCCATGTTTGCACAATTTGTAAGTACAGCAAATGGCGGTATTGTCACCTCACTGTAATACAATCAACACTGTTGTTACAGGGCCAGATGGCAAATGATCCTAATGCACACACATTCTCATCCAGTACTGTAATGAGCTACTCTAGTGGAGGTGCTGGTAGTCAGCCACAAGTGTATCGTGCCTCTAAGTCAACTAGCACCGGACCAGGAGGGGTAAGTGTTGTATTGTGGGATCAACATTTGGAAATTTGATTAGCTAAATTTAATATTCCATGGGATGTGTTTGTTAAATGGTTATGTGGCAACTAATAATTCTGTGTAACTAATTTGCAGTACATAATTGTTCATGTACACATCCAGTGTTAATGCTATAATGTGTTAAGAGATGTTCTGACTGTACCAAAATAATGCATTTGATATCTATCAAAAGATTGTAGTGGGAAATTCTACTTCAGTATAGCCTGTGAAGGTATGATGCAATCCCTATAGTGACCATACTTCACGTATGCCTTATTCCAAATGATGTCACAAGAATTTTCTATTTGGGTGACTCTTACATTGTTACCAATGGCGATCGATCTTTTGAAGATTGGTACAGCAACTAACAAACAAGATATCGAGTCAAAACTATCAGGTTTAGTTTTCACAATAAATAAACAATAGGATTCTTGGAAAGCCAGCTGAAGATTCTAACCTGGTGTTAGACAATAGATTTTATAATCATACGTGTTAGTTTAGGTCGATCTTCCAGGATTAAATCTTCATTTGATTTCTTATGAAGCTCCATTAGAACTCACGATTAAATATGTTGGAGTCCCCTCAAATAGAACATCCATTTTCAATCCAGACGTCATTTGGGATAAGGATTCTAGTCACTTGTACAGGCTACAAGTACTAGAAATTTTAAATTTGGTTAGGATCAAAGAAATAAAAGGTAGGGAAACAAGGGAGGTTGCCTACACCTCCATATATAGTAGTGGACATTTATTCCCTATACCCATGGCTTAGGATTAATTGTCCACACAAAGGATGACACGGGTAAATCCATGAAGCATGCATTGACCATATGGTGGTACGCCAAAAGGCACCTTTCAGTAAAAAATTCAAGCTTTTAGCCTTAGCCATTATTGAGTTGTCCTTGTCTCAAGGCATCAGTCAGGCAGTCAGGAAAGAAAATTCCACTGAACAATTAACTATTGAGAGTGTTTCGGGTCACTTTTGGGCTTCTAACCAATACTGCCAAGGCATCATGAAAGTGGTATTGAGGTGTGATACATGTATTTAAGCCCAAACCTTTATGATTCCTAATATGCGTAGTACTATTGTACTGTGTGATACTGAAGTAGGATACTCTCCCTCACTACATCTTATGTATGACTCGTGGTATTGTATTCACTAACGATAGTGTGGTTTAATATGACTTCTTTATGCTGGTGTACATGGATCAATGGTCTATGGTGTCTGCACATTAATGGTGATGATGTGCATGTGTTGTGTGACAGATCAAAGAAACAAGGCGACAGGTACAGGATTCAGTCAGTGGTGTACAGAAGATGTCTGTTGGTCACCAGATTGGGGACAAGTCACATACTATTGGGAAAAGCTACAACTCCAAGGATAACGAAGAAATGGAGACCCATGATTTTGTTAACATAGATGAAGGTACTGTGTGTGTGCACATGCATGCTATATAGAAAAACACTGGTGGTACTGCCAAATATTTTTATGGGGTATACGTCACATCCTAATGTAATAGCCTTTACTTTCAATGTCTAAGGGTTGATAATGTTAGGGTAGAAAGTATGGCCTCTAGAGACATGTTGATAATTAGTGGTGACATTATAAAGTCATACAACACAACTCCAGTGAACTGTGACCTTGTTACTATATTGCCAACTGTGTTTAATATTAACTAATGCTTTTTATGGTACAGATGAATCTGACACATTTGAAAGAGAATGGGATAACAGGATCCATTCTCATTCATTCAGGAGTGGTGACATGTTCACAGGTGGCAAGAAGAGGTTACCATCTCAGAGGATGGCCATATCATCCCAGCCATACCACAGTCATGATTACGATGATTCCGCTAAGGAGAGAAAGAAAGAGAAGCGACATCATCACAGGGACCATCTCGAACTTAACAATGATTTTATGGTACATGATAACTCAGCAAGGACCAGACCTCTTTATCATGACGAGACTGCACCACATCATCATGAAAGAACAATTGAACCAGAAGTAGATCATGATCACTATGGCCATCACAGTAGACCTAAAGCTCCAGCGGTCGGCCACAGGAGCAGCAAACATAAAACTGTAAACTTTCCAGATGTAGATGAGAAGCCAACGCGGAAGCAGCACCATCACTACCACTCCCCAAGGCACACACGAGATGACCACCACCGCCATCATCACCATTCAACTAAGAAACCATCCACTCTGATGTAATCCTCTTGATGCTGATGCACTGCTAACTCACCTTAACTGATTCTTGAATCTCCCTAATGCATGTTTAATGTGTTAACTGCTAATCACGTGCTTATAAATACTTGCACTATGATACATAATTACATATGCACGTAGTTGTAATGGATGCTGTGTCTGGTTATAAGGGTACCCTAAACTGTTAAGTGAAGTAGCCTGTGGTATGTTCTTTTTTAGAGTGTTTTATACAGGGATACCATTAAAGGTCCACCTTTTGGTTTCTGTAGTGTCGGGATTATTAGATCATTAGAATCAATAATAATAGCACTACAATAACAACTAAAGCACACAGAGGCTCTACAACTACATATGTACATGCACACATACATTACAGCATAATGTATTACATCATAGTGCGTGCACGTGTCCAGATACTACAGTTCCTCCCTCTTAGTTTGAAGGACTCCATGGCCTTCTGATCTTTCGAATTCTTGAAGAGCGTCTCAACACAGGAGGATTATCACTGTTCTGTGTCGGGGAGGTATGATTAGGAATGTCAGATGATATGGAACTGTCATTTGTAGGTAAAGAAACAAGTCGTGTACGAAGTTGATTTGCATGACGGCAGTGAACTGCTGTTTGGCCATCAATCAAAACTTTATACATTACTTTCCCCCTCCTATCTTTGACAGTGCCTGGGAGCCACCGTTTGCCAGGTCTGAAATTACGAACCCACACTGGATCACCAATCAGGAAGTGTCTAGGATGAGTATGGGCATCATATGACTGCTTCTGAAGTTCTAGAGATTTCTGAACCTTCAACTGGCATGGGTGTAACAAATCCAACCTTGTACGCATCCGTCTGTTATTTAACATTTCAGAAGGAGTTTGATCTGTCACAGAATGTGGGGTGGCTCTGTAGTAAGCTAAGAAGTTGGTCACACAATCCAGCAGTTCTGAAGTGGTTTGCGGATTTGCCTTATCTACACTCTGTTTAAAAGTCTGTACCAGTCTTTCAGCCTCGCCATTCGAGCGGGGGTGATATGGAGCTGTCGTTGTGTGGTGAATTCCACGAGACAAACAAAACTGCTTAAATTTGTCTGCCGTGAACTGGGGACCATTATCTGACACAATCTGGTGAGGAATTCCATGTGTGGCAAAGATCTGCTGTAAGTGTTTGGTAACAGTTTCTGTCGTAGTGGATTCCATCACATGTACTTCTGGCCACTTACTGTAAGCGTCAATCAGTAACATCCACATCTTGTTTCTATATGGCCCCGCAAAATCAATCTGTAGACGTTGCCATGGTTTGGCTGGAAAATCCCATTGATGTAATGGTACTCTTTAGCTGTCTCAGCACAATTCACACAAGACTTGACATGGGACTCAATATCAGTGTCCAAGGATGGCCACCAAACATGTAGTCGAGCAAGTGACTTCATTCTAGACATCCCTGGATGGCCCTCATGTAACAATTCTAGGATTGACCTCTGATATCGTGAAGGAATTACCACTCGAAGGCCCCAAAGTAGACAACCATTGTGAGTTGTGAGCTGTAAACGTTTGTTGAAGAATGGAATTAGCTTCTTGTCCAAAGAGTGTGAAGTGGTTGGCCATCCTCTAGCACAAAAACTGTAGACTTGTGATAGCACTGGGTCCCTCGCTGTGGCTGCCTTAACATCAGTCTCACGAATTGGAAGTGCCTGAAACTGTTGTTCTTCCAGAGCACAAACAATTTCTGCTTCGTCATCTTGTGGAGGCTGTACCTCTTGTAATGGCAGGCGAGATAACCCATCAGCATTGCCATGCTGGGCAGATGGTTGGTACCTAACTTCGTAGTCATAGGCTGAGAGGATAATGGCCCATCTCTGTAAACGGCTGGCTGTCATCTCTGGGATACCTTTCTGAGGATGAAAAATAGTGACAAGTGGTTTATGATTGGTAATCAATTGGAACTTACGACCGAGCAAGTACTGTCTGAACTTCTGGACTCCAAATACTATTCCCAAGGCTTCCTTTTGGATTTGTGCATAGTTTTGTTCAGCCGATGTCAGTTTACGTGACGCATATGCCACAGGCTTCTCTTTACCATCAGGGTAAGTATGAAAAATCACTGCTCCTATGCCCACTGGGCTGGCATCACATGCAAGACTGAGAGGTAGTGATGGGTCGTAATGTGCCAGTGCATCAGCTGATGTCAACAATTTCTTAATTGATTCCATTGCCTTGGTATGCTCACTGGACCACTGCCACTTTTTGTGTTTCTGTAAAAGATCATTAAGACAAGCACAATTGGTTGCTAACCCTGGTATGAATCGATCATAGTAGTTCACCATGCCTAGAAAAGATCGGAGTTCTCCTTGGTTCTGTGGACATGGCATGGCAGTAATTGCTTTGATCTTATCTGGGTGTGGTTGAATTCCTGCTTTGTCTAAGACATGGCCCAAGTAAATTACACTCTCTTGAAAGAAATGACACTTCTCTAGTTTCAGGCGGAGACCAGCAGTGTTCAACTTCTCCATTACTAGCCTAAGGTGGCTCAGATGATCCTGTTCAGAGCATCCTGTCACTACTATGTCATCCAAATAGCAAGCCACACCTGGTATGTCACCCACAAGTTGCTCAATTAGTTTCTGGAACAGGGCAGGTGCACAACTGAGACCAAAGGGAAGGCGTTTGTATCTGTATAAGCCTTGGTGAGTATTGATAACTGTCAGTTCTGATGATGCCTCCTCCAATGGTACCTGCAGATAAGCTTCAGCCAGGTCTAATTTAGAAAACTTGTGCCCACCATTCAGTTTTTGAAAGAGTTCCTCTGGAAGTGGGAATGGGTAGACATCATTCTTCAGGGCTGGATTTAGGGTGACTTTGAAGTCACCACATAATCTAACTTTGCCACCTGGCTTCCTGACAACCACAAGGGGGGTAGCCCAGTCTGAGTGAGAGACTTTCTCTAACACTTGTTGTTTTTCTAGTCTGTCCAACTCTGCTCCTACAACTGGTTTTAGAGCAAAAGGTAGTTTTCTCACTTTGCAATATTTAGGCAGAGTGCCTTCACGGAGAGTTAAAGTAGCATTAAATGTGGTACAACATCCAAGTTGTGGTTTGAACAGGGCTTCATTCATTGTGATAATTTCCTGTAAAGTGGTACTGGGTGTGGTAACTGCTGTGACAAATTGCTCAGGGTGAATAGTGATGTTAAGTTTAACTTGTCCATCCCTGCCAATTAGATTAATGCCACATTGAGTGACATAGATTTTCAGCAGTGAGGATATGGTAGGGTCATCTTGGCGTTGAACTGTTGTCTGAAAATATCCAATAGGGTGGATAGGTTGACCCTCAAAAGCTCCAAGCACTTTTGATGTAGCCTCCAGTTTGGGTTGATGAAGGTCTGCCCAGGTTTTTGTGTTAATGAACGTGAGTGGAGAAGCAGTGTCTATTACTAGACGAAGACGTTTATCCAGTTCTGGTAAGTAAACAGTTTGAAACACTGGGGGAATATGTTTGTCATCACTATCGGCTGTTTTGTTAACGGTAATGACTGCTGAGTCCAGTGACTGTTCTGGTATTATTTCTTGTACTGCTGCTGTGGAGCGGCACACTTTGGCAATATGGCCAATCTTACCACAGTGTCTACATGTAACATTGCGAAAACGGCAGGTGCTTCTTAAGTGTGCTCCTCCACAACTGGCACATGGCTTGGAGGTTGGCGGCTGAGAGCTTGGACCCTTAGTATTAGCAGTTCGCTGGCTCTTAGTACGAAGAGAGTTCTGGGGTTTAACGGTCCGTGGTTGCTTCCCGGTTGCTGCCACTGTGCCGGCGTCCGTCTCCTTCTTGTCGTTGTCGGCACGTTTGAGCGATTCATGCTCGGCCGCTTCAAAGGTGCGAGCTAGCTCTAACAACTCTTCTAGTGGCTTCTTGTGATCTTGAGCCAACAATTGCTGGAGTAAGCGTTCATTTCGCAGGCCCATCACGAACTTATCGTGGATGTTGTCGGCCAATTGGACTTCTGTCCAATCACAAGTGGCTGCCAGACGCCGTAGTTCAGCAATGTAATTTACCAGCGACTGCCCTTCTTGTTGCTTGTAGTTGTAGAACCGATAGCGTTCAGCCAAGACTAACTTTTTGGTGCCGTATTGTCCGTCGAGCTTAGCCTTCAACTGAGCAAACGTGAGTTCTTCTGGCTTCTTAGGGGCACACAAACTGCAGAGTAGTTTGAAAGTAGAGGAGTCAATATATGTGCAGAGGGCTGCACGTTGCTTGGCCTCAGAGCCTTCACCCGTAGCGTAGGGACTAAGTGTGAGCCACTGTTCGAAGCGTCTGCTCCACGAATTCCAATCATCCGTACGTGAATCAAAAGTATTAATCGGTGGAGCTGTAGCCATTCTCGTCGCCAATGTAGTGTCGGGATTATTAGATCATTAGAATCAATAATAATAGCACTACAACACACTACAATCTAGCAACTACAATAACAACTAAAGCACACAGAGGCTCTACAACTACATATGTACATGCACACATACATTACAGCATAATGTATTACATCATAGTGCGTGCACGTGTCCAGATACTACAGTTTCAATACAAGCTTTAAAGTACACTGTACTCTAGTTGCTTTTCAGAGTGAGTTAGGAGCTATTATCTTGTGCTCTGCCCCATTGGCTGGGTGGCTGAATAGCCCCACTGGAGCACAATGCTACTGGTGATATGAGAACAGTTTGTTGAGGAACCTTTGTCTGTAGTATATGTCTCTTGGCCCTTGCAGTTTACTATTAATGCAATGATAATACCGAACAATGATCTATTTATTAAAGTTGGGCAACTGGTCCTACAACCTGTTTAAAATTGTCATAATTTGAAAAGGTGGAGAAAGGAGAGAAAAACCCATGACTGGATGAAGTGCTGTAAGGGGTACAGAACTACCTGGATCAGTTTGGCCAAATGTAGCCAGCGCACATACTTGGAGTTTGCCACAGTTCTCCTCTTGAAGGAGACACTAACCTAATCTTGCAGAGGAATTGAGAATAACTGTTGATCATCATATTATATCAAGTGCATTGTGTAATCTTTTCTGATAGAGGGCACATTATGCCATTTTGTAAATTTGTACTATATTAACTGAAATTGGGTAACAAAAGCATTTCTGGTGACCTTGGTCATGATGCTTATACATATATAAAAAGTCTGTAAACTCTATAAACAATGATGGTCACGTCTTTGCTGTAATGATAATCACATGAGCTGAGCTACAATGGAAGTATAACTTTCTTGTGTGTGCAGTAGCTGAGCTGCTAGTCATCATGATGCTTATTATTGCAATAGGTAGTGTGATCAAGCTGATTGTAGCAGCTAAGGAAACTGAACACTATAATAGCATAATAATACATAAATACATTAAATGGTATGGAAGAGTACAAGGTGTTTAAGACACAAATCCCCAGAACTGGACTTGACTGTCTCCACCATATGACATGAGTGGGAGATGATGATGGATGACTCGATAAGGGAGAACACAGTACTTTGACATGTAACATGAGAAACATAGACACCAACATGCTCATAAAGACATACAGTTACACATAGCACACTACATGGTATATCACATAGTAGATTGTGAGCCTTAAGATAACAACAATACAGTAGCTGGACAAGTGCATTTGCTCAGATATAATTTGAATTCTGTTAACTACTCTAATAGAACATACACTTGTGTTAACAAAATATTCCAATTGAACAGTCATCTACAGCAAAGGGTGGTGTGCCTTGTAGCAAGTAACATAGTAGTTGTTCAAGCTAAAGAGTAATGGAGGAGTCTCACTGTGTGGCCACAGCTTGACATTTAGTGTACAAACAATAAGGGGGCTGTAACCCCTCATATACTATGATGGGAAAGCTACAAATGTGACCGAATTTGACGAAACAAGACTTCCACACACATCCACTTCTATAACTTTGAAGCACCATAACTCATTGTAGGAGTATGCCATTAGTTTCAAATTTTGCCCTGGTATTTTAGCATACTATGGAAGAATTGTGTGAAAATTTTAGGTCAATAGCTTGCTGACTAGTCAAGTTACAGTTGGTTAAAGTCAGAGAATCGGATGTGTGTGGAAGCTTTGTTTTGTCAAATTTGGTCACAAATTATATTAAGTCATGTCTCATCACTTACATATAATTATTATCCTTTTAAAACTTGATTTAGGACATTCACACCTACAAATAAGAATTATTAAGTTCAGGTTGTTAGGGGCAACAGTTAATTTCCTTATTATGTAATCCATCACTATCACCAGGAGCTTATGAGCCGCTATCACATATAATATAAAACTGTAAATTTGTATGAGAAGCCAACAGAAAGCAACACCATCACTACCACTCCTCAAGCCATATCCAAGATGACCATTGCCATCATTAAATTAAGACCCCACTCCTGATTACTCTGGATGCTGATACACTGTTAGATCTCCCAACTACATTGCAACTGTTGTTAAATGTGTAGCTATTACTGAACTGTTGATTTATTAATCCTTGTATTTAGTTTCTGTACAGATTTGGATATACTTTCATAAAAGGTAACTAGTAGGTATATGTTATACTAGTTTACTTTCATATGCTTCAGTGTTATTAACTTTTTTCAGTGTAACATGCCAGTTTGTATGATTATTCCACTCAGATATGCTTTACTAAATAGTGGAACTATATCTCTGTACTTCCCCAATATATTACAAGCAAAGTAATTATCTTTTAAGCTAAAATTCTATCCACTACACAGCCTGAATTATGGAGTACAGTACACAGAATGTGTCTATTTGGTTGTAAAACTATACCACGTAACTAGTAGGGATGCCACGACATAGAAATTTTTATGTCACATGTCATAGAGGTTTATGTCACGACATAAGCAAATCTTAAAGTTTCACAACTGAAGCTATTACTTATGAAACTGCATAGCTATTTTGATTCAAACATGCAAAAATATCAACTTAAACATCAGCAATATTAATTATGAAATCAACAGCCAACAATTGCTCATACTTATTTGTCAATTTTTCTCATATTTATTGCATCAAAATTTTTAATCAAAATGAATGGAAAAGTGTGCATTATTAGGAGATATTTATGTCACGACATAAAGAAGCCTATGTCATATCGTATCATGGAACTTTATGTCACGACTATCGTGGCATCCCTAGTAACTAGCTATACGGTGCAAAATTTGCATGGTTACTTGCATCTATGTTAACAGTGTTGGGAGTAACGCGTTACTTATGTAACGGGTTATGTAATATTATTACTTTTGTGGTAACAAAGTAATATAACGAAATATAAAAACAGGTAATATAACGCAAGCTACTTTACTTACAAATGTAACGCGTTACCTAAGTAATATAGTTACTGTAACGAGTCTAATATTACGTAATATTATTACTACAAGTAACGAAGTTACTAATCTCGTTAGTTATCCTCTGAGTAACGCCTAGCCACAACGAAGTAACGAGGCCTACTGAATGAAGCTTATTCATCAGCTTCTTACTTTATATAACCAAAATTTGCATATTGTCCAACAATGTAATCATGTCACGTGATAAGGTGATAGTTTCACACGTGACAGCTTAAGGCTGTGGACACAAATTAATATAATATGTAATTATTACAGTTACTTTATTTTATGGGTAATATGTAACTGTAACTAAATAGTTCAGTTGCAAGTAATATGTAATATGTAACTAGTTACTTTTACAAAGTAACTTGCCCAACACTGTCTATGTACCTATTGTAAGCTACAGTGAAACCTCACTTAGTGGCCATGTGCACCTCATTTAAGCATTTAAGGCCACCTTGTTTATAGTTTATATATAGTGCCAGAATGTCCAGATTCATCATAATTATAGGATTTTTGTTAATAGGGCCACCTCTGTCATTAGGCAGGCCAGTGGCACAACACACTGCAGAACCAACTGGTAAAACTAACATAATATTCTCTCAAAAAGGGGGCCAGCTGAGCAGACAGACAAGGTATCACTGCAAAAGTTGCTGCTCCAAAGTACCCAATTTTGCTGCCAAAACTGAGCTGTCTGTATGGCCTATTTGTTTTTACCAGCGATTTTTCCTCAAGTAATACTGGAATTATAGTGCCAATGGTAAATTGCTGTTACAGCAACTAGCCAGTTGAAAGCCTCGATAAATAAGGCTACTTTGTTATGGCCGCATTCAGTAATAGAGCCACTTCTAATGTGTCATGGGTCCCATAGCAGGTGGACCTATATGAGGTTATACTGTAATTTAGTTACAATACAAAATTAAAGTAACTATAGTTCTAGTACCCCAACATACTCTGTTTGCCATGTCCAGTAGCTAGTTATATCATACATGTAATTGTAATGGAAGTTTACTCAGCCTATACTGAATTTCTGAGAACAACATACCAAAAAATTATACACCAACATAATACACCATACACCAGCAAGAAATACGTGACACCTAACTAAAATACAAATACTCAAAAGATGACATAGTGGCAGCCTCCCCCGGCACAACTTTTGAACTGATGTAGTTAATGAATGCAGTGGCCTCTGGTTACAGGGGTAGAATCTCATGAATCCGTAGGTGCACTGTGCTGGTAGAGTTAAGGGGAGTTGCCTGGTTGCATGTTCTATTAGAGTGTTTTATATCAGCAGAACTCGGTAGCTAGAAAGCTATCGTGAATACCACAATCAAAGATTCCTCGAAAGATTCCACTTAAAGCGAGTCACTAGGCTAGTCACAAAGTTTCCTACACGAGACACAGCATAGATACTGGGGAGGGAGCGTAAGAGTAGTCCACTCCAGGAAAAGCTGACACCAGAAGAAAACACAGTTGGAGTGAAGAGTAGTGTTCTGCCCCAGTCAAGCCCCAGTAGCAGGGTGGCTGAATGGCCCAGGATGGCCTCACTGGAGCACAGTGCTACTGGTGGCTATGAAAACGAGTTCATTGAGGAACCTGAGGATCGATTAGTCTGTAGTATCTGTCTCTTCCCTTGCAGAGATGCTCATATGAGCGTTTGTTGTGGCCACAACTTCTGTAGGAGCTGTGTGGTAGCAGTCGCTACACATTGTGGAGACAGTACTAAGTGTGTTTGTCCAGTGTGTCGTGGATGGAATTTCACTGCGTTCAAGAACAAGCAGGCTGACCGTGAGATTAGAAGTTTTCGTGTCTACTGTACTAACATAGACTGTACTTGGGAAGGTGAACTGAATGACCTTAGCACACACGTTAGTACTTGCCGTGACCAGTTTGAGGATGTGCAATGCCCCAATAACTGTGGTGAAGTGTTGCAACGACGATACATCACCAGTCACATTGAGAAGGATTGTTCACGTCGACTGATTCAATGTCAGTATTGTGACACTTCAGAGGAGAAAAATTACATCGAAGGAACACACACGCTTTATTGTCCCAACCTGTGGAGACCTTGTCCTAATAAGTGTAACACAAGGAACATTCCTTATGATGGCATTATGGCACACAAGCAGGAGTGTCCTCTTGAGAAGGTTAACTGTGAGTATCATAGTGTGGGATGTTGTAAGAGGATGGTGCGTAGGAAGAGGAAAAGGCATGAAAAAGTAAAGATGGAGGCTCACCTTAGAATGACTAAAATCAAGCTGTCAGAAACAGAGGTCAAATTGTCAGAGACAGAGACCAAGCTATCAGAGACAGAAGTCAGACTGTCTGAGACGCAGATCAGACTTAATGCTTTAGAGACTATAGTGGCTAAACTGACAACAGATCATGGACCACAGGTTCGTGTTGTTATGCCAACATACACACGTTTGAAACAGACCAATGCTGACTGGTACAGTGCCATGTTTGAGACACACCCAAGAGGCTATAGGATGAAACTGAATGTTGTTTGTGGTGGTCATGACAATGGCACAGGTACACACCTGTCTGTCTATCTCTGTAATATTATAGGACCACATGATAGTGAATTGTCTTGGCCACTGAGGGGAGAATTTACTATTACACTGCAAAACCAGTTCAGAAATAGTGTTGAAGATTACTCAAGGACAGTGGAATACAACAATTTCACTCCAGATAGTGTTAGTAGACGGATGAAGCGTCGTAAGAGGTCCAGATCAATCAGGGTCAGTTTAGCCAGATGCAGCGGGCGTGCTTGGGGTCTAGCACAGTTCATCTCTAATGGTGATCTCTCGAAGGAAACACAAACATGTCGGTATTTCCTCGGTGATAAACTCACATTCATTATTTGGTTTACGATTAGTAGGAAGAAATAGAAAGTGCTTATATACTAAGTGTATTGAGTACTGTGTAATCATTTTATAACAGAGGTACATTGTCTGTCCTCTATAATTTAACTTTGTAAATTTTTATTTAATAACTTCAATTGGCACAGTTAGTTTCACATTTAGGTTGATATAAGATTGGGTTTATAATTATCACATGAGTATACAATGGCTACAGTGTACATACATATATCAAAAAGGGTATAAAGGTTAAGACACAAATCCCCAGAACTTAACACGACTGTCTTCACCACATGTCATCAGTACTGGTTGAGTGGGACTGTGAACAAGATGGCGGATGACTCCATAATGATCTGTAGGGAAAACAGTGTGACATTATGGACACCTACTCAAAAGCACACGTATAGTAACACACAATACAGTATATTACATTCACGTAGACTGTGAGATCCAGTGGTCTAAGGCAACAACAACAAACTGATTGGAAAAGTACATTAATTGAAGTTCCACTTAAGCTCTGTTAACTACTCTAATAGAACAAACATCTGTAAACAAAATACTCTAATTGAACACAGTCACCTGTAGCAAAGGGTGTTGTAAATATACACTTGCAACAACAGCTGGTTATGCTAACAAGAAATGAACTGCATGACTACATGGTAACCTTTACAAGTCTAATATTTACTGTACACACATTCAGTGCTAGAATAAAAGTCAAAACTTGGTTGCTGCTTAGTGTGGTATTAATGGTACACCTTCCTATCGTAAACATACAATAATTTGTCTGACCAAAATGGTCTTGGTTGGCTATATGGTGGAATTGGTTGGGCTGTTGTACCTATCACCACACACATATACACAATGTATAAACTCACTAGACTTAAATGGTCTATGAAGTTCCCCAGTTCTGGTCTCCCAACAATGAACGTTGTTATTCTTCTCTTCTCCCATTACCACTGTAGTAATATACACAATTGTAACACTTGGTTGAAAACACAAGTGGAATCAATTGGACACTTAAAAGACTAACTAGGTGTGCAACAATTAATTGGGATTGCAAAAATGTGCTAAACTAAAGAGAAAGACCCTTTGTTTGGGACACTTTTGGGATAATGCCACAATATCACAGAGCTATCCTGATTTCAGGAATTCCCTAGCAGCCATATAAATTCCTCTAACCATATTAATAGAATTTTTGAGCAAAGTACAACACAGCTGTAATGTTTTGTAGGGAAGAACTGGTGCATACATCTAATACAAGTGGGACTATGGACAAGTGCCTGATTATCAAGATTTTTCAAAGGAGGTGCACACCACAATGTACATAATAACATACCAAAGTCTTCACTGTGACTGAATATTGCACTGGTAGGAAACTCATGGGGTCGGGGTTCACCACTCATTGGCCTATACCTGATCAATGGTCTACCTGTAGACACAACAAGGAGAAATGTAAGTGACACTGGTCAGTAAAACATGCCATATGGAACCTCTTCAATCTTCAATAGAATAAACAAACAAAAGAAACTCAATATTAAGGACCAAAAGTTTTGCCCTAACAGGTCTGAGTCTGTACACTTTTTAAACTTGAAAACTTCAGTCAAAATGTTGGGTCCTTCAGTGTCGGCCATTACAGAGAGGTTCCACTACATACAAAGTAGTCTATCGATTCACCTGTTGACACTTCCCACAAGATGGCTTGTCCATCTCTACCTGATGATAAGATGTACTTGCTGTTCTTTGAGAAGCGTACTGAACACACTGGAGCTCCATCATGAGCGTTACTATATGTTGCAGTACAGCGATTGCTAATGCCATCCCAAATCTGTGATGGAAGGATACTCAGTCAAACTTCAAAAAACAATGCAGTAAAATTCAACTTACATTTAAATCAACTAACATACGTATTTCCACCTAAACTATAAACTCTAAATCCCAAAGCCATGTGGGTACACGTGTGTGTATTTAAGTGCTACAAATTACACAGCTGCAAATTGAAAAGCATAATATTGTTTGTTGTGGCAAAATGTATACTAAATGTTTCAATTAGCACTTAAATAACACAAGATACACAATGTGACAATCAAGGTGCCAAGATAAACATGGTAAACACAAGATCAACAGAATGTACCAAATCAAAATGATCAAGTGCCAAAACAATTGCAGTATACGTATATGAAGACTGATTTAGCAGTTGTGTTACCCTTCAATAGTTTGATGCACAGTTACGTACTTTCATCCCACCATATTTGGTTTATGCAATAATGAATGTAGCTATATACCTACATGATTCTTTTTCAAAGAACAAGTATAATACAGTGAACGTGATTTCACTATAAAGAGCTATTATAAAAAATAGGAATTTTAAGGTCGATTAGGGAAAGGGAAACAAAGGGAGGTTGCCTACACATATAGTAGTAGTAAACATTTAATCCCCCTTCAGTTTACAGTATATCCATGACTGAATTAGGGATTAAATGTTCACTAGTATATCTGCACCTCCCTTGTTTCCCTACTTTATTTTCTATGATCCCTAATTGACCTAATTTTTCCTGATACTTGTTTGTTTACTTTTCTGTAACTTTATCATGACTGGTGAACCCACGCATACCACTCCAAAAGAAAGGATGGCACCAGAGGTAATGCGGTTTTCATCTGAACGCATCCCCAAGCTATCAATTACTGATGTAAAAGTGAAGTGGCCATTATGCTGCTATGTTCACCCTGTTACACAACGAAGAACAGTAGGAGAAGCACCTCTGCAATCAATCCAGTCACCATGAAAAATATGGACAATTTGCATGCCCCAACTATCAAATTATTACTGACTTGAAAGTGAAGTGGCCATTATGCTTCGCTTTCACCTCTTTTCACCCTGTTACACAGCGTTACAAATGAAGAACAGTATTAAAGTGCCTCTGCAATCAATTTAGTCACCACATAAAGTACAGACGATTCCCATTTACCGACATAGGAAGCCATGCATCATGCTGCAGTGAATTGACACCTTGGGGCTGTCAGCAAAAAGAAACGGGACACAAATGAGAACAAAGGTAAGTCCACGATGTTGCGTTTTACGTACTGCGGTATGCCAAGAATGGCTCAGGGCACAAAGTGCCTGCACGCTATTCGGAATTACACGAGGAAGGTGAAGTTGAAATATCAACATGTCCCTCCCACCACACCCTATTTTTAATTACTATTAGGCATATTTTCTCCAGTTTCTCTTTTAGGCTCACCTGCACAATTTCTAGCTGAAGAGTTGTAGGTCACTGTATTGTAAAAGTCGCAAATCAAGAACTACATTGAAACCAATGGAACTTGACAGCATGGCACTATTCTAGTGGGACTGTCATTTTAATTATTTTGTCACGTGTATAGACTTCAAAATGGCTGTCACATCCTTGTATTTGTGCCAAGTACATGTTGATATTTCAACCTTACCTTCCTCATGTAATTCCAAACAGCATGCAGGCATGAGCCATTCGTAAATTGTCAATCACTGTAGCATACAGTGGTGCAGTAGACTATGAGAATCACGTGATGGCACTAAATGGGGGAAGTATGCACCGATAGGTCAGGCAACAAGGAGTAGTGGCACTACCGATTCATCTGACAAGTAAGGGCAACATGTTTTACTAGCAGGCACGCCCAAGAATTAAAGCACATGTACAGCTACAGAAGCAATATGCACATGTTAAGGCCTAGGCATACAGCATTTAGCAGATTAACCCATTATGTATGCAACTACATCCCATAGGTCCCATAGGTCACCACAACCTTGGAAGAATGCCCTCTGCAGCCCAGCTCTCTCCAGGTGATCCATACACTTACCATAGGAAACACTTCTGAGAGTGGCAATTCAGGAAATACACTCACTCAACAGGCAAATAATGAACTCACAACCATCAGTGGTACGGCTGAATGTGATTGCAGCACTACTTTAGGAGGGCAATGGACCTTCGTCCAACGATGGCCTCGCCTGGTCTTCCAACATCTGCTCAGTAAATTATTGACCGGATCAAGGTAGGTATTGACTCAAGCCTCTATGCCAAGTACTTCAATGGGAGCACCTGAAAGGTACTGTTGGAACTGTTGAACACTGGATCACTTTTCAGCAAGTTATCTCCATAAGCCACAAGTGAAGAGGGCCAAGCAAGGTGCATATGACCTTAAGGAAACATGGAATAAGTCTTGCAAGAAACACAATCTCAATGATGGCAGGTGTAGCTTTGGAGCAAGCTGCCGGCTTCCCCACATTGTGGGGGCCACACCCCCTCATTTGTTGCTAAAAGCTATGACAAGTGCAAGCAACAGGAGGGAACAAAGTAGAAAGGTGGAATAGTAATGGTAATGTAACCAGAAAAATACTTGCACTAGGACACCAATTGCTACAAAATGACATGCAATATGCATGCATACATATATACAAATAATTTATTGTAAATTGAGGCTTCTGATATTACATTTGCAGGCAGCAAGTCTCATACAACTACACAGCTAAGCTGTTCCAACTGGACAAATCTGTACAGCTCACAGCACGATAAGACTACATATATCATCAGTGTGTCAGTTGCAAATATCTAAGGGACTTCCTGAAGGACAGTTTGGGTGTTGGTCTGAAATTATCTCAGGACCCAAACTGAGAATATCATAATCACATCTGCAAATGACAATGGTGGTCATTTTTGGATCCTCAGGAATTTTATTTAGCTAAACATCAAAGGTGATTGTTCTATTAGAGTAAATGAACATTCTATTAGAGTGTTCTATTACATATAATACATATTGTATAAAGAAACCTGTAGTCCCCAAAGTAGCTATCCATTACACTGGTAACTATTTGATGTAACTCCTCTGTGATTGATCATGTATGAACAGCTATGCTTGAACAGTTATTATCCCAAACACACACACATAATTTGAAACAGCACTAATGGCATCAATGTCATGGCAACAATAAATATGGACCAGGGTAATGAGAAACCTCACAATTCAAGGTGGATGCCACAATGTGGACACATGGCTCTAGTTGTGTTGTCACATGAAAAGCACCAGCCAGACAATAGCAACACATTAACAAGGCCAATCTGTGATGGCAAATGGAACTTCTTAGTCCAACTTCTTGAGGGTCAAGCTCACTGGTTTGACAATGTGGTGTTCGCTTTCATGCAAAATTCCAATGTATAACCATCTGTATTGGTGTTAGGCTTCTGGTAAACAGTGGGAAGATCAGCAAGTATTAACTCTCAAGACTTTATCTCAACATAATGTCATTTAATAAAGGAAATACCTGTGGTCAAGAAAAGCAATCATTTGGATTTTTATTTTTTTTGCTATCAAAACAAAACAGAGGTAGTTTATCAACAAGTTAAAACGTGCATGAGTACTGGCACAGATGGATAAATATGTTCTTATTAAGAAATTCTAGTCTGTGTAACTATTTTACACGTACAATAAAGGAATACACAAATATTTGGTACATAATTCCACCAACATCAATGTGGAACACTACAATGTGTCCAATTAATTATTAGGAACAACACATGATTGTGAAGTGGATGTGGGATCCTTTTGTTGTAATGTCAAAACAAAACAGGTTGAAAAACATCCTGTAAGATTACTATAAATGTAGCACATCACAGTAGGTTTTGTACTATATACTGTAGCTACTTCTAGTAAAGATGGAGAAGTGTTTCATCCTACTACTGCTGCTGTTCACTTCTGTTTCAGCTAACAATGGAGAAAGTTCACTTGGTATGAGTAAGGATAATCCTGCTATCTCTTGTCATGAAATATACCAACGTAATCCTACTAGTAGGGGAAGTGTTGGACAATACTGGATAAAGACTAGTAAAGGATTGTTTGAGGTCATGTGTAACATGAAACTAAAGTGTGGTGGTGTTGAAGGAGGATGGATGCAAGTCGTTGATGTAGACATGAATCGAGATGATACCTGTCCAGGAACATGGCGCAAGATCACTACTCCCAAGAGGCTATGTTTAGGATATGTACGTGGGTGTACGCCTGCACAATTCTACATGAATGGAGTCAACTATCAACACATTTGTGGACAAGCTAAGGCTTATCAGAAGGGATCACCTGATGGATACTATCAAAGAATTCAGTCCATTGATGGTGTATATGTTGATGGTATTTCTATCACTTTAGGATCACCGCGTAAACATGTGTGGACGTATGTTGCTGGATTAAGTGATGACTATGACTATCCAAATTGGAACTGTCCATGTGCCACTCATCCTGGTCCCCCTCCACCTGCCTTTGTAGGGAATCACTACTATTGTGAGGCTGGAGATGTGGGAACATATGAGCTACCTCCGTATTACCTACAAGACCCTTTATGGGACGGTGCTGGCTGTGGTACAGGAAATGGATGCTGTGCTCAAATCGGAATGCCGTGGTTCTATAGAAAATTACCAGTGAGTGTGGATGATAACTTTGAAGTTCGTATCTGTAAAGATAGTGATCACAATAATGAAGATATTGCTGTTGAAAAAATAGAACTTTACGTCCTGTGAGAAGATTTGTGTGACTACTTTTGTATTTGACTGAAAGTGTACCATTGAGTACATGAATGTGGTTGTGTAGTGTTCAGAATAGCATGAATACTTTTATGATTCTTGTTAACACCTGTTACACAGTATACACTAACAGATGTACTATAGCTGTTTACTCATGAAAAAGCTAAGAGCTAAGGTGTGCAATGAAAACAAAACAAAATTGAGAAAATAATGTACTTAAAAAGTTTTACATAGAACAGAAATTCTACCAAGAAGGTTGTGATTTTTCAATCACTTGCCTTATAAGCCACAAATGCACACAGCTGTGCTACAGTAATGGCTCATACAAAAGAAATCAATGGGTACCTGGGGAAGCAAATGCCCACCGTCCTTGTCTTGTTTAGCGGTGTTGGGGTCGTTGTGGACTTTGGGTTCCACAACCTCTCTCCACGAGACCTGGACAGTCCTTCTGCAGGTTACTAGCCCTGCCCCAGGAGGATTTTCCTGCACAGGGCTTAAGTGCCTGAGTGGTGCACAGGCAACCCGGTGCTAGTTCACTGGGCAGCAATAGCGTGTTTCGCATAGCTGTCATAGGCTTTGTGTGTGCCGCCCATACTACCAACCTCCTCATGGTGGGCCTGGTAATGTGCCACTCTGGTGATGTAACTAATGTTTGGTAGCAGCCCTGCGTGGTGGAGACCAGGCAGGGTCAGGAGTACTTGAGTAGCCAACAACAAGCGTGTGCGTGTGTGTGAGCCAACATACCAGGTTCCCATACTCTACATGATACATACTCAAAAGTGCACATAATAGTATTTACCTTAATTGCTCCATCATCACCACTGCTACAATACATACGAGCATCTGGTGTGTAGTGTACCTGTTGTGGTAAGGGAGGATGACTAGTGTGTACTGTCATGTGAGGACAACTTACTGAAGTGATCTCTCTTGTGTGTTGGTCACGTGCATTGGCTGACACAAAACACTGAACTGTGTTGACATCATATAACCTCACTGGATTGGATGACAGTATATGATATACAAGCCATACAGTCACACAAGCAGCACACTATGGACATGATATATAGTACACACTGCACACTGTATAACAAACACACAAAGTTAGAAGTCACCCATTGCATGCAGGGTATAGTAGCACGACAACACACACACGCACACGCACACGCACACACACACACATGTATGCACTAGGGCTGGGACAAAGCTTCGAACATTTCATGGGTTCAAAAGTTAAGTAAACTTGGAATTGTAAAACTATCTTTGCAATGCACTCATAGCCTATAAAAGAATTACGAATAAACGTTGTTTTCTCTATTGCAGTTGCTTATTCATCTTGCATGATCGATGTTCGTCTCTTTGCAATCAATCTTTGTGCACTTTTACACCATTGCAGTTTAGCTTGCTGCCATAGTTGTAGCCTTAAAACACCTTACAAAGTGATAGATAATGATGCATGGAAAACGTCCTTACGCATGATTGCAATATAGCGGACACGCCCATTTGCAATTGATCAATCATGTCATTCATAACTACTGCTATGCATTTTCCAAACTTATTAAATACTGTAGGATAAAACTTAAGAAGGATGTGCATTAATGCAAGAAAATATGTAACTCGTATAGCTAACACCAAAGCTTCGAATGTTCCAAATTTTATATTAGCGAATGTTTGAAGGTAAATTTCAAGCTTCTAGTATGCACGCCTACATACCTAGACATACTATACATTTAGCTACACACTCACATGTCTGATGATCAGTGCCAACTAACATGTAATCTCCTGATGGGTGGAATGCCAAACATCTACACACTGCCACCTCCTGAATAATGTAACAATACATACTATTACGAGTAATACTCTAATAGAACAGTCAGCTGTGTGTAATTCCATTTTTATAGTTTTGTACATACATACAAACCACTTATGGAGAATCACATAGATGGCCATACCTGTATGACATGGTAAGCTCTTTTGATGTTAATCTTGGAGTAGTCAAAGAACTTGATAGTACAGTCACTACTGGCAGAGACCAGCACTGATACTTTGGGATGAAACTCCAATGCTCTAACTTGCTACAGAAGGACAAAATACTCACCAAAGAATCATGCACATGCAGTACTCACGTACAGATGCATATACACCCTTCACATATACACATAGAGGCAGACTCACATCAATATGATCATACAGTGTTCTCATTATGGGATTATTATCCAGTGAGGAGTAGTTACCAGACTTCTTTGTGGGCATCTTGTCAGCGTCATAAATCTGAATGAATAGCACATACATGTAGTTAGTCATGTTAAATGAGGGTCACAAAAACTAGCAAAGAATTTTCTTAGTTACGGAAACAAATCAGCATCGTATCACACCTTTATTGTGGTGTCAGCTGATCCAGTTGCTGCTAGTTGTCCATCCCAACTGAATGCACCAGCCAACACTGGAGCCTTATGTGATGTGATGAACAGTGACTCATACTGTACCACTGATGGACTGTTCACTGCTTCTGTAAGGAATATCGATAAAGTAGCAAAAAGCAAGTTTTAGAATTCAGTATTAGGAAGCCTACAACAATTTAATCATCACTGCACAAATGTGCGTGCGTGTGTGTGTGTGTGTGTGTGTGTGTATGTGTGTGTGTGTGTGTGTGTGTGTGTGTGTGTGTGTGTGTGTGTGTGTGTGTGTGTGTGTGTACAGACACATGTAACAGCAGCAACTGGTATGGTTCCCTCATACAAAGACGCTTAACTTACCATCACTCTCGTATTCTAAGTCCATCATTCCTTGGGTAGAGTATGGGTCACTGGTAGTAGTAGTGTCATCTTTACCTTAACAACAACAACAGCAACATAATGTACATGTTCTAAAACACCAAAAATTTGAAAGAAAAGCTTTTGCAAAAATCTGATGCAGAAAAGTTGTCTTCATGCAAATGCTATATAAAATATTCTTGGTGTGTGTGGACGTACCATCATTTTCCTTGTGCAGTCCCAGATCCACTAAGTGACTCAGTCTGGAGGAAGGTGCAGTTGGTGGGTATGTTGCTATATGTTTAGCTACTGCTTGAGCTGCTAGCTCAAATCCATCATACTTTAATTGGCTATAGCAAATGAGGACAGTGCATAGCTAATAGCGTTCAGTAACCAAAATATTAGAATATAGCCCTATTATAGAAACTCACCTAACAATCATGCGATAAAGGGCTTCCCTTTCTTTGACGGTTTTATGAGCTCCAGAGTGTTTAGAGCCTCGCTTACCTCTGCCAGACATTGAAAAGACGTTTTACGGTTACTATCGTAATTCTGATTCTAAATAGTGCAACCTTCTTCGTCTTGTGATGTCGAGTAAGAAAAGTGAAAAGGAGAGGAAAGATAAAATATGTAAGGAGCTTTCTGCGGTGATTAAGGAGGTATACTAAGCCCCATTACCTCATTTGATACTATATGCTGGTATGATATTTTGTAGATACAAGAAGCTCATGTATTCTCCAAGGAGATTGAAAGGTAATGTGGTATGTATACCTAAGCACATTTTGTTGGGCCATAGCATTGGATGTCAACACCAATATGTCACTCGTACTAAATAGGTATTTGCACAACCACCAAGATATCTTGCTTTTCACTTAATGTTTTTTTAGATTCCAAACTACACAGTGGTGGAATGCTGTCCCAAATGATGTTGTACAATCAGCAACTTTTATCAAGACAATTTATTTTCATATATGTGTACAACCTAACTACGTGTTGTTCTGTAGCTATGTGCCATGTGTTTGTACTTGTTTCCGTTTGTGTCTGAACAAACTTACCTAGGATGCTTGAGTTCCTTTAGTAATGAGATTTCCCTGATTGCTATGCTAGGGACGCCCTCTTCTAGGTTCTCCAATATTTTTCAAAGCTACTGTATAGTTGTATGTGTGTGGTTGTAACTTGTGTATGTATGCTGTGTTTTGGCTCCTCAGCCAGGGAAGAACGGCATTGCCAACTGGCTTGAGGCTAAATTTAAAAATCAAATTAAGTCAACCCATGGTTCTTATAGCTTATGATGTACATCCCTGTGCTTAATGTGAAGAATGCAGTGGCTGGTTTAGGTACAACTTTTTCCCACACAATGCTGCACATACATGTACAGTGTTGCTTTTGTAAATAATACATGTTGTTTGGATTATGAATACAGTAGATAGATGACTAATATGAAGAATTGACAATAACATGAGTAGATGCCATCATCCTACTGTGTTTATGTGGCATCCTTCCTACCTTCTCTGTATGTGTACAGAAAGTGTGATAGATGTACATACTATATAATTGTAACTAATCAATTGTAATTATTTTAGGCCACTGGCACAGGTTGCCAGTGGACCTTCAGCATACCTGCAGCCACTAATCTGTTGTAACCATGTATCATTGTAATTCTGTATGCTGTAAAGTCAAAAATAAATAAATACTATTGTAGTGAACATATTGGGTGGACTAATATTATAATTCATGTTTTAATTTCAGCAATGACCAATCTGCTAGATATTTCTGTGATGTACTGGAGGCAGTCTTCCTTCATGGGTTGAAGAATCCAAAGGTGTGTGCATATCTTGTGATTCACTATTGTGTGTTTGTCGTGTGTTATCTAAGCACAAGTACACTGTGTGGCTCTAGCCACTTTATACCTTTATTCTTCTGTAGTCATTATGGCCATGTTTGGCCCTGCTGATTCCAGAGAACATCAAGTTAGTCTTAAGTGCACTGAGGAATTCTCAATCTGATATTTGGAAGTGCAGGGTGTGTATGTGTTGTGTGTGAGTGTGTGCATGTGTGTGGGTTAACACCATGCACAAAGTTCATACATTGCATTGAGGATGGACTAACAGCCTGTTTACACTTGCCATCTAGTTCGAACTACCTCGAATCAGAGCCTTTTCCAAATTAGTGTATACATCAAATCGAATTGTTCTGAAATGGACCTGCTAAGGATGTGGGTCTGGTTTGATCTAGTGTGCTTCACTTACCCAGTATAAACAGTTGCCACTTAATAAACGGAATAAAGATAGGAGAACTACAGCTAAAATGGTGACTGTAATGATGAAATGAAGTGACAGCGAAGTATTGAGGCAACGATGCAGAAGGACATCATCAAACTCAAGAATAGCATAAGGGCTAAAAAAAACAAACAGGTATGCATGTGAGCGAATAGTCAGCTAACTCCACGGAATTGAGACATTCAGCAATCAAGACTTTATCATGCCTACTAACCTGACAATAATAGAGAACAGAAATCCTTTAACACCATCAATGTAATCTCACTTTAATAGATGAAAATTATGATTATGGTTTTAAGGTTTTTTTGGTGATTGGAGTGGGCCCGGCCTTCATAGTATAAACACCGCTCAACAATTGATCTGGATCGCACTGAAGCTATCTCATCCAGAGGGATCTTGTAGTATAAACAGGCTGTAAGAAGAGTCTCAGGTCCCTTCTATCATCCACCCTCCTTGGGAGTCCATTCATTCATCTGGCCTAAATTAATCACTTGTAATTAGGTTACCCACCATCCCTTGGCTAGGTGGGTGGGTGTCTCCCATGGGGGGTGGGAGACCAGAACAAAAAAGACTCTGGGACAGGTAGTCAAGAAGTGTGCGTGTGTGTGTAGTGTTGTGTATGCATAGCGTTGTGTGAGTGTGCGTGTGTGTGTGTGAGTGTGTGTGTGTGAGTGTGTGTGTGTGTGAGTGTGTGTGCATGTGTATATTGTGTATATAGTGTGTTTGTGGCTATTTGCCCTTCCTATCGTATACATATTAGCAAGAGTTAATAAAATGAGCCCTCCCATATTATTATCTCTTGATATTGGGCTGATGTCATTAATGTACATGTGATCAATGCCATGTGTGTGTACCTCACAGGCATGGCTCAGATTAGCTTTGGTGAAGAGACAACTGCTTGAATTTTTTGAGACACTCCAGAAACACACAACAACTCTACAGTAAGTCACCTTTTTAATGAAGTGCCCCCTTTATAGTGCATCACTGTTGTGAGACCACAAACACCAGTATATATAGTAGAAAGTCTATTCATTAGATTACTTTTAAATTGTGGGTGAAAGATGTAATTGAAAAGTGCTTCATCAGATCCAACACTGTTTCTGTACAGGCCAGCCCAATTACAAAACTGTCAAAGAAACTAAAATTTGGTCAAAGAAATCATTTGTAGTTTGTCATTGGTAATTCACATAATTATAATAAATATAATAGACTTAATTACATCATGTATTTCTATAATCTTATCATTATATTATTTTTATCTCTAGGACACATTATTCTAGTGAGGCATTCCTTAGGGATCCAGAGTTGTGTGAAGTAGTCCTGCAGCTATTGAAGGGCGTGGCTGGCTTCCAGTTCCAGTATGACTACACCAGTGCCTTGTTGAATACATGGCAGCCATCTTCCCTGGAGTTAGCTGGCATGTCTAGTAAGGATATTCTATACCATACGTGGCTATCTATATATACATTTAGTTACAAGACACTTTTGCTGTTAGTGTTTACTGGAGTAGATGACCGTTGTCTTAATTGAATTTTTCAAGCCATGTACTCATGATTCGTAGTGCCTTCGTAGTGCCATCTCTCATTAATTCTCTTTGGCTGTCGATTTCCAATAGCTGTGGCTTCTACTGGCTACCTAGCCAGAAAATTTAACAACCTCCTTCTGTCTTTCTGCTTCTCAGCTTCATGAGCTGTAGAGTTTAGTCACAGGTTAAACAATGTTGGGAGCTGTTTTTTTCCCACCCTCTCTCCCAGTTAATTTCTTGGTCATTGGGTTCCAGGGTACATATTTAGCTACTTCACTTCTTGTTACCCCAGTGTTATTTACACTGCATGAGTTTGCTACTGGAGATTCGTAGTGCCTTCTGGATCATGTGAGCATCTTACTGGTGTCCTAAGGCATGCAGTTCTGTGATCCACAAGACAACTCTTTTTTCCACACAAGTCCCAGTTGTACACAGTGTTGGGTGCAGGAACCAGTTAAACATTTTTATACTAGCAAGTATGATGTATTTTCACTAAGTTCTATGGAAGTTAACAACTGACGGCCTTGTCCAACTACATAATTTAGATCACAGCTCATAGTTGTACCTTGACAGCTGCTTGTAACTAGAGCAGCTTGATATGTGGAACTCATTATGTTGCCTCTCTTTCATGATGTTAATACTGGTAACTAAAATAACCTGTTAACTAACTATACTGACATTCCTAATGTATTTCACTTCTTTATATACATCTACTGCTTTTTATATGCATCTCTTTTATTTGAGTTTGTACTATATAGTAAGGTGTCCTGGTTACTTGGTTACTGGTTATGGGGGATTGAAATCCTACAGCTAGTAAGCAGCCAATCAAATTTGACCTTGCTGTGGTCTTATGTATATTGGACATTTGTCAAACTAAAGAGACATGAGGCATGTATACTGTTGTTAGGAGAGAATACCTTACCTGTGTCATCAGAACGGATCAGTCCACCACAATCAGAAGTGCTCTATACAGAACAGTTGACACTGGAGGGAAACATCAACAGTGCCGTAAACATCTCTCCACAGCCACGACGAGCCACCATTCATAGCTACTCCTCATCAAATCATCCAGAGTCCTCAACTCCAGAAACTAACAGAACAAACTCTGTAGAATCTGATGCCAGCTTTAATGCTATGTTGAGGAGATACAGTGCAGCTGTGACCAGGCCACAGTTTGATAATCGTACAAGATACTCTTATGCTTATGGTGACCGTAAAATCCAGTCAATATCTAATGTTGACCCATCAAAAACCAGTGATCTAGCTGCTGTGGTAGCCATGGACTATGAGGTATGTAGTGTGTTGTGATCATACATCAGTTACCTGAACAGCAGATGTGGTTGCTGTATTTTGAGTGTTCTATTAGAGTGCTAAATTTATGTGTTTATAATTCTGCAAACCATTTCAGTGATGCAAACTTTCTTGCCTAATTAACACCCAGTCTCAGGGTTCAATTAGATTATAAATGAGGTTCAGTTAAGGTCATTTGCTGTATTGTTTCAACCATTAGGTATTGTCTGATGATGCCACTGTTAATGCACAACATGCTGAGCACAAGAAACAGGTGAGGTTATAATCTTTTATGAAGATAGTCTCTGTGTATTAGTATTAAACTATTACCCAGTGCAAATGAGTAGAGAAAGATGTTGCTAGCAACTATGAAGTAGATAGACATGTTACACTGTAATTTAAACAGACCTGTGTTACTTTCTTGCATAATTTGTCTGGTGTAGCTAACGTTGAGGTAACTGAGACAAAACCAGGATTAAGATACTATACTCTAATAGAGCAGTCAATAATTTTAATAGAACAGTCATCTGACTACACCATAAGTCATTATTAGCACCTACTGTTGGAATGAGATATTGTATTGGGATATTCTATAGTGTATAGACTTGTTTGAATAGGAAATTTGTTATGTTTTTACTGTAGCACTTCCAAACAATGACTGCTATTTTGACAAAGATTGCTACTCAAAAGGGACTTGACTCACAAGCATTTCGTTGTGCTGCCTGTAAAGCACCAGTTGGCATCAGTAAGTTATGGTAACACGTTAGTTTTCAGGGTAGTAAACATGTCAATGTTTCCTTGTAGTATTTGGAATGGCCAGAACCTGCTACTACACTGGACAATATTATTGTAATGAGTGTCACTTACAAGAGTTGAGGGTCATTCCAGCTAGGGTGCTCTTTAATTGGGACTTCAAATGTTACCATGGTGAGCAATACTAACAATCTCAATCTCCACCTCACTAATGGTATTATATAGTTTGTGTAGGTAGTTGTGAATATCTGGACAGTATTGAGTATATGCCTGTATTGGACATTGATGAAGTCAACAGTACATTGTATAACTATATCCCTGAACTAGAAAAGTGTAGGGTGAGTTGTGTTCTACTGGTATGAGGGCAATGAGGGCTGGCAGAGACAGTTAATGGGCAAGGTAGTAATGACTGCTCTATTAGGATAGTGTGAATTGTTCTAGTACATATACTGAATCTGCTCTATTAGAGTGTCTCGATCTAACTAAAATTCTGTTCAGTGTTACTTTTAACCAGGCCCTTGGTTGCCTCAATGGTAGCTACACTGTAAGTATCATGACGTTACCCAATACCAAGTGTTTTATACATTTTATTGTTGTTTGTGTGTGAGGATCAAAGTGTCACCACGTACTGTATTTTCCATATAGTATCAATTAGCTACATAACTTTACTGTATGAGTCATACAGTACAGTTATGCAGAACAGTTATGTAAGGGATGTTAAGCAACCCCACTTAGACAGCACGATTGATCATGTGTGTGACATTGTAAACTGCTAAAACTAGCCTGCCAGTTGGTTCTATGACTAGAAATAGATTATTACATGCACAATTACTGATAGTCTGATCACCAAAAAAATTGAAGTGGTTCGGGTAATGCTTTAAGCAAGAAGACCATGAAGTACAATATAACACTTAAAACACCACCTATGCTTGTGTGTATGAAAAAGACAGCACTCTGTTGGGTGTGTCTCAAGGCAAATACAGCACTCAGCTTTACCTTGTGCTGTATTAGCCTCTCGACACACCCCCTCATGCTGTATTTTCTGTACACACGTGCAGCAGTAACTATACAAATTGCTTGAATCAGCTTTTGTTTTATTGTACTCATTGCACTGTGGGATAACTCACTCATCATTGGTTCATGGCGCTTTGATTCTGGGTGATTGTTTATTACATATATTTCATCTCCATCCTCAGGACTACAGGACACAGCTGTATCATTTGAAAGGTTACCTACTAACATGTAGTTACGCTGAGGATACTAAGAAGGTGTTGCGGAAGTTGACTGATGCTCACTTGTTTGAGAAGATACATGTCTACTCCTTGAGGGTATGTCTTATGCTAGGAAATGGGATTGTATCAGGGATGGATCTAGGGGGTGGGCTTTGGGGGCTGAATCCCCCCCTCCTTCACTTTTAGGCTTTACTTGATCAATATGCTGAGGATTATAATGAAATTTTGTCTTAGCATAAAATTATATGATGACCCTGACTAATAATACAAATATACTCATAAACCCACCTTATAAACATCTTTCCAAGGTATTATCAGTGGATTTATGCTAAAGGTTATGCAACAAGGACCCAGATCAGCATTGGAGGTGTACAAGATCGAGATACTCTAATAGAACAGTTACCTAACTATTCTAATAGAACATTCAGTGTAAGCATAAAAGTTGGTTCTTTTATGGAGTTTTTCTATATCTGCCTGCGCCTATACATACAATGGAGTGCATTGGTCTTTTTAAAAGGCTTGTTCATCTACTTGTGTAGTTATTACCGGTACTGGTATACTTAATTCAGGTGCACAATTTCCATTGAAAATGCTCTCAGATTCAATCTCATATCATTCAAATTTCAAAATTTTCCAGTTTCAACATTATTATTCTATCATGCATGCAATTGTGAGAGGGTGCATCATGTGCTTGGTTGTCTGAACCTACCCAAACCTTTCCATTAGCAAATGCTGCAGAGAGCCATATATCTAAAAGCAGTATATAAAATATCTACAGGCAGAAATATGCATTTTATGTAGAAATGTCTCCAAATTGCAGTATTTTAGCATCTATTTTTCAAAAATTTCCTGGGGGGGGGGGGGCATGCCCCCAGACCCCGTCACACCTTCACCCAAGAGATTAGTACTTTGAGTTAGCCCCCCTCTTATAAATCCTAGATCCATCCCTGTGTATGTATATATTCCTATTTAAGGATATAAAGTATGTATGTGTTCTGTACTGAAAGATTTGCATAATATGACTATGGAATTACCAAATTTGTCTTGTTTGCACAAGCAATGATTCTGAGATTGCACCACAACTTATGAACATCTTAGTCCATCTCCATTAAGTACACACCACATTGAATCAAGATGGTGATGACTTAACATTACGTCTTCTCCTTGCTGAATATTCTCCTTTTCCACACTAGCTTTACCCAAGCACAGTCTCTGTAGTGTTGAATAAGTTTATATGAATTGTTTTCAACCATCAGCAGTTCCAGTGAGGCTGGTTTTTGGCCAACATGGTGTTCTTCCATTTCTGAGCACTATAACAGTATTTGCTCACCCACCACCCATATGAAAGTGCTTATGGTATAACTGAAAAAAGAATAATGGGAAACTCTGTAAAGCTTCTTGCTAGGTATTAGTCTGTCATGCCAAAATAATTTTGGAAATACAGTGGAACCTGTCTATAGTGGTTGCCTTCTGGCCAAGGTGGCTGCCTAACTCAATATATCCTTTACCATAGGCCACAAATCAATGGTTTTACCTTTAATTATATTTATTATTAGTGATTCTTAAAAAAGGAAAGCTTATACTGTAATACCTCACATTACAATATAGTAAATTTGCAAGGATCTGCTGTTTGTGGCCATTACTAGTAAAGAATTCCAACCTTTTACTCCAAAACTATATTTCCTCACATTTGTTTGAGTCCATTTGATCTTATGCAGGAGGTGTTGTATTGAAAAAACTCTACTAATGGTACATGTATATCCACAAGGCCGTGCAGTATTTTGTGTGTCATTATCATGTCAATTTTCTGTAATACAATGAGGGAAAATTTAGTGACTTCAGTCTATCAGAATAAGTCAGTGTGCAAGATTATGTACCAATCTAGTAACTCTTCTTTGAATAGCTTCCAGTGCTCTGATATCTTTAAGAAATAAGTAGTGCTGAGCGATAGTAAAAATTTTACTATCACGATAGTTACTCATTAAATATCGCGATAGTGAATACTATCCCGATAGTTTATGAAACACTTAAAGTCTTAGTTGTATAGCTATGATTTAGAAAGTTATTTTGCATGCACAGGTTTTTTGTTAATTAACTGCGTGGGCGGCCGATGAATATGGACTTTTGGTATAGCTTTTGCAGGCCACTCCTTTGTAAGAAAGCTGCTGTAAAACAGTATAGAAGGGTTGTTAATACCATTTTAATGCAGATCTAAGCTTATCATAACTATCACGATAGTGATATCCCTACTATCGCGATAACGATAGTGATTTACTATTGCGATATATCGCACTATCGATACTATTGTTCAGCCCTAGAAATAAGTTTTGCCAAACAACACATGTGTAGTCTAAATGTGGTCTTACGAGAGAATAACAAATGTAAAGTGTGTGGAGTGAGCGCATGAAATGTTTGATAAATAATTCCAATCATTTTTGATGCTTTACGATTGCATTATTGATGTGGTGGGAAATTTAGATCAATTGTAAATGTAACACCCAAATCAGATTCTTCAGTCATGGCAACTTAATCGTATCTGATGGTCTCTTTATGAGATTCTGTCAGATCTAGTCACATATGTTCTGTGGGTTGGATAATTGCATCATTTCTGTGTGGTTTCTTTTCTAGAATCTAATGGATTTACATTCAGGCCTGTTGTTACCTCAGTTAACTAAAGCTTTAAGGAAGGCCATCAAACATGTGAAAAAGTGTCCCCTTTGCTGTCAGAAAGGATTTGTATGTGAAATATGTCAGAGTCCAAGTGTGATTTATCCATTTCAACTTGATGAGACCTTCCAGGTATGAGTATCTACTGTCAGATTTACAGTACATGTTAATATGTGACTGGCTAAGCAAAAACCCATTGTTTTTGTACATTTCTTGAATTTTATTGATTCTGTGTTATCTCAGGAGTGCATCAAATCCTATGGAGAAGGTAGCAATCGGAACATGCAACTTCATAAACTACTAACATTATGGACAACATTCAAACATGGCATCTTATGTTAGTGACGTATATATCATTCTTACATGCAACAGGGATGATGCTACTTTATTGTCATGTGTATGGGCAGCAAAGCAGCTTCAATAGGAAGACAGTTGAGTCAAAGGAACAGTCAAACGGAGTAATTTTGCATCACTAGCAAGTGTAGAAATGCTGTCCTGCTATGCCTATGTTATTCTTCTGTCGTGCAATTCAACTTCGTTTTCATAGCATTGCTTTGTCATGCTGTTAACGCGAAGAACTTTTGGCATAATCATTATAATCTCTTAATAAGAAATGTTACTTTTTATAGTACACAGCAGCCATGTTTGAATTTCTCTGTTTTGGGTGCATTCCTGGTTATCTATAGTAGCAAAGGAGTGGGCTAGTGATGCACTGATAGATATTAAAGTTCACTTGCAGTGGAACCTCGGTTATCTGGACCCCACTTATCCGGACTCTGTCAACTGAAATGACTGCTCTATTAGAGTAGTGACTGTTCTATTAGGGTAGTTGATATTACTAAAAATGTTTTTAATGCTATTTTAAGGTTATTTATACACAGTTTCAGAGATACAGACTTTTCAGACTTATGGACCACCCCTGGTCCCAAGGGGTTCGGATAACTGAGGTTCCACTGTAATGGGTTTATACTAAGGCTCAAACGATAACCGAATATTCGGATTAATATTCGTTTGCTTTGTAGCCGAATAATAAAATTAACAAATGATTATTCGCACGTGATCATTTATATGGTGACACGTGATTAGCTGTCAGTAATTAATGAAGCAGAAGACGATACTAATGAAAGTAGTAAAAAGGAAAGGACTATGGCGATAAAGCGAAGAGTAGTAATAGAATTAGGCAGCCACTAATTGGTGAAGATGTACTAATTCCACGGTGAATCGCCGTAAGTGCAAGACTTCATATGGATTTGTAGCTTACTCCAGGTACTTCTACTCTGTTGCAATCACTTTCTATCACGGTATTGCTGTGATAATCCTTTCAGAAAAGGGTCTCTTAGTGAAGTTATTCATACGAAGCCACAAAGCTGTTTGTGGTTATTTGTAGGCTTCTTGGTAGTGGCTGCCTTAAATACTGAATTGCAATGAAACCTTACACCAATTATTCAACTAATTTCGTTAGAGCTGACCGAATATTCGAATACAGTAAACCACTATTCGTTTGAGCCTTAGTTTATACCGATGTCCAATCTGATGTTTATGTTCACCAAACTTTCACACATATTTTGTAAAAATTAGAAACTTTTTTTGTCTATTGTGATAACAATAACATCAGGATCAGGTAAATTAATTGGTCAAATAATCTGCTAATAATTTTCAATATTGATATTGCTGAAATTTGGCTGATTATTTAGTGATTAATTGGTATATCACTAGAGTAGACAGCCAAAGTTTCAGCCTTTCATGTCCATCAAGATAAAATCCTCGGAAAAAGACCATTCCAACGAAGATATGACAATGGTACACTTTGCGGCCCTCAGGCAGTCAGGCATACATATCAGGCAAAGCCCTTTATTTCTACAGCATCATAAATAAACATCCTATTTCAATAGCATTGTAAATAAGCACCCATAACTCTAGTTTTTACTATGCGAACATGAAACTCACTCTTCATGAACAGGCGAATTCAATGGTGTATATGCTTATTGATCTGAGCTTTGTTTCACTGCATACCACAAGTGATTAATACCTGTGTAAAATTTTTATGTGGTGTGTGTATTTTACCCAGTTAATTTCAATATGCTTTTATAACAAAACAGAATTTTGTGAAAATGATGGATTTATGATCAGCCAGTCACATATTGAACTATTGGTGAATTTACTAATGTATACTGTGTGTTCTGTTAGTGTAAAGACTGCAAGGCATTGTTCCACAAGAAATGTAGACCATCTGCTGGTTGTCCAAAGTGTAAGAGACTTGAGAAGAGAAAACATTTATTTGATGACAGTAGTTTAGTTGGTACACACACATAATAATAATATTCCTGTTGTAATTTGATGATGAGAAAACACTGGCAAAGTTTATGTATCAATATGTAATTTGTTCTAATTCTATTGCACCAACACAGAGTAAAATACAATGTGCAATATGTACTACAAGGTACAGTGGTAGTTGTGTAGCTATAGCAAGTGATTAAATGTGCAATACTGAAAGTATGTAGTGCCTATGTTCAATCGTTCAATCTATAGGGTCTGCAGTGAAAAAGAAAACTTATTAGTAGTATATGTGCGTAAGTTATAAGTTCACAGTTAATCACAGTCAGAGGATGATGGTATCCAACTGATCAATGACTTGTCTCATTGTTGGTCTCTTGTTGGGATCAACATTAGTACAGCTGGTAATGACAGGTACAAAATGAGGCCACCTTGACTGAACAGACCTCAACAGAACACCAATACTTCTTGTTGGCATCTCTCTGGTTAACATCTCAATCAGCAATACCCCATAACTGTAGATATCTATCTTCACTGTTTGTTGACGAGCAGAATCTCTCTGTGTAACTTCTGGGCAGCATATATGATAGCACCAGGACCAAGGGTTTGTGCAATGTGCACAAACTGAGCAGAGCCAAGATCAGATAGTTTAGCTACCCAACCATTACCATCAGCTTTCAGTAGTACATTAGGAGCACTGACATCACGATGAATAATGGGGTGTGGCTGAATACTGTGCAAGTACATTTTAATAACGGCAATTCAGGTGAATTTTGTGCCGCGACCCAAGTGGCACAAAATTCACCTGAATTGCCGTTATTAAAATGTAACCATTAACCTACCATCACAGCCATTTCTTGGCCGCCACCTTGGATTTCACATCTTTTTTCACCATGGCTTTTATGGGGGCCGCACCTTTTTTTACAGCTTGGCTGTTTTTGATTAGATATCACTTCTTTTTGTATTTGTATACTGCAAAGCCGGCCTATGGCTGGCTTTGGGGCTTTTTTAACCCATGTGTTTTTTTCTTTACCACAGGAAGAAGAAAAGAACTTAAAGAAGAATTTTAGTACTTCAATTATTTTTGATTTTATTAGTAATTATACAAATTATATACATATATTTATTACATGCTCATTATTCCCCACAGGATTTTTTTTGCAGCTGATCACTCTACTGGGTGACTTGAAATGTAGTTGAACTATATACAGGATGGTTTCTTTGTAGCTGAACTCTCTGTAACAGGTGATTTGTTTGCAGCTAAACTCTCTACATGGTGGTGTCTTTATAGCCGAACTCTCTACATGATGGTTTCTTTGTAGCTGAACTCTCTATTAGGTGACTTCGTCTAGCTGAACTCTCTACAGGGTGATTTTTTTGTAGCTGAACTCTCTGCAGGGTGATTTGTTTGCAGCTGAACTCTCTACATGATGGTTTCTTTGTAGCTGAACTCTCTACAAGGTGACTTCGTCCAGTTGATCTCTCTACGGGGTGATTTGTTTCTAGCTGAACTCTCTACAGGTGAATTGTTTGCAGCTAAACTCTCTACATGATGGTTTCTTTGTAGCTGAACTCTCTACAAGGTAACTTCTTCTCTACAGGGTGATTTGTTGTAGTTGAATTCTCTACTAGGTGGTTTGTATGAGGCTGAACTGTCTACATGGCGGTTTCTTTGTAGCTGAACTCTCTACAGAGTGATTTGTTTGCAGCTGAACTCTCTACATGATGGTTTCTTTGTAACTGAACACTCTACAAGGTGACTTCTTCTAGCATGATCTTTCTACAGGGTGAATTGTTGTAGCTGAACTATCTACAAGGTAACTTCTTCTAGCTGATCTCTATACAGGGTGATTTGTTTGTAGTTGAATTCTGTACAGATGGTTTCTTTGTAGCTGAACTCTGTACATGATGGTTTCTTTGTAGCTAAACTCTTTACAAGGTGACTTCTTCTAGCTGAACTCTCTACGGGGTAATTTCTTTGTAGCTGAACTCTCTATATGATGGTTTCTTTGTAAATGAACTCTCTACAAGGTGAATTCTTCTACCTGATCTCTCTACAGGGAGATTTGTTTGTAACTGAACTCTGTACAAGTGCGTTTTTGTGGGTGATCTCACTGCAGGTTGATTTGTTTGTAGCTGAACTCACTAAAGGGTGATTTTGCTTGTAGCTGAACTCCTTGCATTGTATCTAGTTTCTAGCTGATTGTTTGTAGCTGATCTCTCTACAAGTTGATTTGTGTGTAGCTGATCTCTCTGCAGGTTGATTAATTTGCAGCCGATCTCTCTACAAGGTAATTTGTTTGTAGCTGAACTGTCTATAAAGTGATTTATTTGTAGCTGATCTCTCTGCAGGTTGATTTGTTTTAGCTGAACTCTCTACAGGGTGATTTACTTGTAGCTGAACTCCTTACATTGTGACTAGTTTCTAGCTGATCTCTCTACAGGGTGATTTGTTTGTAGCTGATCTCTCTACAAGTTGATTTGTGTGTAGCTGATCTTTCTACTGGTTGATTTGTTTGTAGCCGATCTTTCTACAGGGTAATTTGTTTGTAGCTGAACTCTGTACAAGGTGCTTTTTTGTAGGTGATCTCACTGCAGGTTGATTTGTTTGTAGCTGAACTCACTAAAGGGTGATTTGCTTGTAGCTGAACTCCTTACATTGTGTCCAGTTTCTAGCTGATCTCTCTACAGAGTGATTTGTTTGTAGCTGAACTCTCTATAAGGTGATTTATTTGTAGCTGAACTCCTTACATTGTGTGTAGTTTCTCTATAAGGTGATTTATTTGTAGCTGAACTCCTTACATTGTGTGTAGTTTCTAGCTGATCTCTCTACAGGGTGATTTGTTTGTAATTGATCTCTCTACAAGTTGATTTGTGTGTAGCTGATCTCTCTGCATGTTGATTTGTTTGTAGCCGATCTCTCTATAGGGTAATTTGTTTGTAGCTGAACTCTCTATAAGGTGATTTGTTTGTAGTTGATCTCTCTGCAGGTTGATTTGTTTTAGCTGAACTCTCTACAGGCTGATTTGTTTGTAGCCGATCTCTCTACAGGGTAATTTGTTTGTAGCTGAACTCTCTACAAGTTGATTTGTGTGTAGCTGATCTCTCTGCAGGTTGATTTGTTTGTAGCTGATCTCTCTACAGGGCAATTTGTTTGTAGCTGATCTCTCTACAGGGTGATTTTTTTTGTAGCTGACCTCTCTTCAGGGTGATTTGTTTCTAGCTGATCTCTCTACAGGGTGATTTTTTGTAGCTGACCTCTCTTCAGGGTGATTTGTTTCTAGCTGATTGCTCTACAGGTTGATTTGTTTGTAGATGAACTCTCTACAGGGTAATTTGCTTGTAGCTGAACTCCTTACTTTGTGTCTAGTTTGTAGCTGATCTCTCTACAGGGTGATTTGTTTGTAGCTGAACTCCTTACATTGTGTGTAGTTTCTAGCTGATCTCTCTACAGGGTGATTTGTTTGTAGCTGATCTCTCTACAAGTTGATTTGTGTGTAGCTGATCTCTCTGCATGTTGATTTGTTTGTAGCCGATCTCTCTATAGGGTAATTTGTTTGTAGCTGAACTCTCTATAAGGTGATTTGTTTGTAGTTGATCTCTCTGCAGGTTGATTTGTTTTAGCTGAACTCTCTACAGGCTGATTTGTTTGTAGCCGATCTCTCTACAGGGTAATTTGTTTGTAGCTGAACTCTCTACAAGTTGATTTGTGTGTAGCTGATCTCTCTGCAGGTTGATTTGTTTGTAGCTGATCTCTCTACAGGGCAATTTGTTTGTAGCTGATCTCTCTACAGGGTGATTTTTTTTGTAGCTGACCTCTCTTCAGGGTGATTTGTTTCTAGCTGATCTCTCTACAGGGTGATTTTTTGTAGCTGACCTCTCTTCAGGGTGATTTGTTTCTAGCTGATTGCTCTACAGGTTGATTTGTTTGTAGATGAACTCTCTACAGGGTAATTTGCTTGTAGCTGAACTCCTTACTTTGTGTCTAGTTTGTAGCTGATCTCTCTACAGGGTGATTTGTTTGTAGCTGAACTCCTTACATTGTGTGTAGTTTCTAGCTGATCTCTCTACAGGGTGATTTGTTTGTAGCTGATCTCTCTACAAGTTGATTTGTGTGTATATAGCTGATCTCTCTGCAGGTTGATTTGTTTGTAGCCGATCTCTCTACAGGTAATCTGTTTGTAGCTGAACTCTCTATAAGGTGATTTGTTTGTAGCTGATCTCTCTGCAGGGTGATTTGTTTTAGCTGAACTCTCTACAGGGTGATTGCTTGTAGCTGAACTCCTTATATTGTGTCTAGTTTCTAGCTGATGTCTCTACAGGGTGATTTTTTGTAGCTGAACTCTCTTCAGGGTGATTTGTTTCTAGCTGATCTCTCTACAGGTAGATTTGTGTTGATTTGTTCATTGCTGATCGCTCTAAAGGTAATTGATTTGTTGCAGTTGAACACCCTGCAAAGTGTTTTGTTTGTAGCTGATCACTCTAAAGGGTAATTTGTTTGTAGCTGAACTCTCTCCACAGTGACTTGTTTGTAGCAGAATTCTGTGTAACTGAATTCTCTAGAGAGTGACTTAATTGTAGCTGAATTCTCTACACAGTGCATGACTTGTTTATAGCTGAACTTTCTTCAGTGTGACTTGCAATGTTCTGAATCTCTATAGTGGTATATTTGCTTAACTCTCCACATGGTGACTGTCTTCTTGCTGAACTGTCTATAAGATTAACTGTTTGCAGCTGAACTCCCTACAGAATAACTTGTGATGTAATAAAATTCTATAATGGAGTAAATAAATTAGCCGAATGCTCTATTAGGGTGACTGTTCTATTAGAGTATCTCGATCTCGCATTTGCTACACGGAGTTGGCTTTCGAATCATAACTCAGTGGTTTGTAATCCGATTCTTCTGTACTACTGCAAGGACTTTCTATGAAGATTATTCCAGCTATACACCGATTTTTAGCTCATTGCTCTAAGCGGTTTGCCTAGTAGGCGTGAAAACTAATACTTTTTTATTCATAAAAATCGATCGCGTAATTGTGACACAGGTTGGGTTTTGTGTCATATCTCCGTGGTCTTTATCTCGATTCCTTTCAAACCACCAAAAGGCACTCCTACGATGGTTACTCCATCTACATAGCAATTTTCAACTCATTCCATGAAGCGGTTTACCCTGTAGGCGTGACAACAAAACGATCTTGTTTTACGCGAATAATCGGTCATAACTCCTGAACCATTCATCGGATTTGTACCAAATTTGATGCTAGGATTCGCCTTTGGACTCCCTTTCTGTGTGTCAAATTTCAAGGCGATCGGAGTACGCGTTTGCTTGTTATAGCAATTTTTGCAAGTGTGCGAAAAGACGAAGAAAAAAAAAACGAAGAAAAAGAAACGAAACTTTGGCAGCTCGTATCTCGGAAATGGCTGGAGCGATTTCCTTCAAATTTGGAAAGTAGACTCCCGTGGCTGGCGGGCAACTGTGTAGCAAATTTGGTTCCAATCCGATAAGTGATCACCGAGATACAAAGGTGTGAAAATGACGTTTTCGTTCTTCCTGTCAATATACTCACGGTGTGGCGCGCCGGCTTCTTGGGCCGCACGACACACTACCGTGTGTCTTGATACTCCTTTTAAACACATGCTCCAATCACTTTACATATTGATAGTTTGGTAGCTTTTATCACAACATGCATTATTGATAATTCAACTGTTACAGTTAGATGTTTACACCATGGCAGTGTGTATCCTGAAAGAAGTTGATGCATAATAATGCTTTAGGTTGTGTCTACATTCTCTTGATTGTCAGTTAAGCACGAGTCTCAGTGTTTGAACATAATGTACTCATTGCACTGTAGTAAAGTATTCAATTGCAAATTGTAACCTATTGTAACAGAATACCATGCTTAATGGTTCACACAGTTAGTTTTATAATTATTTATTATTCAACTTCAACACACAAGAGCGTATATAGGAACTACAACAGTGAGAGCAAGCTCTTCTTATATATATGCCTACATAATCATAACCTACAGTTAATGAGTACATACTAAAAAATCTTCTCTCTACAGTACTAAAAATAGACCAGTCCACATGCTAATTACTCTCACATGAATACAATAAACCACAGGCTATTAAAATGTCCCATGGTTCTCCTGTCACTCTATACAGCACAGTTAACTACACAGCAAGTGAGGTATCATGAAACATGTCACTAGATACGTATGTCTAGTGTACATGCATGTAAAACCTTGCAGCTGAATCCATAGCAATCAGGTTATATCACACTACTGCTGGTATCTTGTACAGATATGGGTTCAAATCAAACAAGATAAACATATTATGTATCTTGGCAACATATACAGTGATTTCCAAAGCCTAGAATGCAGGATTCCACATATATGTGCAAAGATCAGAAGAAAATCAATCAAAGAAAGTTCTTTCAACTATGTAATTGCTTTGTATCAATTTTATTAGTTTGCAACCTGGTATTCTATATAACTTTTATAAATTAACAGATTGTTGTTTCTTTGCAAAATCTGCAGAAATAGTAGGAGTTTTAATTTCTAATTCAGCACTAATTAAATTAATGTGCACGCAGTTAGAAAGCACATAGCAAAGATAGTGATTCACACACCAGTTGACTTTTGGCAGGTTTGCATAACCATACAATTAACAAACACATACATATAAAATACCACACGTACACATAGTAGAATACACATTTTATTGAGATTTTTGGTCTCAAATATGGCCCGCCAAACAAGCACTAACATCAGAATACAGTCCAAAACTAACTTTACTATAGCTACACAGTACGTACATAGCTACTTAATAGTTATAATATCATGCTTAAAACCTACAATAATACAATGATTGTATGTACAAAAATGCCTTCATGTAAAACTACAGTCTAGGTACATGATTCAGTACACCAAGGCTTATGCTTATCTACAAAAATATAAACAAAATAAACTAACATGTGAACACTACACAATGTAACACAGTCAGAGGATGATGGTATCCAACTGATCAATGACTTGTCTCATTGTTGGTCTCTTGTTGGGATCAACATTAGTACAGCTGGTAATGAGAGGTAAAAAACGAGGCCACCTTGACTGAACAGACCTCAACAGAACATCAATACTTTCAGTAGGCATCTTTCTGGTTAACATTTCAATAAGTAGTACTCCATAACTGTATACGTCTATCTTCACTGTTTGTTGACGAGCAGAATCTCTCTGTGTAACTTCTGGGGCAGCATATATGATAGCACCAGGACCAAGGGTTTGTGCAATGTGGGCAAACTGAGCAGAACCAAGATCAGATAGTTTAGCTACCCATCCATTACCATCAGCTTTCAGTAGTACATTGGGAGCACTGACATCACGATGAATAAGGGGGTGGGGCTGAATACTGTGCAAGTACAGCAGACCTTGAGCTACATCCATACTGATTGGATGAATATGATTGGGTGTGGCTCTTCTTTGGGTCAAAGCATCTCTCAAATTAGTATCCATTATTTCAGTGAGAATGATGGCTGGATGATCAGGGACTGCTCCAATAAACTCTAGCAGATTACGATGACGACATCGTGCAGATATTCGAATTTCTTTTTCAAACTGGTCTTGGTTGTAAGTGGAGTCAATACTGCTGTGGAGACACTTTGCAGCTACTCTACGTCCTCTATAAGTGGCTACAGTAACATAACCCCATCCTCCAGTTCCTAGGATGGTGTTACTGAGGTGTATTTCATCTCGTGACACTACCCACAGTCGTTCTACTGCTTGAACAGCAACTTCAAGTGTCTCCATTCTCTGGATAAGACCAGCAATGACTGTGTTCTCCAAATAGTGACATTTAGCTTGTAGTGATTGGGAGGTCTCCTTTTCTGTTTGTAGTTCTTGTTCTACTTGCTCTAGTTTTTGTTCTTGAGTTTGCAGCTGCTGACTATGTTGCTTCTGAATCTCTTCTGATTTTTCAGCTAGTTCAGTTATCAACTCACATAGGTGGAAAGGAATATCTAAGCAATAAAATTAAAGTTGTTTATTAATTAATCATAGGATTGATCAAGACACACTGTACATGCAATGCAGCCAAGGGAAACTGGCGCAGGCGTGATTACAGTGGTATAAAGGTCTTCCCTCTTTCAGAGGTCAAAATGTATAGAGGTAAACCTGTTGGGATGAAAGTATTATTTTGTGCCTTTAACAGATGTTCCATTACTGTATTTTACAATGAAGTTTTCATGTCAGTCATATCCAGAATCAGTTTTGTAGTGGAACACTTCACATACAAAAAAAACGCTACGTATACCAGAAATACATGCACACTTTCAAAGTTCATCTTCACTTTTGCTAATTTTTTACATCTGTCCATCAACACACATGTAAAAAATCATGCACATGGTTAATTTCAAATTTACCAGAAAATTAGATCATGCACGTTACAGCACATGTATAATATGGCCAGCACTCAACACATAATACAGGAAAGCCTATATATAACTAGAGGCATGCCAAAAGTGTCAACAAATTGGAGAATGCTTTATGTTTATCTATTAAATACAGTGTATATATTTTATATATATTTATATTGCCTTTTATGTAAGAAACCATCACAGACAGACAGACATATGGAGCCACCTACACACACACAGAGCCACTCCTATAGTATGTACACCAGCGTTGTAAGTGGGCCGGGTCATCCGGATTATCCGGGTCATTTGGATCACATTTTGTCTGGGTCAAGTGGGTCTTATCCACTTCACTGAATATCTGGGTCTGACCCGGATGAGATCACGTGTGACTATAAGTTAACTAGCTTGATTGTATTGATGGAAATGCAGATGTAAACACTCAAGAAACTTATGTGGAGCCATGCTCACCATTCAGGAATATGCTTTGCTGTCTGTGCGGGGTATGTAGAGCCACGCCCTCTTATCGGAATTGTACCAGCTGTGTTCTGTGAACACCAGATCCGTGTTGCTACTTGAAATGTAGGTAACTAACTTCTGGAAATTCTGTAGCTGCATGTAAACTTACGTGGAGCCACCCCCACTTGATAATATGTGCATGGAGCCACACCCACTTGATAATAAGTAGCTACTCACTTCTTGCAGAAATTTTTTTATAGTGTGCAGCTAACTAGTGGAGCTTGTGGACTTTTAATCTAGCTCTTGGGGCACGCCTCTATTTTAATTAAACCGGGTCACATGCGGGTCAGATCCGGGTCCCATCCAGATTACTATTCGGGTCAGTGGGTCAAATGGGTCAACAGTACTGACCCACTTACAACGCTGATATACACATTGATCTGACCCCCGAAAGAAAACAGCTTAAAAAGGAAGTGGAGTTTTCTCAAGGAGAATAGCATTTCAGCCAAATAGCTAGATGATTATTGATGCAGTAAAGGTGTGAAGAGCAGACACGTGCAGTTTGGCTCCATCACGAGCTTGGGAAATGGTTGCAACAAGGTATACTCTTTATGGCTTCTTTGTAGAAAATGTGTGATGAAAATATTGATTGGTCATAAACAGTGTCAAACAATTGAATAAAAATATTTTCAGCAGGTCAAGCAGTCCTACAAATAAGCCAAATTTCAAGTACGTGTGTAATTTCATCAGTGAGTTAACTATTGAATGTTTTTGAGGACTCAGTTCAACATGTACATGCTACAGTTTAATAATTAAGCAAATTAGCAATACCGTATAGTGAAAAACTTTGGTGGTAAAAAAGTGTGACGAAACACCTCTGTTGAAAAAATTGGTGGAAAAAACTTTGGCGATTGAAATAATATTCGCCAAAGTTTTTACTGCCAAAGTTTTTATTGTACAGTAGCTATGTAAGGACAACGACAAGGTGTCAACTCATCAGGTAAGTAGTGTAGTAAGTGTATAGGTAGCTAGTGTTGTTGTTGTAGCAGTACTTTTGTAGCTGCCGATCTAACGACGTGGTAGCAAAGACGTGCTTCGCTATCTCCTGCAATGCAGAGAGCGACCGTATTTACTTTTTCAGTGAACTCCAGTAGCAGAGGTTATCATGTGTATCAAAGTATTTGGCCAAATCCATTGCAAGACGATGAACTAGCTGGCGTGCGAACGGGAAGCCGGTTGGAAATTCTATCCCAAGGAGTGCTTACAACAGTGGGACAAATTCCTAGGAAGATTTCCAAAGTCAGCTCTATCTTTATTGCGTGGTGGTACGAGCTGACCTTCATCTCAAGTTCTAGTTATTCAATGTGCTCGTGTAATAATCTAAAAAAATGCCAAAAAAAACTTTGGTGAATTGAATGGTATTCGCCAAATTTGTCAAAATTTTTTACTATACGGTTACCAAAAGCAGTTTGTGCTATAAGGTATGGCCATTGGTCAAGTAAACTTCACAAGGTGTAGAAAGACTTTTCAGTTTTAATTCCAAAAAAAATTACTGTAGTTATGTGATCAAATTAAAATGGACCAATCACTAAACTCAGCCTAGCAATAAATGTTATGCATTTGACTGGAACGAATTTTAGTAATCACCTTAGCATTGTACCTTTATGTTCACTCAGTATCAAATGGATTTCAGACTTCATTGCAATATTGTACTCAGATAGTGTATATCCATCGTTTAGTTTCTGTCCCTGAAAGATCAACATCTGTTTATCAGGTGGTATATCTTCTTCATCTTTTATTTTGGTTTTCACATTCTCTATTGTATCTGATGCCTCTACCTCCAAAGTGATGATCTTTCCAGTCAGTGTTTTGACAAATAAATGCATACCTGTAAACAAACACAAACATAATGTAACTAGATGAATAAAAAATTGGAAATTTTAAAATGGGAATAGGGATTGCTGAAAAAAGCCATGAAACAAGAAGGGACCGCTGGGGTGGTAATGTAAACCACAAATCCCTATTTTGACTATGTCATAAATCTTTAGTTACATGCTCTCATTTTGAAGTGAGTCAAAATAAGGATCTGTGGTTTACATTACCACCCCAGCGATCCCTTCTTGTTATGTGGCTTTTTCAACGATCCCTATTCCCATTTTAAAATTTCCAAATTTTTAATTGTGTACTTTTTATTAATCCAGTAATGGATTATGAAGAAGGCTGTTGTGAATAGTGTAATTTTGCATTCTGCATAGTAACACTGTCAACTCAGTACACACATGAAACTGATCAAATTGCAATGTGCATACAGACTGAGAGTCTCCTAATATGAGCTACAATTCACATTACTGGTGCCTTTAATAGCTGTCAAATTCAGTGCAAGGATTGTTGTTATACACTTGACTGCATTATTAGAAAATTTACATGACTGCTCTATTAGAGTATTTAATCTGGATAACCTGCCCACGTACAACAATCACGGAGCGGAAAAAACCACCTTGCAACAAAGTCATCAGCCCAGATTAAGCTTCCTGGCCTATACTGAGTCTAATAAAGACAGATTCTATTAACCACAAGCAACACACACCAAAAAACTTAACTCTGAGTGCAATCTTGTATGGCTTCTCGAGTGTAATGGCATTTTGGCAAGAAGAAACAGCCCCGGTTTGGGCTGTTTCCATCTGAAAACGAAATCAAAAATAGGTCATGGACATGAAGAAGGATTTGGTAAGCATGGCTATATAGTTTTTAGCACGAAAAAGTGGATAACTTTTGCTGTACATGGGTGAAACAAAATAATATTATGAATAATAAGAATAAACAAAACGGCAAATTTCAGTTTTGTCCCAACTGTTTCCTTTTCACTTGATACTTACTAGTAGACCAAATACTCATTGCAAATAACCACCAGAGGGTGGTTTTGAGTTGGAGGATGCTTTCCACGGTAGTTTTTAGGCGTGCATTCTATTAGAGTTTTTGCAAAAAACATGGGTGATCCCTATTATGAACCCACTATCATGGTTCATGATACCTCAGAACACATGTTGTTCATGCTCTACATATATGTATTTGTGATGATCTGCAAAAACCCAACATAATAGATTGTTTTTCGAATACTTCATTTATGATCTATTTAACTAAGTGTGTGCTCTGGTGAAGTTTCAGTCTCATAAACTGAGAACCTTTGGAGTTACAGGCCTACATATAAGTAGCAACAAACGAAAGATTAATTTGCAAAGCAAGCATAGGAAAAATAAATTATTACAGGTGTTTATTGTAACTTATGACAGCAGGGCTGTAAATAAGGTGCAACCCTCAAAAGAGCCTGGGTGAAAAAAGTTCTGAATCAAAGGTGGCGGCCAAGAAATGGCTGCAGTAATGTTAATACCAATCATTTTTAATGATGAGTGTGATCATCACAAATGACTGGTATTAACATCAGTCTAGCCATTTCTTGGACACCACCTCTTTAACTTCACATCTTGTTTCACCCTGGCTCTTTTGGAGGTTGCACCCTCGTTTTACAGCTTGGCTGCTTTGGTATAGATATCACTTCTTTTTGTTAGTGTAACTCAGCAATTATCAACCATCACTTATTATTGACTAAAACGCTTAACTTATTATCGACTATTAAATTGATAGAGCTTTTCCGGAGAATCCATAAATAATCAAACATTCATGTTTGTCTTGATGCTGAAACTATCTCACAGATTTAGAGCCTGAAGCGACACTGCTAGACAAGGGTGGAAGACCAGGAAGGCAAGGTTGAACACTAGTGATTCGAGTGAGTCCTCCAGTAGGCCTTCTCACGATTATACAGACTGGTCCTCCTAAGAAAAGTAGGCAGTGGGATGAAACCTCCATGATTCGTGCCATGTAAGCTGTAAAGTCAGGCAAATTGAAGGCAAATCAAGCTGCCAAGAAGTTTGGTATGCCTCCAACCACCTTGAAAGATAGGATTTCAGGTAGAGTAAGGCACGGAAGGAACCCGAGACCTGAGCCATATTTAACCAACGATGAGGAAAATAGCTTACCTATTTTGTTTGATCACAGCTTGCAAAATGGGGCATGGAAAAGCCAAGCAAGAAGTTCTTCGTATTGTAAAATGAATTGTGCAGAAAAAGAATCCTGATAGAAATATGGATGGCTTCAAAGAGGAAGGATGGTGGCAAGGTTTCATGAAAAGACACAATGAATTGTCATTACGCTGCTCTGACCCACTATCTAATTGTTGATCAAAAGCTATAACAAAGGATTACCTTGATTACTACTACTCACTATTGAAGGAGACATTGGAAGAAAATGGCTTGATGAACAAGAGTTACAATATGGATGAGACAGGAATGCCGTTAGACAGCAAGCAGCTTAAGAGGATTGCTCCGAAAAGATTAAAAAAAGTTTATGGTCCATCATCTGGTAACAAAACACAAATAACTGTATTGTCCTGTGCAAATGCTGTGGGAACAATGTTACCATCCATGGTAATATTTAAAGGGGAGTGTTTCAACTATGACTGGGTAAAAGAAGAGGTGCCAGACACTGCATATGGGATGTCACCAAATGGCTGGATTGACCAGGATTTGTTTACCAAGTGGCTGCAGAAACTGTTCATTCCAAGTATTCCACCAGTACGGCCAGTGATACTTCTCTTAGATGGGCACTCTTCCCATTTTAATCCTGAAGCCATTGCAGTAGCTGCTGAAGAAAAGGTTATTATTTTTCATCTCCCGCCACACACGTTTCATGTAGCACTGCCACTTGATGTAAGCTTTTTTGGTCCACTTAAACAGCATTGGGCAAAGGTGTGTCATGATTACATGAGTGATAATCCTGAAAGGGTAGTCACAAAATTTCATTTTTCTTCACTCTTTAGTCAAGCTTGATTTCAGACCATTAATCCAGCTACAATTATGTTTGGCTTTCGCAAAGTTGGAGTGTACCCTTTCAATGTTACAGCCATCTAGCCTTACACAGATGAAGATGATGTATCAGATGAAATTCCACATGTACCTTCCAGCAGTAGTGGGACATCTCATCATGATGATATTGGCATTCCCAATCACTATCCAGGCATAGTCAAAAATGTAGAAGGTCTAGTGCAAAGTCGGTATGATGATATGAATGGTGACATTGAATTATTTCAACTGTAATGTAACTGAACTACCGTCTACCCGGAAATTTTCACAGTATGTATATTTCACAGTTATGTTCTCAGTACGCCCACTTTAAAATCGGGAATGTGTGATACTGTTTGTAAGCATATGTGTGGAGTCCACATATGCCTACAATAGTATCACACACCAGGAGCCACACTAATTATTAGTAGCTAAGGTGAGTTGAAGTTTTTAGGACAAACATAAATTTTCACATGATAAAATTTCACGGTAGCTTTACTAACCGTGAAAATTATGTACCACGAAAATTTCCGGATATTATATTATGTATTTATTTGTTTGTACCCACAAGCTGTAATTATAATGAATGCACACGTGTCTGTAATTGATTCCAATTAACACTTGTAGTGTGTGAATGAGTGTGTTAATCCATGCCGAGTAGACTTCTATTACACTGGTAGCAGAGGATGGCTAGTAAACACGTTAGTATACCGAAGTCTTTTACAGATGGTGATGCTCAAGAGTGGTTCCAGTGTTTTGAAATTTGTGCCGCTGCGAATGAGTGGACTGATGCAACAAAATTGTTGAAACTGCCCACGTTGTTGAAAGGAGAGGTACTGGTGGTATGGTTGGAATTTTATACGGAGAGTACGGCAGACTACACCACAGCGAAGAAAAATCTGAACAGCAAGATGGCGCTTACAGAATTCGTCTCGTTAGAAGAATTTCACTCTCACAAGCTTCGCCTAGGAGAAGCCATCGCTCTTTATCTTCACGACCTTAAGTGACTGCTAAAGCAAGCAATGCCGGGGTTGGCAGCAGCAGCGGCCAAGCCATTATTATTACACCAGTTCTTGGTGGGTTACCTGGACCCAATGGTAGACAGCTGCGCGCCGTTGGTGTGGCAGATGACCTCAACACCGTTGTTAAAAGAGCAAAGCTTTTGATGGCAATTAATGAACAAGAAAAAACTACAGCAGCATTATCCACTTGGGCAACAGAATTTGACGAACTGAGGAGTCAAATGCAACAGCTGACAGAACAGGTGGCTGCACTTACCACAAAATCAAAGAGTGGAAGTACACAACATTGTTATTACTGCAAGCAGCCAGGGCACATTCAGCGTTATTGTCCAGTAGGAAGAGCTAATCGAAGATGCTATACTTGTGGTAGACCAGGACATTTGGCAAGAGATTGCTGGCAGGGAAACGACCAGGGGATATCTGTATGGGGTAGCAGATGTCTCCCTTGCACTTAAGCCCTATGAACACTGTTGTTATAGCCACTGTAAATCACATGCATCTAGTATAGTAGGGAAGGTTGGTGGAATCAGTAGTGAAATTTTACTCAATTCAGGTTCATCTGTGCCTCTTTTATCACAGGACCTTGTACAGAAACTGCCAGCCACTGAGTCTAGACCATTACCACAAGTATCAAACAGTACGGTAGTACTGTATAAGTAGGAATTCCCCCGAAATGATGAGTGCTGCCAAAAACATAGCCTTTTACAAACCGGCTTAGAAACTTCTTACGCGACGAAAATCCCAGCCGCACATTGAACAGTGCTGAACCAGCAGTATGGCACAATACAGAAAGAATGTCTTGCAGCAGTTTTTCCCTTAAAACAGTTTCGGCATTACTTGCTTGGCCGCTCCTTTCAACTGCTCACAGATTATGCTCCCCTTCAATGGCTTTCGGCTCAAAAGATGGAAGGGTTATTGTGTCGCTGGGCATTAGCCATGCAGGAATATAGTTTTCAAATAGTTTATTGTAAAGGCAGTCTCAATGCAAATGCTGATGCTTTGTCACGCTCTCCTATTCATAGTTCATCACAACCTGTAGCAATGACTTCTGTTCAACAACTTACCATTTGAATGAAAGATGCTCAACAGTCAGATCCTGTGTTTCAATAAATCTACCAAACATTATTGTCATCACCAGATAAGCCACCACATGATCGTGCATGGAGACAACCACTACTACGAAGGTATGCTCAATTGTGGCACCAATTGTGTATTGTTGATAATGTCATTTGTCATACTTACTGTCCTAGTCCAGCTTAGTACAACCTACCTTACATTCAGAGTTTTTACAGGAGGCACATGATATTCCCAGTGCAGGTCAACAAGGGTACCTCAAAACCCTAAGCCGTTTGCAACAACAGGTATATTGGGCTTCTCGGATTTTGAAGAAACTTGGTGTGTTTGTAGTACCTGTGATGCTTATCACTCATGCAAATTTTTAGCTCCATACAACTGATTTATGACCACAAATATTTTGAATATTTCTTGAAAAATTGGTCCATTCCTAGTTACAAAATTGACTGTAACTTCACACTGTGTAAATAATTTTAAATACAATTTTCACTGATGGAAGACTATTGATCAACCTTTCCAGTGATCCCTAAATTATGGGATATCTACTTAATTATGGTTCAAAATATTTTATTGAAAACCTTAATCTTTTATATTTCAAAAAAGGCTGCTTGAAATTCTTTGAATTTTTTTGTGAATAATGATTGGATTATGGTCATGTTCGATAAAATTTTTGTGGTGGGACCACAATGGGCTCAAGAGGTATAATGAATTATGTTGTGGTATGTAGTGGAATTTTGTAGCCTATTATTGTTATATGGGAGCGTACACCTCCAATAACCACTCACAACAAGGCCATGCCAAGTTTGTCTTACAGAGTGAAGGTGTCTAGGTACAATGCAACCTGTATTAGTGACCACCTGTACTGAAAGACCACCTATGTGCTGCAGTTAAGTTATACTTCTTTAATGTATAGCACCAAAGCATCAATTCTTCAAGCAAATCCAAAAATGGTCCTTATTAGACAGGTTGACTATAAATTATAGATTTGACCACCATGTGTCCATAAACATTATGTAAATGTTGTACCATCTCTTCAGAAATATCTTCTTTATCAAGTTGAATCCCACTGTAGTGGACTTAGTCCTATTTAAGTTGTGTATGCGGCTGCATAGGTATGTATAACAGAACAGGTAGCACTAATTTCACAATGCTTGATGCCTTTTGTGACTTTAACTTAAAACTTGTAAAAAAACGAAAAAAAAATAAAATGTGAAAATTCTGAGCTCGATCCCAGGATGTTTTGTAATGAATCAGAGCCATAACCACTGTATCACTGCTGCCAGCTACCAGAACCCGGAATTTTAGACGTACTTAAATGCAAGATAATATAAAAATAGTGATCTAGCGTATATTAAAGAATATGGCTGAACCCAAACCCTACCCGTAACTGGATTTATACTGAACCCAAACCCTAGCCCTAACCTTGGACTACTGATCATGAGAAATCATTCTTTAGATAGTAGAGGGTGCTTTAGCGCCCTCTATTATCTTGAAACCTCGTGAAACCAATTTTGATATAATATATCAGTGTATACGTGCGGGGGCGCCCGTGGGCATGAAGCGTTGTGAAATTAGTGTAAACCTAACAGAACTCCTCAAAAGGGATACCTGGACACCTTGATAACAAGGACACCTGTTTATACTCCCACTCTAGTGGTGCACATACCTTTGAACCAAGATACTTTCTGTGGCCCATGTAATATGACCACTTTATTATAGTCCTAGGAATGTAAGGGTTTTTACCATATAAATGCATTACTAGCACCTCAATATAAAAATTACTTTATAGTTGTGACCACTATGAAGATCAAGACAAAAATTCATGTACACACTCATACAATAGGTAAACACGTTGATCACATTTTCATGTGTATTTAACATTTGCTTGTACTGATTTTCAAAGCGTAAATGCAAATACTTTGAAAAATCAATAATAGCAGTACTATAAATCACACATTGAGGTGCAAACAAGTGTTCATAATATAAAAAAAGCTCTTGGTACAAGTAATGCATCTACTGCATACAGTGTGACTCTTCTATTCCCTGGACCCATTGAAAGTGTTCATTTTTGAGAAACCACCAACTTCTTGGATTCAAATGTATGTACTTTTATGAAGTGAGATCATGAATGGCCATACAGCCCAGGTATCCTTTTTGAGGAGGTCTGTCATATCTATGCAACCATGTAGGGTAACTTGAATAGTGTGGAGTGGGGCTACATATGTAAGTGCAATATGGTGGGATTTGACTTAATAAAGGTATTTCTAAAGAGATGGTACAGCATTGTTTATGGATACATGCTGATCTCATTTAAAGTCCACCTTCCAATAAGGACAATATTTGGATTTGATAGAACGGGTTGATGCTTTAATGCTATACATTAATGTCCAATTAAAGAAGTATAAATTAACTGCAGCACATAGGTGGTCTTTCAGTACAGGTGGTCACTAATACAGGTTGCACTGTACCTAGACACCTTCACTCTGTAAGACAAACTTGGCATGGCCTTGTTGTGCGTGGCTATTGGAGGTGTACACTCCCATACAGCAATAATAGACTACAAATTCCACTACACACCACAACATAATTCATTATATCTCTTGAGCCCATTGTGGTCCCACCACAAAAAGTTTATCAATCATAGACCATGACCCAATCATCATTCACAAAACATTCAAAGAATTTTAAGCAGCCTTTTTTGAAATATAAAGGATTAAAGTTATTATTGAACCATAATTAAGTAGATGTCCCATAATTTATGGATCACTGCAAAGGTCAATCAACAGTCTTTTATCAGTGAAAATTGTATTTAAAAATATTTACACAGTGTGAAGTTACAGTCGATTTTGTAACTAGAAATGAACTAATTTTTCAAGAAATATTCAAAATATTTGTGATCATAAATCAGAAACTATCGGGTGTATAGAGCTAAACATTTGCATGAGTGATAAGCATCACAGGTACTCCAAACACACCAAATTTCGTCAAAATCCGAATGACCCCTCTGCTGCACAGAAACAAAAAGTTTCACTACGATAAACATTCCATAACTAGATCATTTCAACCAGGAGATCCAGTTTGGCTGTCCGTCCCAACAAGTGGTAAATTGAAACCTAGATGGGAAGGCAAGTGGACTGTTGTGGAACTTAAAGACTCCCATAAATGTGAAGATTACAAATGGGACAAAGACTAAAGTAGTACACACTAACCGGGTTCAACATAGAAGCATACCACAGACTGATAACACAATACCAACACATGGACACTCTTCATCAAATTGGTGTCCCCCCAAGTTTCACATCATGTCATAGAGTCTGCTTCTCAATAACGTTATCCACAATGCAGCATAAGACCACCAGACTGGTTTTAACCTTAGTAACTTACCAAGCTTGGGACAAGCTTATTAGAAAGGGGGTGATTGTAATGTAACTGATCTATTATATTATGTATTTATTTGTCTGTACCCACAAGCTGTAATTATAATGAATGCACGTGTGTCTGTAATTGATTCCAATTAACGTTTGTAGTGTGTGAATGGGTGTGTTAATCCGTGCCGAGTAGACTTCTATTACACAACGGAGATTTGATAATGGTTATGATATTTATGATGATCCATTGTATCTAGACTGGCTGAGGCATGAGCATCCAGATAGTCTCCCAGAACACCTTGATCAACATGCTAATGAGCAGCTCATCAATCCCACTGCTGATGAATTACCACTAAATCAATAAGTAGCTAAGGATCTAATTGACACTTTGGTGGCTAGTGGATCAAGTCTTGAGTTGAGGGCTTGTCGACATCATTTTCTTCAAGTTTGTCATCAACAAGACAGCTTATATCTGAGTTGAAAGGACTTATAATTCCCAAGGCTAATGCAAATAACAAGGACAAAGGATAAGCTCAAGTTTTGACCAGTGATGAAGCTTTAAAAGAACTCATTGAGAAAGAAAAGAGAAAAAAGAAGAGGAGGCTAAACAGAAGAAACGGGAAGAACGAGAAAGAAAGAATATTGAAAAGCAAGAAGAAAAGGCTTGGAAGGATGAAATGAGGCAAAAGAAGTAGGCAGAGAAGGCTTCAAAGAAGAAAACAAAAAAGAAGCAAACAGATTTAGATGCAGAAGATCCTGATCCTGCAATTGAATCAGATGCAGAACCAGAGAGTGGGGTGCAAAGTCATGGGGATGTGCACTTTGTTTTGGTTTGTATGAAATTACAGAGAGAGTGGGTGCAGTGCACAAGGATGACAAGCAAGAAATGGATGCACTCAGATTGTAGAGAATGATATGTATGTGTGTGGACTTTGTAAAATGCTTTTTGTTAATTGCATAGCTATTTGCATGCATAACTCTGTGTGTGAACATTCAATTTTATTCATTTTTCTTGTGGACAATTTTCTTGTACAGCTGATTTGAGAACTGATATTGAATTAGTGGTAGTTCAAACTTTTCGGCTAGTGAAATTCCCCATTTATTGATAACGGTTGATAATTGATAACCAATTTATACACAGAAGTCGATAATAGATTGAGACCGTTGATAATTGCTGGATCGCTATGCAACGCTCTAGTGCTAAGCGGTTTTGACATTTCATAGACGGTGCGGTATTGTCAACTTGATATTGCGGTATGACTAAATTATTGGCATACCTTAGTTTGATGCTATTCATACCTACAGTACTAGATTTAGACCCTAAAATTTCAGTAAACAACAGAATTGTGTTGAAAGCCAATTGCAATACATTTACTGCGGTACATATCCATTCATATGTGTTGTAAGTAGACTTCTTCACACAGGGTATGTTGTTTTAGCTACTAAAAGACTTGTGTTTTAGAATTTACGGTATTTGCGGTAGTTAAAAATTGGATGGTAACAAAAACAGATACCGCGGTTTGACTACACTATTGTCATATTGCTCAGCAATGCTCCACAGCCAATCATTTAACGCTTCTTTGATGGTGGGTTTGAGCTCTGTTAGCAAGGATGGTGAAGAGTGGTGCCATTCGCCTTTAAAATTTCATGATTCTACGATGATGCATGATGAAGTTATAAGAGATTAATGGTTAGTTGGTCGATAATACCTTACATTGTTCATCATTCCATGTAGTAGAAAGAAAAAAGACAAGTAAAATAAATCTCCAAAGCTGGCTGTAGGCTAGATTTGAGGTATGTAATTAGCGTAATTCTTTGAACAGCTGTAATTTGTTCTTGTGTAACAAATGTACTGCTGTAAAACAAATTATCACTTGAATTCTCCACAGGTTGACTTGTTTGCAGTTGAACTCACTATGGAGTGACTTGTAAAGTAGCTAAACTCTCTACAGAAAGACAGTAATGTAGCTGAATTCTCTAACAAGGTGATTTGTTTGCATAGTTGAGCTCTGTAGGGTAACTTGCAATCTCTCTGTAGGCAACTTGTTTGTAGCTGAACTCTCTACATGGTGACTTGTAACATAATTGATCTCTGTATGGGGTGATTTGTTGCATAGCTGAACTCCCTACAGGATGATTAGTAATCTAGCCGAACTCTCTGCAGGGAGACTTACGTATAACATAGCTGAATTCTCTACAGGGTGACATTCTTGTAGCTGAATCCTCCACAAGGTGACTTGTAACATTATTGAACTGTCTATATACAGGGTGACTTGTAATTTAGTCGATTTCTCTACAGAGTGACTTGTGATGTGGGCCTCACCTTGTAAGGAGCCCCAAGAAGGCCTTCAGGGGCTTTACAGCTGCCCCAGAGCTACATTATCCACACATACAAAAAAACTAACGTACAACAACAGCGCAATAGTCCCTGTAGACTTGAAGACACAGGAAGCCTCAGTAAGAGATACCATTTATTAGCCAGTATGCCCAGTAAGTAATGAATATATTTCCAGGTAAAGCAAATGATTACTTATGTATCTTATAGTGATTTTTACATCAAGATCAAAATACTCTAATAGAACAGTCACCCTAATTCAGCAGTTGTACAAATATTCAGCAAACTGTTAATTAAAATCAGTCTAGCATATGGTATAGTGTTTTAAAAATTTCCTAGGTGGTATGCATTTGGCAGAAAGCTTACAATAAAATATGTAAGCTCAAGATACCCTAATAGAGCAGTCACCCTAATACAACAGTCATTAATTAAATATGCAATCTTAGAGGGTCTAATTTTCAATTTTTTTCAGGGGGAGCATACCCCCAGACCCCCTAGATTGGCATGCTTTACATGCTAAAGATATTACCTAGCTATATCAGTTATAAGTGCTCCATTCTCAATTTTTCTTGGGTCCCTTAATTTTTTTGGCGACCCTACAAACAGATGACCATCACTGCAAAAAAAAGCTGTGGTATTTCTATAAACCAGTTATCTATTGCACAGCTAACTAACTGGAAAAATTAGGAATTTTAAGTTTGATTAGGGATCACAGAAATAAAAAAAAGTAGGGAAACAAGGGAGGTTACCTATACTTGCAGAATATACTAGTAGACATTTTAAATCCCTAATTCAGTCTATATATACCCATGACCGAATTAGGAAATTAAATGTCCACTAGTTTATCTGCAGGTAGGCAACCTCCATTGTTTCCCTACCTTTTTTCTATGATCCCTACTCAAACTTAAAATTCCTTACATATACTTGTTTATTTTTTTGTAACATTATTATGACTGGTGAACCCACACATACTGCATCAATAGAAAAGAAGGCACCAGAGTTAATGCTTTCATCTGAATGCACACCCCAGCTATCAATTATTGACTCAAAAGTTAAGTGGCCATTATGCTTCGCTTTCACCTATTTCAGCCCATTACAAACGAAGAACAGTACGATAAGTGTCTCTGCAATCAATCCAGTTGCTCCAGAAAATATGGGTGATCCTCCAGGTATGTTCAACAGCCAATTTTGGCAGGTTTTGATAAACCTGCCTTTTGCCAGTTTTGGCAACATTCGGTATCATATTTTTGCCAATTGTGGCAAAATTAGGCTTATCCCAGATGTTGATGAATTCAGCATTGTCCATATTTTGCCAAATGTAGATCCAACATGTTGCCATTTTTGTCAATCTATTGGGTTCCATATTTTGCAGCTTTTGGATTATTGCCAAAGTTGGAACACCCTTAAAAGCAAAGTCTGGGAATGTAAAGAATTTTATTTTGCCATTGTTGGAAATTTACGAAATGCAACTTCAAAGTTGTGACAACAACAAAATTATGTAAAAGTTATCAATCTTCCAAAACTGGCTCTTTTAAGCCCAAATTTGGCAGGACCTTTTCTGTCAAATTTGGCAGTAATTCATAACCCCCGTTATTGCCAACATTGGCATTATGTGGGATCTGAATTATTGCAAAATAATAGAGCAACGTATTTTCCTTGGGAACTAAGGAGAGTATACACAGCTTTGTCATGGAACCAGTAAGTGCTTCAATTTCTCTCACAAGCATCTTACAGTTATTCCAAAATTGGAAGGTACCGGGTTTTACTTATATAGTGGTGTGTGTAACCATTGATTGTGGGTTTGAGTTTCCATTTTTTGCAAGAAAATAGGATGTTTATAATTATTGTTTTACTGCCAAGTTTGGCAAGCCTATACTTAATGCCAATAATGGAATCTTGGAAATTCTAACTTGCCAATTTTAGAAAATCAAACTTGCCAATTTTGGAAATTCAAACTTGCCAATTTTGGAAATTATAAACTTACCAACATTGAATATTATGAAACTTGCCAATTTTGGTAATTACAGAACTTGCCCATTTTGGAAATTTACCAAGTTTGGACTTATAAACTTGCCAATTTCGGTAGCTATAAAAGCTTCCAGTTTTGAAACCCCAAACTGAAATTCAGCCTAAAAGATAATTTTGCAACTATAAAAGGACATGGAATTTATGCCACTTTCAGAAATAACATAAAGCTTCTAGTGATACATTTTTGAAACAGCTCTAAAAGTTGCCAGTTTTGACAGCTTATGAAGTTGCCAGTTTTTGCAGCTTTTGAAGTTGCCATATTGGCAGCTATAGAAGTTGCCCGTTTTGGCAGCTTTGAAAGTTGCCAGTTTTGGCAGCTTTGAAAGTTGCCAGTTTTGGCAGCTTTGAAAGTTGCCAGTTTTGGCAGCTTTGAAAGTTGCCAAAAATGGCAAATAGTAGGTTTATCAAAACCTGCCAACAATGGTTCAGGAACATACCTCGATAAGCATAATAACCACCCTTATCTGTTGTCAAGTTATGCTTGGCTGGAGGTATCAGTTAGTTAGTTAGTTAGTTAGTCAGTCAACATTAAATTCTGAAAATCAATAGAAACTTTTTGGAAGGGTTTAGGGTTGGTCTGAGACATTTTTGGGCTTGACTGTGCCTAACCAACGCTGACAAGCTGTCATGAGGGAAATTGAGGCTGTGATATTTTTGGCTGGAAAAGCCCAGTTTTTCATGACCTCTAATATATACAGTACAGCTAGTACTACCATACTGTATGATTATTGGTATACTGCTGAAAAACCCTCAGGGAAATTGAATAAACATATGGAAGTACTATCTTCATATCTGTGGTGCCAGGTCACAACACATGGATCAGCTTTGCTGCTTTGTCCCGTTTTCTATAGCAGGACCATGATTACCACCTCAATTAGCAGGTATAAAATGCAATTTGTACCTAGTGAACAACTTACAGTAGCATTGGCTTCAATTGCACAATACAAACAACAGCGAATAGTGTAGTAACTTAGTCTTTGTGTGATAACACATGGACCTTAGTCCCATTAGGCATAAGCACTTTATACTGCATTCTATTTAGTTACTATGCATATAGGGTTACTGACCACTGCGTGATCCATGAAGGCTTGTTAATTTAAAGAGCTAAGAAGCTTTTAGTCTAAACTCAAGTGACCCACAAGAAGCCAGGCCTGAAATGTTGCAGATCACTGGTAAAATCTGGACAGGTTAATGATAATTAAGATCTTATAGAAATCTTAAAGATTTCAAAATCTTGTCCCTGAGTTTGTCGATCCCTCATCTGAATCAGTGGAGTATTGCTAGATGTAATACACTACTATGGTTTAAAAGAATTTATTGCTATTACCTTTGTACATGGAGAGTTCATCAAGAATCGAGGAAGGCCAAGACGAACAGCAAATATCGCCATAACTTTTGAATAAAGTGCTTGTGGAACAATCCACATGTTTCATTTGTTAAACTCATCGAGAGAAGCCTAATGGTACCTTGTTTTTAACCTATGAATGAAGTTCGCAGCAGTTAAAGTGGTAACAACAAATTTTCAGAGCTGCACCAGACAACTACAGTAACCCTCGGTGCTCACACAGTTAATTAATTAACAAGTAATCTTAAAAACCTAACTGCTTAAAGTCACATGCCATGTATAGGTGCATGGTACATACTGTATGCAGTACTGTATGTAGCAGCTTCATGAGGAGCACTTGTGCCCATAATATAACTACTGCATATACAAGCACCATACACTAACTACATACACAGAGTACAAGGGAAATGAAAATTACATTATTATTAACCTCTTCGTAATCTTAACACCAAATGAAGTGTTGATTCATTTCTAATGTTGTATTCAGACAATGTACGAAAATCTTCCAATTGTTTTCCTGCAAAGATCAAATCCTGCTGATCAGGTGGTATACCTTCTCTGTCTTGAATCTTGGCCTTAACATTTTCTATTGTATCTGAGGATACTACATCCAAAGTGAGAGTCTTTCCAGTTGGCATTTTAACAAATATCTGTGGACCTGCATATGCATGTAACATCATATAATTCATATTACTGTGACAGTCACTCAGAATGAGCAGTTATAAATCATGTGTTTGTTTTACACACTCCTTTCATGTATAATAGTACACTGTGCATCCAGAGGAGGTATGACACGCACACGTGAGCGCAGATGTTTTGTACAGGGAAGCTATTTCGTGGTGGTATTAACGAAAAATACGTGCCAATCTAACTCTTTTCTTATGCTTAATTCAACGGTGCAGTCTACCCCATTCAACCTCAGTGGTTCTGTTTCAATATACACAGCCTATTGGAGGAACCATCACGTGATGAATAACTAACCATACGAAATCAAGCCAAGCAGCAACTTGGGAAGAGAGAATCAGTGAAAATCAATTGCACAAGTGTCTAAGTAGCTTTGCGGTTCATCAAATCTTGTCTACGGATTGATTTTCCGCAATTTTACCATTTGAAGAATGCAATTAATGTGAATTCTTTTCAATAGCGCTTAATTCGTGTCATACCTCCTCTGCTGTGCATTATAAAGGGTAATGTATATCTATTGATTTTGTGATGCGAGTTATTATACTGCTGAGCTATGATAAAAGAGTGCAGCCTTTGAACAAAAGGCAGTATAGTGTGCAAAATATGGCATGGCTGCATGATAATAATGTTATGATTATTGCAAAAATGTTACTACAGCTTTTCTCAGCCATACGTATCACATCTATTTCATATTTGAATGCCTGTACTCTTTTCAAAGCTCAGGTGATACATTACTTTCGGCAACTGGCTTGTGTCTACTTGTTTTTGCAACAGATACCCTAGGAAGTTTCTGCTACATAAATTGTTAATTTATTGAGTAAACTGTACTTTTAAGGTTCCTGTATAATAAACACTTTGTTGTTGCATTATAGCAGCAGTTTCTCTTCACTCTACTGTACGTATGTCTTGATTATGTCTTCATTACACCATGACTCTACTGTATGTCTTGATTATATCTTGATTACACCATGACTCTACTGTATGTCTTGATTATGTCTTGATTACACCATGCAATATTTTTCAACCACAATCATAGCACAATTTCCCATCTGTAGCTAATTAGCTAATTTACATCAATTTTTTTTACAGTGGGACACACAATGCCATTAATGTTTCTTTTGTAGGAAAGTGCATATTCAATTATGCTGATAACATTGCCCTACCAGACTACATAGCCCTGATGTACACATGTGTATGTAGGTATGTACTCCAAATGATAAAACATGTACTTGGCTCTAAAAAAAGATGCCTTCATGAAAGTAAAAGTAACTGGCAACTAGGGGTGGGCGGTATTGATCAATATCATACCACGGTATTTTGATTATAAATATTGCGGTATTACTAAATACCTACTAAATATGTACAAGCAAGACACTGACTATTATCCACAATTAATGCTTAACTGTGTTTCTTCTTTTTAGGATTTGGAATGCAGTTGAACAAGTTTTAATTATTCACAATTATAATGTCATACTGTAAACTGTATACAATCACAATTAACAATATTATTTGTCTTGATGAGTTCTATAAGGTTGATAAGCTAGTCTTTCATCATCAAAAAGTTGTACAATAAAAAGCTAATACTTTTATAGATGCCGAAAAACTTACAAGTTTTTTGATAAAAAAACTAGCATATCAACCTTGTCAGGTTTCATAGTAGCTCTGAACGGTGAGACAACATTTCCTGCTGTGCTAAACAGCCTCTCTGATGCCGAACTGGTGGCACAAACACACAAATACTTTTGTGCAAGCTTTGCAAGTACTGGAAAGTTAAACTGCTGCCTTTTCCACCACATCAGTGGATCCTCTTCAAAATCTAGCCTGTGTCCTGACAGATATCCATCTATTTCCTTCATCACAATCTGTCTATGCTGCTCCTCTTGATTGACAGGGGAAGCATGCTCTTGTTCTCTAATCCTAAACTCAAAGTCCTTGAACAAAGTTCCAAGGTTACGTTTCTTCTTTGGGGCTGATGGCTGGAGAGAAGAGTGTGCAACTTCTTGTGTTCTAGATGATTCTGCTCTAGAACTATTCTGCTGTACTTCTTGTAGTTCGTGGCAAACTTCTAAAGCATCATCAGTCACTTTCTGCTTAATGGACATCAACTCAACTTCTTGCACATGCTCAAAGTATTTTACCTTGAAGCGAGGATCTAAGAATGTAGCTACTTGAAGAATTTCATTCACGGTGTCATTTAATCTGCTATAGCGGCCTTTGATGTCATCAACAATACGATGCTTGATATCCCTAGTTAATGCTGTATCTTCAGCACCTTCCTTCAGCAAGTCACTTTCCAACAAATACAGCATTGGGATGACAGCTGACACTGTAGCATACTGCTCCCCTGATAAGATGTCTGTCAAGCCAGACAGTGGTGAGACTGCACTATCAATTGATTCCAGAACATCAAGGTCCTGCCAAGTAGGTACCAGATGGCTAGTAGTGCGGTCACTGCTCAGCACTAATCTGATAGGCTCCTTCTGTTCCAAAATTCTTGATACCATTTTTGACATTGAACCCCACCTGGTAGGGCAGTCCTACAGGTAAGAGAAATATTTCATTTTTTAATTTGTACAAACATGTTTGTACAAACATTGAAACATACTTCACATGTTTGCCTTACTTACTGCAACTAAGGAATGCTGCTTGACATCCATGTTAATCTGAGCTTTTGTCAGTTCCCTTTTCCTCTTCCAGCTCATTGAAAAAGAACTGACAATTTTCCTACACACACCAAGTGCCCGACTGCATCGACTGTCATCTTGCACAGATTTAGTGACAGCAAGGTGTAAGTTGTGGCCAAAACAGGGAAGCCTTAGCCAGTCCAAGATCCTCGCAGCAGAAATGATGTTGCTACCATTGTCTGTTGTAATGCAAATTTGGTTAACAACATCCAAGCTCCAAGTCTCCAATGCTGCTTTCATTGCTTCTGCCAAATTAGCTCCTGTGTGATCCTCAGGTAAGTATTGGGTCTGTAAGCACTTATTACACAGCTGCCATTCATCATTAATGTAGTGTATGGTGTAACTGATATAAGGTACCATCCCCACACTTGACCACATATCTGTTGTTGATGAAAAATGGCTTATCGAGCTAATTTCTTGCTTAACTTGCTGCTTCACGGTGGCATGGAGGCTTGGTAAAGCTATTCTTGAAATATGATTGCGACTTGGAATGTCGTAGCGTGAATCAAAAGTTTTAACCATTTTTCTAAAGCCAGCACCTTCGACGGTATTAATAGGTAAGCAGTCTTTGGCTATGAAATAAGTAATAGAATCGCTTAGTTCCTTCCATTTCTTTCCCTTCCGATCGTATGGCTGTGAGCGGACCATCGCTTCTTGATAAGTAGGTTGATTAACCGGTGGAACGCATCTTGCTCGTCGTTCAGTGGAGTCCTCCTTAGCTTTCACTGCGTCCATAGCCTCTTTGTACACTATTGAGTGATTATTCTTTAAATGTGAAAACAAATTCGAGGTGTTTCCATGTTTAGCCAACACGCGTTTACGACAAAGACGACAAACGGCACTTCCATCGTCAACCACTCTCCCATCAGCACCTTTCTCTAAACCGAAATAATCCCATGCTACACTCTTCGTTCCGGTTTTATTAACAAGTTCTGCCATACCGTACAAGCAACTAGCACCAGCTGGAATAATACGTATACCGTTCGAGAACCGGTTATTTCCGGTATTTTAGGTATATCGGTATGCGGTATTTTTAAATGTTAAATATTTAGTTAATCGGTTTTAAAAATATATTGCACAACAACTAAATACCGGTATACCGCCCACCCCTACTGGCAACTGTAACATTGTTACTTATGGTATTCACTGTATCTGTTATGTATATTGTATCTGTGCATGTGTATTGTATCTGTGCATGTGTGTGCTGTTTTAGATAGTCATTAATTAGAGTAACGCCACAAGGTCACTGTTTACGTTACATTGGAGGTCCGACAAGATAGCGACAAGGATTGTGGAGCGGGGAAGAATGGATAGTGAAGGTTCTCCCAACGCTACCAATGTGCAGGCAACGGAGAAGGATCACCCCTTGGACGACTTTGATTCGGAAGACAAGGAGGAGGGCTCATGGCCGAAAGGAATAGTGTACCCTCTCAATTCTAAGAAGATCGTCATGGAACAATTAAGAAGGCTAGTGAGAATACTTGACGTGTCTTTGGATGGATCCTTGGACACCTTGAGACAACTTATTGAAGGAAAATTAATACAACTAGATCGCGAGCCTCGGAATACACAAGTTGTTGTCTCCAGTGAAGACGCGAGGCTGTATTTGGTGGATGACTCTGGTATTATTAGTGAAGAATGTGAGCACGTGAGTCGTGAAAATTTTAACTCAACACACACTGCTCACGAGACTCCGAATAAGTCACGCACACCCACACCTGAGTTAATTAATGAATCTACTGATGTAGAAGTGCTACGCACGGCGTTACACAAGGCACGCCTCGAAATTGAAGGCCTTCGTGCAGCGATGAATGAACGTGATGTGACATTGACTGGGTTGCGTGCCGAACTTGAGTCTGTCAGAGAAGAACTTGTAGCTAGCAGCAGCGCAACCCAGGCATTGCGTACAGAGATGGGTACACTCAAGCAGTCCTTGAAGTCTCAGACTGCTAAGGCAAAGCAATTTTGGGCACAAAAGTGTGAACAGCTGCTAGCTCATGAAGCTGAACTAGAAGACAAAGATGCTATAATATCCAATTTGCAAGAACAACTTGCCAACCGTAGGAAACACCATCCTGACGCTCTGCAAGATCAGGGAGCAGATCTGATTCAGACCCAGTCGCCAGACACTAGTTTGCTATCAGAAGTGGTGTAGTAGATTGATTTTCACGCATGTGCACATTTGTAACACGCGCGCACTCAGGCATTGTTCAGTTGAGTTGACGGTGTGCATTAAATTGTAGTTGTTCAAAATGATATCCATGTGAATCATTAAACTGTTGCGTTATCACATTTGGCGACGAGGACTATCGTATCCTACGCTACGTAATGGCTGTGTCCTTTGGAAAGTTGGAAGAATTTAACACTGCAAATGGCGACGATTGGGTGCAATACATTGAGCGCATGGAGCATTATTTCGTTGCAAATGATATTACAGACTCTACCAAGCAACGTTCAGTACTCATCAGCTCTATGGGAGCCAAGGCATATAAGGTCCTTCGTAATCTTGTCGCACCCAACAAGCCGACTGACGTTTCGTTCAAGAATTTGGTGAAGACAATGACAACTCATTTTTGCCCACCTCCGTCTGAGATTGCTCAACGATTCCGCTTTAATACCAGAGTAAGAGAATCGGATGAAACTGTCGCGGCCTATGTTGCTGAATTGCGATCCTTATCGGAGCACTGCAATTTCGGTGAAACGTTGGATCTTATGTTGCGCGACCGACTGGTGTGTGGCATCAATGAACCACAAGTTCAGAAGCGACTACTGGCTGAGGACAAGTTAACCTTCAAGAAGGCCTTCGAGGTTGCTTTAGCTTTCGAAGCAGCGACTAAAGATGCAAAGCAGCTTCAGGCTGCAACGGCACCCACCAGTGATACTACAGTTCCAGTGTATAAAAACGAGAAACTGCCACGATCATCTGTCAAGTGTTACCGATGTGGAAAGCCTAATCACAAAGCGCCAGATTGCTGGTTCAAGGAATCTGTTTGTAGTAACTGTCACAAGAAAGGGCATATAGCAGCAGTTTGTCGCAGCCGCAGCTTCTCACAACCAGTCGCTCCTACTACAGTAGGAAAACCAACAAATACCATAGTGGCTCAGACTCCTCTGTCAGAAGAATACCATTTGTTTGCTATCAACCAGAATTGTTCCAGTGCTCATCCTGCTCCTTTGACTACACCAATTACAGTAAATGGGAAAACAATATCAATGGAAATTGATACAGGCTCTGCAGTTTCCATCATATCGGAATCTAGTTACAAGGAAATTTTCCAAGCTAACTCGGAAAGCTGGCACACTACAGATGTCAAGTTGTGTACATACTCAGGGGAGCAGTTACCAGTTAAAGGGAAGGTCTCTTGCGAAGTGAGTTACAATAACTGCACACACAAATTGTCATTGATTGTGGTTGCTACTGACGGCCCAACCCTCTTGGGTCGAGACTGGTTGCAGTATATCCGGTTAGACTGGCCTTCAATTATCCCAGTCAACTCGGTACAAGACAGTTCGTTACAACACCTATTACAGCCATTTTCTGAGCTTTTTACTGATGAGCTAGGTACCTTTAAGGGTGACAAGGTATCCATTCATGTGGATCCAACAGTTCCTCCTAAGTTCTGTAAAGCCCGCTCCATACCATATTCCATGCGAGAAAAGGTTGAAAATGAGTTGGCAAGGCTAGAAAACCTTGGTATCATAAAGCCAGTTAAAACTTCCAAGTGGGCTGCGCCAATTGTTCCAGTCTTAAAAACGGACAAAAAGTCTATCAGAATATGTGGCGATTATAAACTGACCGCCAATAAGGCTTCCAGGCTTGAGCAGTATCCAATTCCTAAGGTAGAAGACCTGTTTTCCTCGCTAACGGGTGGTATCGCTTTTACAAAGCTAGATATGAGCCAAGCATATCAGCAGCTTGAATTAGATGAACAGTCCAAAGAAGTTGTGACCATTAACACCCACAAAGGGTTGTTTAGTTACCAGCGTTTGCCTTTCGGAGTGTCCTCTGCCCCAGGCATTTTTCAGAGGACAATGGAAACATTGTTGCAAGGAATTCCCAGAGTTTTGGTGTACTTGGATGATATCCTCATCACCGGTACATCCACAGAGGAGCACATGTCTAACTTAAAGGTGGTGTTGTCAAGACTACAAGAGGCAGGTCTTCGTCTACGCAAAGACAAATGTGAGTTCATGGTACCTGCTGTTCAATATTTAGGCCATGTCATTGATGCTAGTGGGTTGCATCCCTCTGCAGCCAAGCTTGAGGCTGTGAGAGATGCACCCACACCACAGAATGTCACAGAACTGAAGGCTTATCTGGGGTTATTAAGTTACTACAGTAAATTTTTACCCAACATGGCCACGACTTTAGCGCCCTTGTATCACTTGTTACGTAAAAATGTTAAATGGCAATGGTCACCGACACAAGCTAAAGCTTTTCAAAATTCCAAAGAGCTCTTAACCTCAGATAGCCTACTGGTCCACTACGATCCCAATAAAACATTGACTTTAATGTGTGATGCATCTCCTTATGGCGTTGGCGCTGTTTTATCCCAGATTGATGAAAAGGGAGTAGAAAAGCCAGTTGCTTATGCGTCAAGAACGCTATCTCGACCAGAACAAAACTACTCGCAACTCGAAAAAGAAGCTCTCGCTTTGATTTTCGGCACTAAACGTTTCCATAACTATTTGTATGGGCGTAGTTTCACACTTTATACCGACCATAAGCCCCTGAAAAGTCTACTGAATGAATCTAAAGCTGTTCCCACGTTAGCTTCTGCTAGAATCCAGCGGTGGGCGTTGACTTTGGCGGCCTATCAGTACAACATTGTGTACAAGAAAGGTTCAGACATTGGAAATGCAGATGGGTTAAGCCGTTTACCCTTGCCATCACAACCACAGAATGTCCCAATTCCAAATGAACTAGTGTTACTAGTAGAACACTTGAACTGTGGCCCTGTTACGGCTACTCAGATTAAGACTATGACTCGCCGTGACAAAGAATTGTCAAGAGTACTTCATTTTGTTCAAAATGGTTGGCCAGAGTCAGTTGATCCAGCTCTGCGTCCATATGCATCCAAAAAACATGAGTTGTCGTCACTGGACGGTTGTGTTCTATGGGGTACTAGGGTAATTATTCCACCAGCAGGACGTAAGAGAATCTTAGATGATTTACATGAAGCACACCAAGGAGCATCACGAATGAAGGCAAGGGCAAGGATGGTGGTATGGTGGCCACAATTGGATAAAGCTATTGAAGATATAGTAAGAACCTGCTCAGCATGTCAGGCGAGTAAGCCTTTGCCACCATTGGCTCCACTTCATCCATGGTCAATTCCAGAGAAACCATGGTCCCGGCTTCACATGGACTATGCAGGGCCACTGCTTGACCACATGTTCCTGGTGGTTGTGGATGCTTTTTCTAAATGGTTGGAAGTTGTCCCTGTTAGAAATGCCACATCTAGAGTCACGATTGATAAGCTTAGAAGCATTTGTTCGATTCATGGGTTACCGGACACTATTGTCACTGATAATGCTACAGTTTTTACAAGTTCAGAGATGAAGCAGTTTTATTTGTCGAATGGAATCAAGCACATAACATCTGCACCATACCACCCAGCAAGCAATGGCCTGGCAGAGCGTGCTGTGCAGACTTTTAAATCCGCATTAAAGAAGTTTAAAGATGGCTCATTGGAGACAAAGATCCAACGTTTTCTTTTTGAATATCGAATAACACCGCACAGCACAACTGGAGTCCCACCTGCCAACCTACTGATGAATCGTCAATTGAAATCCAGATTAGACTTGGTTGTGCCAAATTTGTCTAAGCGCATCACAGACGTCCAAGACAGACAAAAGCAGCAGCATGACCAGCATGCCAAGTCTCGACCTTTCAATGTGGGAGACAAAGTCTTTGTTCACATCTACAGTGGTCCTATTACATGGATATCTGGGGAAATTGTGCAGGTTACGGGTCCTGTTTCCTACAAGGTCCGTCTTGATTGTGATGGTACTATATGTCGTAAACATCAAGATCAGCTACGGAAATGTCATTTTGATGAAGATTCTGACTCTGTATCTGCCGCCACTAGTACTAGTGTGCACCCTTCTGTTGATGACTTCGACTTTCCAGCACCTTTAGCACTTGAGGACAGTAATGCAAACTCCTCCGTTGTTAGCCAAGAAGCACAACCATTACGTACATCATCTAGAGTCAGAAGACCTCCAGACAGACTGAACTTATAACTATTATCTGTATTCATTACAAGCATTATTGTTGTAAGTTTTTTTTTTTTCTCCCTAGTTTTATTTTTGAGGGGAGGATTGTAGTAGATTGATTTTCACGCATGTGCACATTTGTAACACGCGCGCACTCAGGCATTGTTCAGTTGAGTTGACGGTGTGCATTAAATTGTAGTTGTTCAAAATGATATCCATGTGAATCATTAAACTGTTGCGTTATCACAAGTGGGTACTGTTGTTCAGGGGCGTAGAGGTAAGGCACCCCCTGTTGATCCTTATAATGGCACTGATCCAGAAATTCGGTTTGGTGACTGATTACCGATGCTGGAGAGGGCAGCACAATGGAACAACTGGTTAGATGATGAAAGGTTGATGCAGCTAGCTGGCCACCTACGAGGCAAGGCAGCACGAGAGTAGTCTACTTCTTGCTGAAGACAAACACTCCTTCCATAAAGCAGTAAAGCACTTCGCACTCGACTGGATCCAGGAAGTTGTGCGCTGGCTGCTCAAGACTTCCACAATGCTATACAGTATGATAGAGAAGCTGTTGCAGATTACATCACCAGATTGGAACGATCATTCCAAATTGCATATGGTCGAGAACAACTGTCATCGGAAACTAGGGAAGCATTCTTGTTCAGCCAGCTGCAAGCTGGATTAAAGCTGCCTATTATGGAGAGTCCTGCAGTATCTGGATCAATGGCTTACAAGCCATTATGTGTTGCTGCAAAGCAAGAAGAAAAGCGTTTATTAGAGCTATGTCAGTGGAAACAAGAAGATTGGCAAGTGAAGAGCTCAGAGTTTAGGTACTCATCTAGTACCCGTCAGGTCTCACAGTCTTATGCCCCTCCAGACCTATCAGTGGGAAGGCCTCCTCATGAATGCTACATCTGTGGTAGCCTGGCTCACATAGCCAAACAATGCAAGCAGCGCAAGAGCGAAAGTAGTTCTGACAGCAAGAACATTACTGACAGCAAGAAAACTAAAGCCAATTGGTGCAGTTCGCTCAGTTAATCAGCCAGCACAGAGTAATAATCCCATAGATTTATTAGAATCAGATTCAGATGGTTCTGTGTCCATGGTACGTATCCAAGATTGTGGTAGCCAACTAAGGAAAGTTCAAGTGGATGTAGCTGGCGTGCCAGCTGGACACCGGCGCAGATATTACAATAATGGGTCCTGAACTCTTTAAGAAAGTAGCTGCTGTAGCTGGCTTGAAGAAGAAACAGTTTAAGCTTGCCGATAAAGTCCCTCACACTGATGACCGCCGTCAATTCAAGTTGGATGGTCGCCTTGATCTGGATGTAAGTTTTGTTGATAAGACAATGCAGACAGCAATTTATGTTAAGATGGATGCACACGATGATCTATTGCTCTCAGAAGGTGTCTGCAGACAACTTGGCATTGTCATGTATCACCCTCAAGTGAACACACCACCAACTACCATCCCTGCTGAAGAGGAGAGCACACTGTCAACATGAAGTGTGCGTATTAAACTAGTAAACTCAGTACGTATGACACACGTAGCAGTGGACTGGTGTTGGCACAGTTGGACAGTTATGAGCTTGATGGACCACTACTCCTTGAGCAAACCTGTCATCTTGATGATAAAGGGCATGATGGCCTCCAGTTAGGTGAGACTTTGGTATGCAGTGATGCCAATGGGTTTGTCAATGTTCTATTAAATAATCCTACAGGTACAACTCACAAAATAGAGAAAGGTACTTTGTTGGGATTGGCTTATGAGGCAGAGCTAGTGGAATCCACCAGTGATACACCAGCACCCCTGGAACTGGAGGATGGCGAGCCAACATCACAAACACACTCTCACTGTCATGCACTACCTGTTTATTCTGTCCACGCTGCTACTGTGGAGTGCCGCAAGCAGAACTTAGTACAGTCAATTGCTGAGGCTGGTGTTGGCCTTCCTTGACAGGATAAAAGCAAACTTTTTAAACTTCTTTGTGAGTACCATGCTGCATTTGCATTGGAGGAGGGAGAACGAGGTGAAACAGGTGAAAATTGATACTGGCGAGGCTGCACCTAAACGTCAACATGTAAGACGAACACCATTTGCTGCCAGACAGGAAATAGCAAAACAGCTACGAGAGATGCAGGACCAGCAAGTCATCACTCTCTCAGATAGTCCTTGGGCCAGCCCTGTTGTCCTGGTGCGGAAAAAGATGGGTCACTGAGATTTTGTATTGACTACCGCACACTGAATTCAGTATCAAGGAGTGACACATTCCCATTACCAAGGATTGATGATTTACTTGATCAACTTGGGAATGCCAAGTATTTTCCACCTTGGATTTAGCTGCTGGCTACTGGCAAGTACAAATGCATCCTGATTCTCGTGAAAAAATCGCATTTATTACTCATCAAGGGCTGTATGAATTCACAGTCATGCCTTTTGGTCTTAAGAACACCCCTGCTGTCTTTCAACGCTTAATGCAAAAGATATTGATGGGACTAAACCCTGAGGAAGGACCAGACTTTGTTTCAGTATACTTGGATGATGTCATAGTATTTTCTGACACCTTTGAAACTCATTTGGAACATTTACAGCAAGTGCTACAGCGTTTTCAAGCTGCAGGGTTAAAACTGAAACCATCGAAGTGTCACCTTATTTGCCAGAAAGTGGAATATTTGGGACATGTAATTATTCCACAAGGAATATCGCCCAACAACAACAGAATCTCAGCCATACGTAACTTTCCAGTCCTTTCCACTGTTAAGGAAGTCCATCAGTTCATAGGACTCGCCTCTTATTATCGTAGATTCATTGGTGGTTTTGCTAAAGTGGCACAACCCCTGCACAGCCTTACTCAAAAGGATGTAGTTTTCCAGTGATCATCTGAGTGTGAACAAGCATTTCAACAACTTAAAGATTCCCTAGTCAATGTCCCAGTTCTAGTCTACCCCAATTTCTGTAAAGCTTTCACTTTAGAAACTGAAACTTCCATTAAAGGCCTAGGAGCAGTCTTATCTCAGCTGCAGGACGATAGCCATTTGCACCCAGTGGCATATGCCAGTAGATCCCTATCTGCTACTGAAAAACGATATGGTATCACAGAGCTGGAAACTTTGGCAGTTGTTTGGGCTATTAGTCATTTCCATGCATATCTCTATGGCAACGATGTCACAGTATATACAGACCATTCTGCTGTTAAAGCTGTTCTGGAAACGCCCAGCCCAAGTGCAAAGCATGCACATTGGTGGGGTCAAGTGTATGCTCGTGGAGTACGTAATGTAAACATTATCTATCATTCTGGGAGAGAAAATGTCAATGCAGATGTTTTATCACGAAATCCTTCAAATGGTGATTCTATACCTTCCCCTGATGAGAGTGTGCAGATAGCAGTGGTACAAGAGACATTGTCAGTAGGTAACATGGATATACCTACATTGCTCAGTGTGGACAATGCAAGTCATCACAGTGCACCCACTTTTTCAGGTACAGATCTCAGCCAAGCTCAGCAGGATGATCCCAGATAATCCAGTTTCTACACAATGTTCGCCTCCCTGATGATGAAATACAGGCAAGGAAAGTTGTTGTACGAGCTCATGATTTTGCTATAGTTGATGGTATACTTTATTTTGTTGACCCCAAAAATGATCACAGGCAAAGGTGTACAGTTCCCAAACATCTTCGTTCCCAAACATCTTTGCACACAACTACTGGAGGAAAACCATAGTGGTCCAATGGCAGGACATTTCTTAGAAGAAAAACTTTATAGAGCTCTAGTTCGACACTGGTGGTGGCCCGGGATGTTTGCAGATGTCACTAAACACTGTTTAGCTTGCCCCCAGTGTGCCATTGTGAGTGGAAGTGGTCGTGTTAACAAACATCCACTTCACCCCATTCCGGTGCAGAGGCCTTGTCAAATTATTGGAGTAGATGTCATGGACTTGCCTCTCACTGAGTCAGGCAACTGCCATGTAGTTGTTTTTCAAGATTTTCTAACCAAATGGCCACTGGTTTACCCCGTCCCTGACCAAAAAGCCCTCCAACTTGTTAAACTGCTTACAGAAGAAGTCATCCCATTCTTTGGCATCCCAGAAGCATTGCTGTCAGACAGGGGAACTAACCTACTGTCACATTTAATGACTGATGTTTGTCAGAAGCTAGGTATCCATAAGCTTAACACTACTGCCTACCATACCCAGTGTGATGGGATGGTAGAGCGATTCAATCGTACACTGAAGACTGCTCTCCGTAAGCACGCAGCTCAACATGGTACTCAGTGGGACAAGTAATCCTCTTTGCATATCGTAATATTCCTCATGACTCAACTGGGGAAAAACCATCGTACCTGCTGTTTGGGATGGACTGCAGAACATCCACAGATGCAAAGCTGTTGAACCCCTCTGATTTGCAGCCTTCAGACACACGAGACTATCGTGAAGAGCTGTCCTTATCACTAAGATCTGGATGATACAATGCAGTACAAGCCATCCAAGCAGCTCAGAAACGCTACAAAACTCAGTATGATCGCAAAGTTACACCCACAAACTATGTCATTGGTGACTGGGTCCTAGTGAAGTTCCCATCTGAAGAGTCTGGAAGAATGCGTAAACTATCAAGACCATGGCATGGTCCTTATCGTATCCCCAACACTAGGGGACCAGATGTGGATGTTACTAAAGTATACCGCCCACAAGATGGAGGCATTCAAGTCCATCAATCCAGAGTAAAGCACTGTCCTAATTTTCCTGCAGCATTTTACTGGTACGGTGGCAAGCAGAGAAGGCCAGGACAGCCAGCAAAGTGGGTAGACCAGTTATTGGAAGAGTGCACAGAAAACCAGCCAGCTAAGAGCACCAGTGAAGGAAACCAGGCAAATACTAACGGGTTTGACACTCAAGGGGCTAATAACACTAATGACTCCGTACACACAGAACTAGAACATACTATTGGCCATCACATCCAGCCATTGATGAAGCCCACAGTTACTAAGAGATGGCAAGGACACTACCAACTTTGTTAGAGCCCCCGCCGTAACAAGAAGTACACTAACAGCTAGCTTGAGGACATGCCTTTTTGAAGGACGGGATGATGTAACACTGTTACTTATAGTATTTACTGTATCTGTTATATATATTGTATCTGTGCATGTGTGTGCTGTTTTAGAGAGTCATTAATTAGAGTAACGCCACGAGATCACTGTTTACATTACACAACTGAAACAGCTGATATCTGCAGCAGCCAAGAATGAATTTTAATATAGCTAACTATGTTTTACCATATGGTGCTCTACATACAAGGTGGCCAAAATACTAACCAGTTAGAGTTAATTAGGTATTTCAATCTAAAGTATTAGAACTTAATGGTTCGGCGGCATCAACTTTACCTGAGGAAGGTGTTACAATAGCTAGGCGTTTTACAATGTCCTTAGCAAAAGACTGTGGAGATGTTGGCTTCTTTTTGGGGGTCTCACTGATCATATCCGCAGAAACATCCAGGAGACTGCTGTCCATATCTTCAATAATGCTACTTATGGGGTGGAGAAAAAAATTTAAAGGTTAATTTAAATACTCTAGTAACTAGGGATACTTATTATGATGTGTGTTTAATGTTAGATGGTGAGAGAGAAAATGGTAGAGAGAAAACGGTAGACGGAACTCTGTGACATTGTTCAGAATTCCAGGAGAATCTGACAATAGTATTGTCAATAGTCAGGCAACTAAGAACTTCATACTAGTTAGGAATATGTTAAATGTCACATTAAAGAGTGCAAAAATAACTGAACTGTTAAGTGCTCGCAAGTGTTGAATGCAGAAAGAAGTGATATATGTATCAGAACTGTAAAAGAGTATGGCCTTTTGTTAACAGTGAAATTACAAAAAAGGTTGCAGCAGTAACGTTACTGTATAATAACAAGTGATATATTAACATTAATACAGCCATTTGCTGGCCTCCACCTTTGACTTTACAATTCTTTTAATCCTAATATTTCTAAATGTTGCACGACTTATCATAGGTTGGCTTTTTGCAAATATTACTAAAGTTTTAGCAACTATGCATGGACTGGTCACAACTGACATGATATACACACCATGGTTTACTAGATTGTAATGTATTTACTGACCTCCTAACAGTCTTAACACCAAATGAAGTGTTTCTTCCTCCTGAATATTGTAGTCTGATATTGTACGTCTATCTTCCAATTGTTTTCCTGCCCATAATAGTCTCTGAACACTAGGTGATATACATTCTTTGTCTTGAATTTTGGCCTTTACAAGTTCTATTGTATCTGAACGTTCCACCTTCAAAGTAATGGTCTTCCCAGTCAGTGTCTTAACAAATATCTGCATACCTGTCATTAACAAAATAGCTTATTTTCTTCAACTTTTCTAACTCCAAAAAATCACCACACATAACTTATGCATGGTGTGTTTGATTCAGTGACAGACTGGGGGAAGTGGGGAAGGAAGGAGATTCCAAGAGTTATGTGGAACCCCTTTTGGAACTTTTAGACTAAAGAATTTGAAATTTGGTTAAACCAAAATCAATTTATACCTACAGATATCACAATGTTTTAGCCAAACTTCATAAATTACCTTCCTTTGTGATGAAATCATTCAAAATTGCTTCTCCAAAACCATAAATGTAAAAATAAATTCTATAATAATTTTAATGCAACAGTTTTGATAAAGTTTCGAATCTTAATGTAAAGCTTTGGAATGGCTACATTCAACTGAGAAACAATCTCTGTGCAATTGGCTGTGGTAGCATGCCTCACAGTGGGATTCATGCTTTGCTTGGTAAACATATTTGCCCAGCTAAATAGCTAAAGATATAAGAAACGTTGGTTTATTGCCTATAAGAAACGTTGGTTTGTTGCCTGTAAAATACTATCATACAGTACGGTAGTACTATATACAAGTACACAGAAAAATTTGGAATTTTCAACTAGAGTAGAGACCATAGCACATCGATAAAAAGTACTGAAACAAGTTGGAGTAGTGCATGATATTAAATCACAGTAAAACAATAAGAAGTGTTATATCCCTACTGTGCTCATGATACGGAAATGCACAGTAGGGATATAACACTTCTTATTGTTTTACTGTGATTTAATATCGTGCACTACTCCAACTTGTTTCAGTACTTTTTATCGATGTACTATGGTCCCTACTCTAGCTGAAAATTCCAATATTTTCTGTGTACTTGTTTGTTAACTTTTTTTGTAAATAATTATTATGACTGGTGAACCCACGTGTACCGCATCTGAATAGGCACCGTGCGCCCCAATTATCATCTGAAAAGTGTAGTATCCATTACGCTTCGTTGTCAGCTTTGTTCAACCCGTTACGCAGCATTTCGAATCAAGAACTGTTTGAAAAGCACCCCTGCAATCCACGCATACTAAAAGAAATGGTGCCACGTGCCCTGGTTATATCAATTATTGTCTGAAAAGTGAAGTATCCATTACGCTTCGTTGTTGGCTATGTTCAACCCGTTACACAACAGTACGAATCGAGAACTGTTTGAAAAGCACCTCTGCTATCAAAATAGCCACTATGACAAATATGGACGATTTCTGTTACAAAGGGAAGTCAACATATGCTATCGCCAAATTGACACCTTTCGCTGTCAGCAAAGATGAATGGGACACAAAGGAGGACACTGGTAAGTCCATGAAGACTGTATTGTACGTACTGTGGTATGTCAAAAGGCACCTCTCAGGCCAAAGCGACATCGAACAGTAAAAAAATCAAGCCCGTAGACTTAGCCGTTATCGAGTTACGCTTGTCTGAAGGCATCAGTCAGTTACTCAGTCAGTCAGTCACTAGAAAATTTCGTTAAATAATTATTTTTATAATTCTGTAGCAACTTGTTGAAAGCATTTTGGGTAGATCTGAAAGCTTGTTTGGGCTTAGTTTTACTTAACCAATACTGCCTCATCGTCGTCAGGGGAAATTGAGGCTATTTTTTGGGTGATATTATTTCGTGGGCCACACCTACTCCTTTGTGGTCCCTACTATAGTTACTATTGTACTGTATGATTAGGGATCATGGAGATTTAGGTTTTTATGGCCAAAAAATCACCCAAAAACAAGCTTCACAACACCATCCTGGCACCTTGGCAGTATTGGTTAGGCATAACCAAGCCCAAAAGTGCCTTCTAGAGGTGTACCAATAATCGGATCAGCTAAAATATCAGCCACCGATATGGTAATTTTTACCAATATCGGTATCGGTACAGAACAGTAGGAGGACCGATATCGCTACTGATATTATACAGTAGCAATAGTTTGTACATAAACAGATTATATATTGGTATTCTACGTTATGCATGCGGCTGTTTAGTGTCAGTGGCTTATCGTTCACTCTACCAACAAGTGCTACACTATGAGAAGCCATACAAACACACGATTTTAGTGTTTGTTGCTGGAAAGCTTATCGCAGTCTTTAACAATGAAGCAGTTATATAGTACATTTGTAATAAAAAGAAGAGTCACAGCTACAAGGTATCTATTGATGTGGGAGGTAAGGATAAGGAAACTTGCTGTACCAGCCTTCACAAAGCCATTAAAATGTGGAGTAATGCAGAAAATATCTGTTTAAGACTTCATGGGAGTATACATAAAAATTTTTGTGGGTGCCTAATTGTCTGGATTGCACAATAGAAAACCAAGCCACTACCACCACAGGCATAGAGTGAGCAATGAATATATGCACATGTTGTAGTATAGTGGGTAATGTACACTTTGTATAGATCATCTATAACTTTTGTTTGTAATGCAAATATTGAATCAGCTTCTTTTGGTGGCATCAATATCGAATATTGGTACATGCCAAAAACCCATATCGGTACACCGATCCTAAAGGCTTCCAGTAAATTGCTACAAAAACGAAAAAAAAAAATTCAATGGAATTTTCTACTGACTGCCTGCCTGCCTGCCTGCCTGCCTGCCTGCCTGCCTGCCTGCCTGCCTGCCTGCCTGCCTGCCTGCCTGCCTGCCTGCCTGCCTGCCTGCCTGCCTGCCTGCCTGCCTGCCTGCCTGCCTGCCTGCCTGCCTGCCTGCCTGCCTGCCTGCCTGCCTGCCTGGCTGGCTGGCTTCAGGCAAGCGTAACTCGATAACGGCTAAAGCTATCAGCTTGATTTTTTTCACAGTTTGACGTCGCTTCGTCCCGAGACATGCCTTTTATATACCGCAGTACTTACAATGCACGCATCATGAACTTACCTTTGTCCTCCTTTGCATCCATTTCTTTTTGCTGAGCCCCAAGGTGTCAATTTGCAGTAGCGCGATGCATGGCTTCCCTACAGTATGTTTGCAAACAGGAATTGTCCATATTTTCTGTGGTGACTGGATTGATTGCAGAGGTGATTCTAACACTGTTCTTCATTTGTAGCGCTGTGTAACGGGCTGAACATAGCTGAAAACAAAGCATAATGGTTGCTACACTTTCAAGGCAGTAATTGATAGTTGAGGGAATGTGAATCATTGTATTTTCGTGGTGACTGGATTGATTGCAGAGGTACTTTTTCTACTGTTTTTCATCTGTAGAGCTGTGTAATGGGCTGACCATAGCTGAAAGTGAAGCGTAATGGTCACTGCACTTTCGAAGCAGTGATAGCTAGGGAGCACGTTCAGATGAACATTAATTCTGGTGCCATTCTTTCTTTTAATGCAGTATGTGTGGGTTCACCAGTCATAATAATGTTACAAAAAAAAGCGAACAAACAAGTCTAAGGAAAAATTAGGAATTTTAAGTTTGATTAGGGATCATAGCAAAAAAAGGTAGGGAAAAAAGGGAGTCACCTACACCTGCAGATATACTAGTGAACATTTAATCCCTAATCCAGTCTGTACCCAAGACCAAGACTGAATTAGGGAATGAGAGAGCGAGAGAGCGTGTTGAGAGGCTAATACAGCACGAGGCAAAGCCGAGTGCTGTATTTTTCATACACACAAGCATAGGCGGTGCTTTAACTGTTATATTGTACTTCCTGGTCATCTGGCTTGGAGCGATTTTCTCTAGTACTCAAACCACTGCGATTTTCGGTGATCAGGATATCAGTAAGTGTTTAGCTAATCTATTTCTAGTTTTAGAACGAACTAATAGGATTAGTTTGGCTAGTTTCAGCGACTTACAATGTCATGCACGTGATCAATCACGCTGTCTTAGTGGAGTCGTGTTTAAAAAGCTTCGTGATCAGACAATCAGTAAGCATTTATACAATCTATTCCTAGCTGTAGAACAAACTCCTAGGATTAGTTTGGCTGGTTTTAGCAATTTACAGTGTGTTGTTTACGTAACATTCCTTAAATAAATTCAAGTGGCTTTAGTTTGGCTGGTTTTAGCAATTTACAGTGTGTTGTTTAGTAACATTCCTTAAATAAATTCAAAAGCTTACATCAAGTGGCTTTACATAACTGTACTGTATTTGCCCAATCAAGTGTATAACTGTACTGTATGACTCATACACGACTCATGTAGCACAGCCACTTGATGTAAGCTTTTTTGGCCCACTTAAACAGCATTGGGCAAAGGTGTGTCATGATTACATGAGTGATAATCCTGAAAGGGTAGTCACAAAATTTCAGTTTTCTTCACTCTTTAGTCAAGCTTGATTTCAGACCATTAATCCAGCTACAATTATGTTTGGCTTTCGCAAAGTTAGAGTGTGCTATTTCAATGCTACAGCCATCAAGCCTTACACAGATGAAGATGATGTGTCAGATGAAATTCCACATGCACCTTCCAGCAGTAGTGGGACATCTCATCATGATGATATTGGCATTCCCAATCACTATCCAGGCATAGTCAAAAATGTAGAAGGTCTAGTGCAAAGTCGGTATGATGATATGAATGGTGACATTGAATTATTTCAACTGTAATGTAACTGAACTACCATATACCTGGACATTTTCATGGTATGTATATTTCACGGTTACGTCCTTAGTACGCCCACTTTAAAATCGGGAATGTGTGATACTGTTCGTAAGCATATGTGTGGAGTCCACATATGCCTACAATAGTATCACACACCAGGAGCCACACTAATTATTAGTAGCTAAGGCGAGTTGAAGTTCGTAGGACAAACATAAATTTTCACATGGTAAAATTTCACGGTAGCTTTACTAACCGTGAAAACCGTGAAAATTACGTACCACGAAAATTTCTGGGTATATTATGTATTTATTTGTCTGTACCCACAAGCTGTAATTATAACAAATGCACCTGTGTCTGTAATTGATTCCAATTAACGCTTGTAGTGTGTGAATGAGTGTGTTAATCAGTGCTGAGTAGACTTCTATTACACTGGTAGCAGAGGATGGCTAGTAAACATGTTAGCATACTGATGGCGATGCTCAAGAGTGGTTCCAGTGTTTTGAAATTTGTGCCGCTGCGAATGAGTGGACTGATGCAACAAAATTGTTGAAACTGCCCACGTTGTTGAAAGGAGAGGCACTGGCGGTATGGTTGGAATTATCTACGGAGAGTATGGCAGACTACGCAACACAGTGAAGAAAAATCTGGACAGCAAGATGGCGCCTACAGAATTCGTCTCGTTAGATTTCGCTCTCACAAGCTTCGCCCTGGAGAAGCCATCACTCTTTACCTTCACGACCTTAAGTGACTACTGCAAGCAGCCAGGGCACACTCAGCATTGTTGTCCAGTAAGAAGAGCTAATCGAAGATGCTATACTTGTGGTAGACCAGGACATTTGGCAAGAGATTGCTGGCAGGGAAACAACCAGGGGATACCTGTATGGGGCAGCAGACGTCCCCCTTGCACTTAGGCCCTATGAACACTGTTGTTGTAGCCACTGTAAAGTCACATGCATCTAGTATAGTAGGGAAGGTTGGTGGAATCAGTAGTGAAATTTTACTCGATTCAGGTTCATCTGTGCCTCTTTTATCACAGGCCCTTGTGCAGAAACAGCCAGCCACTGAGTCTAGACCATTACCACAAGTATTACTTCAGACTGCTTAAGGTGATACTATGTCAATCAGTGCTGTGATATGACTTCCTGGTATGAAACAGAATTGCTCCAGCTATTGTAGGTGTTGACTTTTTTCAACAGCACAAATTAACTGTGGATTTTTCAAAAGGAACTATCCAGATCTTCTCAACACCTACTACTGTTCTCACAGATTGTCTGCAACGTATTTGGCAAGCAGCAGTTAAACACAAGCCACTTGTATACCATGTAGCAGCTACACAAGATGCTTTGGATGTCACCACAGACTCTGCTATTCCCAGAATATGGAGCTCCAAAACAGTTTAATCTTCCCTATTGCCAAACAGCTGAGTTTTCTGGTGTTATTTCAGAATACCAAGATCTTTTTTCTACAACTCCTGGTCATACTTCACTAGCTTGCCACCACATTCCTACCCAGGGTCCTCCAATCTGTGTACCTTCCAGGTGAGTACCAGCCCATTACAGAAATGAAGTGGAAAGACAAATCCAACAAATGCTTGAACATGGAGTTATCACTGAGAGCAGCAGCCCCTGGATGGCCCCAGCTGTCTTAGTTCCTAAAAAGTCTGGTGAATTGCATATTTGTATTGACTACTGCCAAATCAATAAGAAAACAGTAAAAGATGCATATCCCTTACCTCTTCCACATGAAGTGCAGGATAAACTAGCAGGGTGCACATATTTACGACCTTGGATTTGCATAGTGGATAATGGCAGCTACCAGTGGCTCCTCACGATCAACTAAAGACAGCGTTCTGCTTTGGTCCAGGCATGGGTCTATGTCAATTCTGTCGTACACCTTTTGGTCTCACAGGTGACCCAGGGTCCTTCCAACGTTTAATGGACTCAGTATTAAGAGGACTATCATTTGTCATGATGTAACTTGATGATTTACCAATTTACTCCCCAACACCACAAGTCCATTAACAACATTTATGTCAAGTTTTTCAATGTCTTCAAGATGCCAGCTTGACCCTATGTGGAAAAAAAATGTCACATAGGCTTACTACAAGTCTCTTATTGGGGTCACATTTTTGATGGCAGTGGTATGCATCCTGACCCCAGCAAAGTTGACAGTATCTATCAATGGCCACCACCTTCTAATGTTACAGAACTAAAACAATTCCTTGGCCTTGCATCCTATTACCGCCGATATATCAAAGGCTTCGCCGACATTGCAACAACTCTTCACAATTTGACCAAAAAGTCGATACCTTTTTCATGGACTGAGGACTGCAATAAAGCCTTATTCTATACTTATTCAAGCACCAATATTGGCATTTCCTGATTTCATCAATACTGCAGCCTCCTTCTAGTGTTGCAAACTGATGCCAGTGCTGTGGGTCTCGGTGCAGTTTTAGAGCAAGGTGGCCATGTTATAGCCTATGCCAGCTGCACATTGAACAGTGCTGAACAGCAGTATAGCACAATACAGAAAGAATGTCTTGCAGCAGTTTTTTCCTTAAAACAGTTTCGGCATTACTTGCTTGGCCGCTCCTTTCAACTGCTCACAGATTATGCTCCCCTTCAATGGCTTTCGGCTCAAAAGATGGAAGGGTTATTGTGTCGCTGGGCATTAGCCATGCGGGAATATAGTTTTCAAATAGTTTATCGTAACGGCAGTCTCAATGCAAAAGCTGATGCTTTGTCACGCTCTCCTATTCATAGTTCATCACAACCTGTAGTAATGACTTCTGTTCAACAACTTACCATTCGAATGAAAGATGCTCAACAGTCAGATCCTGTGTTTCAACAAATCTACCAAACATTATTGTCATCACCAGATAAGCCAGCACACAATCGTGCATGGAGACAACCACCACTACAAAGGCATGCTCAATTGTGGCACCAATTGTGTATTGTTGATAATGTCATTTGTTGTACTTACTGTCCTAGTCCAGCTTCAGATAGAGTCACTGTACCATTAATACAACCTACCTTACATTCAGAGTTTTTACAGGAGGCACATGATATTCCCAGTGCAACGGTACCTCAAAACCCTAAGCCGTTTGCAACAATAGGTGTATTGGGCTGGTATGGCTGGTGATGTACAACAATACTGTCAACAATGTAATACATGTCAAGCATCCAAGTTACCATCTCCTATTCAGGCACCACTTCACAATGTCCCTATTGGCAACCCATGGGAGATGCTAGCTGTACACATTTTGGAAGTGCCAATTTCTCGTAAGAATCACCGCTACTTACTAGTTATCACGGACTACTTTACTAAACGGGTTGATGCCATTCCACTTCGTGACCAGACAGCAGTTTCAATCAATGATGCTATCATCAAGTTATGCAGTAACTTTGGGATTCCAACAGTCATACACTCTGATCAACGTAGAAACTTTGAAAGTTGTCTTTTTTCTCAAGTGCTGCAAGCCTTTGGCATTCAGAAGTCAAGAACCACAGCCTACCATCCCCAAGGAGATGTAATGGTTGAACACTTTAACCGTTCTATATTGCAAATGCTGTGATCAAGAAGATGACTGGGAGCATTACTTACCATTGGAACTGCATGCATATAGAACAGCACAGCACTCTTCAACAGGCGTATCTACATTCCAACTAATGTTTGGATGTCAGTGACAACCTTCACTATTTAAACCACCAACTGCCTTTGATCTGAACACTTACACTGCGGAACTACAAGCAAAGTTGGCACACTTACAAGATTTAGTTCATACGAATTTGGCCTCTGCTGCACAGAAAAAAAAGTTTCACTACGATAAACATTCCATAACTAGATCATTTCAACCAGGAGATCCAGTTTGGCTGTCCGTCCCAACAAGTGGTAAATGGAAACCTAGATGGGAAGGCAAGTGGACTGTTGTGGAACTTAAAGACTCCCATAAATCTGAAAATTACAAATGGGACAAAGACTAAAGTAGTACACACTAACCGGGTTCAACATAGAAGCATACCACAGACTGACAACACAATGCCAACACATGGACACTCTTCATCAAACTGGTATCCTCCCCCCCCCCCCCCCCCCCTCCCCCACCCCCCAAGTTTCACATCTTGTCATAGAGTCTGTTTCTGAATAACATTATCCACAATGCAGCAGAAGACCACAAGACTGGTTTTGACCTTAGTAACTTACCAAGCTTGGGACAAGCTTTTTAGAAGGGGGGCGATTGTAATGTAACTGATCTATTATATTATGTATTTATTTGTCTGTACCCACAAGCTGTAATTATAACGAATGCATACGTGTCTGTAATCGATTCCAATTAATGCTTGTAGTGTGTGAATGAGTGTGTTAATCCGTGCCGAGTAGACTTCTATTACACAACAGAGATTTGATAATGGTTGACATTTATGATGATCCATTGTATCTAGACTGGCTGAGGCATGAGCATCCAGATAGTCTCCCAGAACACCTTGATCAACATGCCAATGAGCAGCTCATCAATCCCACTGCTGATGAACTACCACTAAATCAATAAGTAGCTAAGGATCTAATTGACACTTTGGTGGCTAGTGGATCAAGTCTTGAGTTGAGGGCTCATCGACATTATTTTCTTCAGGTTTGTCATCAACAAGACAGCTTATATCTGAGTTGAAAGGACTTATAATTCCCAAGGCTAATGCAAATAACAAGGACAAAGGATAAGCTCAAGTATTGACCAGTGATGAAGCTTTAAAAGAACTCATTGAGAAAGAAAAGAGAAAAAAGAAGAGGAGGCTAAACAGAAGAAATGGGAAGAACGAGAAAGAAAGAAGATTGAAAAGCAAGAAGAAAAGGCTTGGAAGGATGAAATGAGGCAAAAGAAGTAGGCAGAGAAGGCTTCAAAGAAGAAAACAAAAAATAAGCAAACAGATTTAGATGTAGAAGATCCTGATCCTGCAATTGAATCAGATGCAGAACCAGAGAGTGGGGTGCAAAGTCACGGGGATGTGCACTTTGTTTTGGTTTGTATGAAATTACAGAGAGAGTGGGTGCAGTGCACAAGGATGACAAGCAAGAAATGGATGCACTCAGATTGTAGAGAATGATATGTATGTGTGTGGACTTTGTAAAATGCTTTTTCGTTAATTGCATAGCTATTTGCATGCATAACTCTGTGTGTGAACATTCAATTTTATTCATTTTTCTTGTAGACAATTTTCTTGTACAGCTGATTTGAGTGTTAATATTGAATTAGTGGTAGTTCAAACTTGGCTAGTGAAATTCCCCATTTATTGATAACAGTTGATAATTGATAACCAATTTATACACACACAGAAGTCGATAATAGATTGAGACGTTGATAATCGCTGGATCGCTATGCAACACTCCACAACCAATCATTTAATGCTACTTTTGATGATGGGTTTGAACTTTGATAGCAAAGATGGTGAAGAGTGGTGCCATTCACCTTTAAAATTTCGTGATACTACGATGTTACGTGATGCAGTTATAAGAGATTAATGGTTAGTTGGTCGATAATACCTTACATTGTTCATCATTCCATGCAGTAGAAAGAAAAAAGACAAGTAAAATAAATCTCCAAAGCTGGCTGTAGGCTAGATTTGAGGTATGTAATTAGCGTAATTCTTTGAACAGCTGTAATTTGTTCTTATGTAATAAATGTACTGCTGTAAAATAAATTATCACTTGAACTCTCCACAGGTTGACTTGTTTGCCCTATGGGGTGACTTGTAAAGTACTACAGGATGACTGGTATTGTAGCTGAATTCTCTAACAAGGTGATTTGTTTGCATAGTTGAGCTCTGTAGGGTGACTTGCAATCTCTCTGTAGGCAACTTGTTTGTAGCTGAACTCTCTACATGGTGACTTGTAACATAATTGGTCTCTATATGGGGTGATTTGTTACATAGCTGAACTCCATACACGATGACTAGTAATCTAGCTGAACTCTCTGCAGGGAGACTTACGTATAACATAGCTGAATTCTCTACAGGGTGACATTCTTGTAGCTGAATTCTCCACAAGGTGACTTGTAACATTATTGAACTGTCTATATACAGGGTGACTTGTAATTTAGTCAATTTCTCTACAGAATGACTTGTGATGTGGGCCTCACCTTGTAAGGAGCCCCAAGAAGGCCTTCAGGGGCTTCATAGCTGCCCCAGAGCTACATTATCCACACATACAAAAAACTAAAGTACAGCAAAAGCGCAATAGTCCCTGTAGACTTGAAGACACAGGAAGCCTTAGTAAGAAATACCATCTATTAGCCAGTATGCCCAATAAGTAATGAGTATATTTCCAGGTGAAGCAAATGATTACTAGTAATATATCTTATAGTGATTTTTACATCAAGATCGAGATACTCTAATAGAACAGTCTCCCTAATTCAGTAATCAGGCTAATATTCAGTTTCAGTGGCCAAACTGTTAAAATCAGTCTAGCATATGGTGTAATGTTTAAAATTTTTCTAGGTGGTATGCATTTGGCAGAAAGCTTACGTAAGCTCAAGATACCCTAATAGAGCAGTCACCCTAATACAACAGTTATTAATATTAAGGGGTTTAGAAAACCCGGACCGGACCAGACCAGGCCAAATTATTCAAGTAAGCCAATTCACACAATAGCTATAACATACAATTCACGCAATAGCTAGCTATAACATACACTCTTTACCTTTTAGCCACTCTGCCAAGAACACAATTAGCTAGCTACGATGGCTCAGACTGCAACAGTGATCATGCACGAAACTTCATCCACGGTAAAACAACCTAACTGAGCCTTTAAACTACTTTCTACTACATTTCACTACAAGGCTACAGGCTCTTTCTGCTGTGCTCGAGACACACACGCACGCACACACACACACACACACACACACACACACACACACACACACACACACACACAAGTAACCGCCCGAATTTATTAGAATCATGACATACAAAGTGAAAGGAACTAAGATAACAGCAAACCTCTGAATTTATTTCGGTAGTGATGAATGAGTAATGGAGTATTTATAGCTACATGTCAAGATGAGCTTTAAATAGAACAAAACCTTACTACTCTAGAAATCTCTATATAGCTACCCTGGGAACTAGCTTTCATCCATGACCATTCCTTTAAATAAGTTCGAAGGTTTGCTGTTATCTTAGTTCCTTTCACTTTGTATATCACGATTTTAATAAATTCGGACGGTTACTCGTGTATGTAACAGTTGAGTACAGCAGAAAGAGCTTGTAGGCTTGTAGCTTTGTAGCGATTGTGTAGTGAAATGTAGTAGAAAGTAGTTTAATAGCTTAGTTAGGTTGGATGAAGTTTCGTGCACAATTACTGTTGTAGTCTGAGCCATCGTAGCTAGCTAATTGTGTTCTTGGCAGAGTGGCTACAGGGTGAGGGGTGTATGTTATAGCTAGCTATTGCGCGAATTGTATGTTATAGCTATTGTGTGAATTAGCTTACTTGAAAAATTTGACCTGGTCCGGTCCAGTCCGGGTTTTCTAAACCCCCTTAATATTATATTTATTATTTTATTTATTACGGCTTTACAGCACAAGTGCTGATGGTCTGTAGGACACCTGGTCCCTGTTTAAAGTTGTTATAGAAAGTGTGTTTGAAAAGGTGGAGAAAGGAGAAAAAAATCCATGACTGGACCTAGGCAGCCTCGAACCTGCAGCCATCCGATTAACGCTCGAACGCTTACAGGAGTCTGCCAGGCGGTCAGGATGTTTTCTCCTTGTCAATTTCATGCATATGTATCCAAGGAACTCTGGAGAGTGACTTATTATCTCAAAGTACCCCATGTGGAACCAAATGGATATTAGTTTATTAAGGCTTTACAGCACAAGTGCTGAAGGTCTGTAGGACACCTGGTCCTATTCACTCTCATATACAATCTTAAAGGGTCTAATTTTCATTTTTTTTTTCTGGGGGAGAATACCCCCAGACCCCCTAGATTGGCATGCTTCACATGCTAAAGATATTACCTAGCTATATCAGTTATAAGGGCTCCAAATTCTCAATTTTCCCTGGGCCCCTTAATTCTCTTGGCGATCCTGCAAAATGATGACCATCACTGCAAAAAAAAAAAGCTGTGGTATTTCTATAAACCAGTTAGCTATTGCACAGCTAACTAATTGGAAAAATAAATTCGATTAGGGATCATAGAAATAAAAAGTAGGGAAACAAGGGAGGTCACCTATACTTGCAGAATATACTAGTGGACATTTTAAATCCCTAATTCAGTCTATATATATACCCATGACCGAATTAGGAAATTAAATGTCCACTAGTATATCTGCAGGTAGGCAACCTCCATTGTCTCTCTGCCTTTTTTTTTATGATCCCTACTCAAAAAATTCCTTATATGTACTTGTTCATTTTTTTGCAACATTATTATGACTGGTGAACCCACACATACTGCATCAAAAGAAAGGATGGCACCAGAGTTAATGCTTTCATCTGAACGCACGCTTCAGCTATCAATTACTGACTCAAAAGTGAAGTGGCTATTGCACTTTGCTTTCATCTATTTCAGCCCATTACAAATGAAGAACAGTACGAGAAGTGTCTCTGCAATCAATCCAGTTGCTCCAGAAAATACGGGCGATAGCACAATAACCACCCTTATCCGTTGTCAAGTTATGCTTGGCTGGACACATCAGTTAGTTAGTTAGTCAGTCAATATTAAATTCTGTTAAATAGAAAAACAATAAAACTTTATGGAAGGGCTTGGAGTTGGTCTGACATTTTTAGGCTTGGCTGTGCCTAATCAATGCTGCCAAGCTGTCATGAAGGGAATGGGTTTAGGGTGATATTATTGGCTGGAAAAGCCCAGTTTTTCATCAACCCTAATATACAGTACAGCTAGTACTACCATACTGTATGATCATTGGTATACTGTTGAAAAACCCTCGGGGACATTGAATAAACATATGGAAGTACTATCTTCATTTCCGTAGTGCTAGGTGACAACAAAAGGATTGGCTTTGTTGCTTTGTCCCAATTTCTATAGCAGGACCATGATTATCACCTCAATTAGCAGGTATAAAAATGCAATTTGTACCTAGTGAACAACTTACAGTAGCATTGGCCCCAATTGCACAATACAAGCAACAGTGAATAACATAACTTAGTCTTTGTGTAACAAAACTTAGTCCCATTAGACATAAGCACTTAATACTGCATTCTATTTAGTTACCATGCATATAGACCACCGCGTGATCTGTGAAGTCTTGTTAATTTAAAGAGCTAAGAAGCTTCTAGTCTAAACCCAAGGGATCCACAAGAAGCCAGGCCTGAAATGTTGCAGATCACTGGTAAAATCTGGACAGATTAATGACAATTAAGATCTTATAGAAATCTTGAAATATCATTTTGAAATCTTAAAGATTTCAAAATCTCGTCCCTGGTTTTGTCGAGTTTGTTGATCTCTCATCTGAATCAGTGGAGTATTGCTAGGTGTAATACACTACTATGGTTTAAAAGAATTTATTGCTATCACCTTTGTACATGGAGAGTTCATCAAGAAATGAGGAAGGCCAAGAAAAACAGCAAATATCGCCATAACTTTCGAATAAAGTGCTTGTGGAACAATCCACATGTTTCATTTGTTAAACTCATCGAGAGAAGCCTTATGGTACCTTGTTTTTAACCTATGAATGAAGTTCGCAGCAGTTAAAGTGGTAACAACAAATTTTCAGAGCTGCACCAGACAACTACAGTAACCCTCGGTGCTCACACAGTTAATTAATTAACAAGTAATCTTAAAAACCTAACTTACAATGACTGCTTAAAGTCACATGCCATGTATAGGTGCATGGTACATACTGTATGCAGTACTGTATGTAGCAGCTTCACAAGGAGCACTTGTGCCCATAATAAAATTACCGCATATACAAGCACCATACACTAACTACATACACAGAGTACAAGGGAAATGAAAATTACATTATTATTAACCTCTTCGTAATCTTAACACCAAATGAAGTGTTGATGCATTCTTAATGCTGTAATCAGATAATGTACGTCCATCTTCCAATAGTTTTCCTGCAAAGATCAAATCCTGCTGATCAGGTGGTAGACCTTCTCTGTCTTGAATCTTGGCCTTAACATTTTCTATTGTATCCGATAACAATACTTCCACATTAAGAGTCTTTCCATTCGACATTTCAACAAATATCTGTGGACCTGTATAACATTGTACAACTAATATTACTGTGACAGTCACTCAGAATGAGCGATTATAAATCATTTGTTTGTTTTATACATTCCTTCCATGTTTTTAAGTTAATAGTACACTGTACATTATAAAGGGTAATGTATAACTATTGTTTTGTGATGTGAGTTATTAATACTGCTGGGCTGTGATAAAAGACTGAAGCCTTTGAACAAAGACCGTACAGTGTGCAAAATATGGCATGGCCACAGTGATAATAATGCTATGATTATCGCAAAAATGTCACTACAGCTTTTCTCAGCCATATGTATCACATCTATTTCATATTTGAATGCCTGTACTCTTTTCAAAGCTCAGGTTATACACTACTTTCGTATTCACATATGCAACTGGCTTGTGTCTACTTGTTTTTGCAACAGATGCCCTAGGAAGTTTCCTACATAAATATTGTTAATTTATTGAGTAAACTGCATTTTTAAGGTTCCTGAATAATAAACACTTTGTTGTTGAAATTGTAGCAGCAGTTTCGCTTGACTCTACTAGGGATCTGCAATACATATCGATACGGCAATATATCGATACAGCAAATAAGTATCACAATATGATACTGTACTTAGATAATATCGATATATTGAAGTTTTCTAGCAGAACAGTCAGTGATTGCTTTATTACTGTAACAGTGATGTAGATTGAAAGCCTCTCTATTTTACCTGTGCTAAGTTACAAGAAGCCATACACATGCACATGTATAAGTGCTGCTGTTATGGCTAAATATTCTTACCCAGGTCTTCTAAAAACAGTAACTGTTACACTTTAAGTATAAAGAACTGTACCACTAAGCAGTAAACAAATCTGCTGTATATAGTAGTCATCTTGACAACTCATCAAAGTGCGGAGAAATGCGGAGTAATCCGGACAAGCCTTTGTGGGAGCATATCTTAAAATGTTTGTGGTAGCTAATTGTCTGGGTGGTGTAATAGAGGCAGGTATCCAGGTAGAGATGTGCTTTTTAACAGGAACTCTGTTTTCCATACTAAAATTATATCAGAACACACTAACTATTTGTCACATCAGTATAATACCATAGTTTATCAGCATTCACTGAATAACTTGAAGAAGACATTTGTATACACAGTGAATGTAGTTGGCTCTTTAAGGTACAGATAAATTGGATATTGTTACTAATATGCCAGTCATAACTAGCTTCATTATAGTATTGTAATACAGTATCGTATCAAACATTTTATTGATGGTGATACGTGATACACAAAATCCACTGTATCGCAGAACACTAGACTCTACTGTATGTCTTGATTATGTCTTGATTACACCATGCAATATTTTTTTCAACCACAATCATAGCAAAATTGCCCATCTGTAGTAGCTAATATGCATCAATTCTTTTTACAGTGGGACACACAATGCCATACACAATGCCATACATAATGTTTCTTTTGTAGGAAAGTGCATATTCAATTATGCTGATAACATTGCCCTACCAGACTACATAGCCCTGATGCACACATGTGTACATAGGTATGTACTCCAAATGATAAAACATGTACTTGGCTCTAAAAAAAGATGTCTCCACGAAAGTAAAAGTAACTGGTAACTGAAACAGCTGATATCTGCAGCAGCCAAGAATGAATGTTGATACAGCTAACTATGTTTTACATTGCACTTTTATCATTTTGTCCATATATGGAAATGTAAGTACAGAGGTGTGTCCACACTGCTTATTAGTTAGCAACCATCTCTTTATGAATTGATCAACCATTATTCTTAATAGTGACACCACTTTTGTCATTGGCCATATAGTGCTCTACATACAAGGTGGCTAAAATACTAACCAGTTAGAGTTAAAACGAATTAATTAGGGATATATTAAATGTCAAAAGTGCAAAATAACTGAATTCGCAAGTGTTGAATGCAGAAAGAAGTGATATATGTATCAGAACTGTAAAAGATTATGGCCTTTTGTTAAAAGTGAAATTACAAAAAAGGCTGTAGTAATGTTACAAGTGATATATTACTTTATTACAGCCATTTGCTGGCCTCCACCTCTGACTTCACTATTCCTTTAACCCTAATATTTCTAAATGTTGCACCACTTATTACAGGTTGGCTTTTTGTAAATATTATTAAAGTTTTAACAACTATGCATGGACTGGTCACAACTGACATGATATGCACACACCATGGTTTACTAGATTGTAATGTATTTACTTAACACCAAATGAAGCGTTGCTTCCTTCTGAATATTGTAGTCTGATAATGTACGTCCATCTTCCAATTGTTTTCCTGCCCATGTTAGTCTCTGTTGATCAGGTGGTATACGTTCTTTCTCTTCAATTTTGGCCTTTACAACTTCTATTGTATCTAAAGCCTCCACCTTCAAAGTAATGGTCTTCCCAGTCAGTGTCTTAACAAATATCTGATAACCTGTCATTAACAAAAATACTGTACACCATATTTTCTTCAACTTTTCTAACTCCAAAAAATCACCACACGTAACTTATGCATGGTGTGTTTGATTCAGTGACAGATTGGGGGAAGTGGGGAAGGAAGGAGATTCCAAAAGTTATGTGGAACCCCTTTTGGAACTTTTTGGCTGAAGCATTTGAAATTTGAAAATCAATTTATACCTACAGATATCACAATGTACTAGCCAAACTTCATAAATTGCCTCCTTTAACTTGTGATGAAATTATTCAAAATTGCTTCTTCAAAACCATAAATGTAAAAATAATTCTATAGTAATTTTAATGCAACAATATTGATACAGACCTTAATTTAATTTTTGAGGTGTCAAGGACAGATGTCCTTACATTTGTAACAATTGTAAGGACATCAAATTAAATTGTAAGGACGTGAGCTAGGACTACATTAAGGAATTAGTACTATACTGTATACAACACTGCTAGAATTCACTACATATGCATTGTTATTAACATCACATTCAAATGTATGTCTCTCTAATTCTGTATGGTTGTACATAAAGATGTTGTGCTGCATGAAGTGTATCCATGTTATTTAGGTACAGATTTTCAAGCTGCGGATGTTTGTATCCAAGTTGTGGTACAAATGAGAAGATGTCAAGTCAGTGCAACCAAGATATAAGCTTGTATTTTTTTAAATTTTACATTTTTAAAAATTTTGTGATGATTTGTAAAAATGTACAACATACGGTATCAATAATCAAAGGTGTATTGTACATACAGTATGGTCAGTTGTGTATATACACCATCATTTACATGCAAGTCTTCATAATGACTCCAGCCACTCTTCCCAGTCATCCAAGTTCAACTGAGGTTCGTCTTCTGCTTCATCATCTGAATCAAGGGAAATTACTGAAGAGTGGGCTGCAGATGATGGTCTTCTAGATGAACGACTAGTTCTACGAGTTTTCTCATTCCATCACAACTGCACAGCACCTGTTGCATCCCATTGGTTGGGAGGTGGCCCTTCAAGACGGATGCGTAACAAGTTATCTAGCCTTTGTTCATTGAGGGAAGACCTCTTGTTGGTTTTCAATATCTTCACCTGCGAGAAGCACCTTTCCAGATGTCCATTGGATACTGGAATGATGAACAGCATTTCAATTAGGGAAAGGATATTGCTCCACCTAATGGAATCACTGTTGTTAAACAACTTCCACCAAACTTTTTGGTAATTTTCAGTCAAATTTAAATATGCTTTTCCATAGTCGACCATGTCATCCCACTCTTGCTGTAATAAGGTGCAATCAACATTCGCATGATCTAGCGGTACAGAAAACCTTCTGGTAAAGTAGGCTAAGGCATCATATCCAAACGAAGCATCATCGGTCTTTTCCCATCCATGTGTGGCGAGAAGTTTTACTGTGTGAGTAAACAATTCCACATTCTGGCATTTAAATCTTCTTGTCAGGCATTGTAGAATAGAGTCAACAAATTTCTGGAAATTGTTTTTTAGAAACTGCAAACCTTCTCGGTGGTTGGTCAGCTCCACACCCTGGTAAGTTGTTTTACCTTCGTCTTCATGCAACCTGAACAAAACCTTTTCAACTGTTGGAAGCTTTTCAAAGCTTTGCGTCTTCAGCTTTTCAACATTTTTAGATGTATGTAAAAAGCCTTCAATTGCTCTGACAAGACATAATTCACTGTCTTGCAGCACTTTACATAATATTGCAGGTGATTTTAAAATATCATGAAACACAGCAAATCCAAACAGAATTCTACTTTTTCTCCATCGCAATACATAACCTTTTAGTTTAGGCCTGTCCGTAGCCTTTGTTGTTTTGTCCTGGCTCAGTGACGTCATATGGTTGAAGTATGCTCCATATCGTTCAATAAAACGATTAAGTGCTGAAACTTTGTGAGCAATGAATCTTGTGCCACAAGCTCGAATTGGACGATTTCCACCTTCAACTGAGAATTCTGAGTCACCAAAACAGGCCTGCATTTCTGTAATTACTTCATCAAGTTCCCTATACTTCTTAGGGGATTTGGTGTATAAATAATAAACCTGCATAAGTATTTCATTTATTTCATCAAAAAGAGTGCCCCGTAAGGCATCTTTCAAGGCCAATTCTAATCGATGAGCCACACACCAGGTTGTAACAAGCCATGGCCTATCCACTTCAAGCTTTCCCCTTAATCCTCCATCACCAAGGTTGACATTAGCACCATCACATCCAAATCCTAGCAATTTTTCAGTTTGTCCAACACCCATGTACGAAAGAGCTCGGGTTACACACTCGGCTAATCCAATAGCAGTAGTACTCTTTGGCTGTCGAACGCACAAAAAATTGTTTCTCACATGAACTGTGCCATCACTGTCACTAACATCCAGGTAAGTCGACAAAAATATTTTCTCCTCAATATTAGCAGCATCAGTACTGCCATCCATCTGTAAACTAAAAAAATTGCGGCTCTGTAGTGCTTCACTCAAATTTAGCCTTAAATTCTCAGCTATGAAATCTACAAAAGTAGAACAAGCCATGTTGGTTTTGTAGCCTTCCCCCAAATCCACTCCTTGCCGTTCTAATAAATTACAGAGGCTAGTCATCTTATGAAAAGCAAGGCCTTCCTTAGCTATCGTGTACGCTACTTCAAATTTTCTCACCATTTTCTGCTCAGCAGCGCTATCCATCCTCGAAAGAGCTCTGACAATAGGGGCTTCACTAATACTCGAAGACGCGGTCTTTTGGCGATAAAGTGACATTGCTTTACAATGCATATCAGTCTTTGCATGGTCTTTAAAGTTCGAGCACCGAAGGTTTGTAGCTCCCATCACAAACGCGGCACTGTAGTTCCTCAATCCTCGCAGTCTATCATCGAATTCTTGGCAGACGGAGCACGATAAGCTCGCCACATGGTCGGCATCGTTTTCGCACTTCTTAAATTTCAGCCATGTCATCGTCTGCATCGACCTATCGTTCTCTCTTATCCACTTATGCACTGTAGATACGGAAATGGAACGTTTCGCCAAAGGAGCAGAGCTAGAATTAGCTGGCCTCTTACGTCCGGACATTTTCGTCCGTACACCACACAAAGTCCGCGGACATTTCCATTATTGTCCGGAAATTGTCCGGAAATTGTCCGTTGACCGCACGTTATTTTAAGCCCTGTTGATAAAGTTTAGAATCTTTATGCAAAGCTTTAGAATGGCTACACTCAACTTAGAAACAATCTCTGGGCAATTTATTGTGGTAGCATGCCTCACAGTACAGCCAGTGCGGGCGGCCAAGTATACCAGTGTGGCCAAGTACAGCCAGCACGAGCACGCAAAAGACAAGTGTGTATTTTACAGGAACCAAGAAAGTGTCGTTTTCACACATTCATAGCTTGATAATGGCTGAATGGAAATTAACTATTTTTGCTGTGGAAATTCCCTCGGGGTAGGGCACTTCCCAGTCAAAATTTGAGGTGAATCCACCCATTCATCACTGAGATACGCACCTTCAAAGTTCGTCTTATTGTCTTCGTATTTTTCTTCTTAATCATTTTCTTCTTCTTGTTTGTCTTGCATACTTTAGAAAAATCATAATAACTCGTGTGTGCTTTGGTCGATTTACTTAAAATTTGGATGGCAGTACGAGTGCAATACTGCAGTCCAATTTTGGTACAGATCAGACAAAGAACAAAGGAGTTATGCATGATTTTTCAACATTCCAAAGGCGATTTGTTGTCACGCCTCCATGGTAAACCGCTTGGCAGAACAACTTGAAAATCATTGAAAATCAGTCTGTACATGGAGTAACTATCGTAATGCAAGCCTTTTGTGGTTTTAAAGAAATCGCACTAACAGTCATGGAGTTATAACAAAATCTTCAACCATGTGTAAAATTATGGGATCGAAATATTCTAATAGAGCAGTCACCTTCTTACTTTTCATCTCGCACACTTTAGAAAAATTATAATAACTCGCGCGTGCTTTCGTCGATTTACTTAACATTTGGATGACAGTAAGAGTGTAATACTGTACATTTACAGTCCAATTTTGGTACAGGTCAGACAAAAAACAAAGGAGTTATGCACAATTTTTCAAAAGTCCAAAGGCGATTTGTTGTCATGCCTCCAGGGTAAACCGCTTGACAGAATAACTTGAAAATCGGTCTGTACATGGAGTAACTATCGTAGTGCAAACCTTTTGTGGTTTGAAAGAAATCACACTAACAGTCATGGAGTTATAACAAAATCTCCAACCATGTGTAAAATTGTGGGATCGAGATATTCTAATAGAGCAGTCACCGTGGGGTAAAAAGGTGCACAAAAAATGTTGAAAAAAAATTTTTTTTTACCAGAGTTCAAACCGGGGACTTCCATACGTATCTAACACACGTATCCTTAACCACTGAACCACTACTATCTTGGCTGATCACCTTAATTTATTTCTGCTTTATAAATGAAAGTTCAACATTTGTAATTCATAGAACTTGGTAGACCTATCAGTGGAAATTCTAGAACATTCTACATGCGTGTATTGAAGCGTTCAGAAAAAATGTGTGCTGTGTTAGAGTAGCTACTACAAAAATTATGAAAAAAGTCTATGCCAAGTGTGTCATGTGGCCAAGCAGGCAGGTGGGTGGGCGACGTACTCGTTTTACGGAATCAAAAATCGCTGTTTTATGTATCTGTTGCTCCATAGACTTGATTGGTGTAATCAATAACAATTTCTGTTATGGAAGCTTCCTCAGGATAGGGTATCTTTCATTCCTAATTAGTGTTGCACAGATAATCGGTTCAATAATTGGTATTGGCGATATTGCCTACTAGCCAATTAATTGGTTTTGATTAAATCAAAGCTGATGTTAATCTCCACTGCACTAGGTAGTATAATGATGTGGGGGAGGCTAGACATAAATTATTTGGCATTTTAATTAAGTTATGTGTTGATGGTTTAGTGGTGACTACAAGCCATGCCCATAATAAACTGTCAGGTTTTAGCCATGCCCATAATAAACTGTCAGGTTTTAGCCATGCCCAACAGTAAACTGAGGTTTTGGGTTTCTATGTAGTACCAACCACTTGTCTCAACTGTGTAGCAGTAGTAAAATGTACTTAAAACCTGTTTACCATGAATAACTTTTACTTGTAGTATCCATCTAACGTCACATTTTAGCCTAGAATGAGCTGTATATCAATACTTATGTCACTAATATGAGTCATTTAATAATGATGAGGATGAGTGTTAGTGTTACTAGTGTATATCAGATCGGTTATCGGTATTGGCTAATTCTGTTGCTTCATATCGATTATCAGAATAATCGGCTAATTTGGTTATCGGTACAACACTATTCCTAATTTGAGCCGAACCTGTCCAGCTATCATTGAGATATACGTGCCTTCGTGAAATGAGTGAGGATGGAGCTTGTCTAGATGTTTCTGCTTCAGGATTCTAGGGAGGCCGGTAAGTCACAGAAGGAATTTTTGATGACAAAGTGTTTAATGCTGATGCACCTTCATATCGTGGTACCCAAATATCCTCACTTTATCGATGTTTTGAACGTGAGAAACAATGCAACTATGAACAACGTATTACTATGGAAATGAGATGGGATCTTTTATCTCACTTGTGTTTTCAACATTTGGTGGTATTGATCGTGCTGCTGCTGCTGCTGTACTTTACAGAAGACTTATTTCCTTTTCTCTTCAGAAGGAGTCCTGTGATGTTATGGCTGTGTTGCAGGATTAGCTTTTCTTTGTTACGCTGCGCTATACGTGTTTGAGAGGAACTAGATTACACATCAGGGCCAGCTGTCCGCCACTTTCACTAGGAGCACCAGTTTGTTTAGCACTTCTAGCATCTTTAGTGCTAGGGGTGGTGGCAAAGGGTGCTGGTATATAACCCTAGGAATCAAAGTAAAATTAAAAAGATATATGTACCTTCAAAAATTTATATTGTTTCAGTTCTTCATTTGCCACGTAGTCTTTGATGATTTCTGTATAGTAAAGGGGGAAAAGATCAAAAGGAATTATCAAGGTCAACCATATAAGCTGGCTTTGGAACTTGCAATTACAAAATGAAGTGATATCTGCACAAAAACAGCCAAGCTGTGAAAAAAGGTGTGGCCTTAAAAATTCTGGGTGAAAAAAGTTGTGAAATCAAAGGTGGCGGCCAACAAATGGCTGCAATGATGTTATGTTAGTAAATTTTAATAATGGCTATGTGCATTGTTAAAATTTAGTAGCATTAACATCATTGCAGCCATTGGTTGGCTGTCGCCTTTGATTTCACAACTTTTCACATCCACGTTTTTTTAAGACCACACCTTTTTTCACAGCTTGGCTGTTTTTGTGTGGCTGTTTTTATGCAGATAGATATCACAGGAGTATAGTAATTGATATTATCACAATCACAATACATTTTGCACCCAACTTGTGTGTTTTTATTTATCATACATAATTTGGTTGTAATTAGATGAAGGTAAACAATTTCTGCTGCAGCAATTTCTAGGGGTAGGGCACTTTAAATACACCTTGTATTTGAGCAAACAATCTCCATGATATATACCATCTTAATGTCTTCGTAATCTTTTTGTCCTTTTCTTTTTGCTATACATACAAATACAAATAACTTATACATACTTTGTTCAGTCTACTACACATTGGGAAGGTTAATATTTATCTTCCACATTTCCTTGAGTGTGGGCACTATCAACTTGTGTACAATGCATGTGATTTTCTAAAAATAACAAATGTGTCTGTTGTCATATCTATATAGGATCTCCACACCTATCACCCATGCAGAGTTGTAATTCCAAAGCCTGAGCTTTACTTTGTAAATAAAAGTTCTAGCTTAAATCTACATAGTTACCATACAGCCCAATTTTTTCATAGTTCAGCTGTTTTGGTTTAGTGGTCATTTATATATATTTGTATTTGTAAGCCAATTGCTGGCAGCTTTGGGGTTGCTTTTATTTCTGTACAAAACTTCCACAGCCAAAGTTACTTATTGGCTGCAGTATATAGCTACAATATCATGCTAGCTGTTTTTCAAGACTGCATTTATTTATACTACTGAACTCTTTGTATTTGCACTTGTGCATGTACAGTATAGACGTATTTAACAAAGAGGTGTGGTCATAAAAATGCTCTGCATGTGCAGGTTACCAGCCATTTTTATAGGGCAAAAGAAATGCGTTGTCAACTAGAACTTATCAATCAAGCAACAATAAAAATGGGTAGTTTGAGGACTAAAACCATTATTATAATTCAGGCATGGTAAAATAAGTTACTTTTTAGATGCTAAAGCAAATTTTATTCAGGTAATTTTAATTTTGCTGCCTGTACAGAAAAGTCACCCCGTTACACTTTTTCAACAAAGCCCAAGTACTGTACAAAGTATGACTACAAGGTTTGTATTTCGGGTAGTGATTATACTTGACACAGTATTGCAGTGCACAGAAACACTTCAACAATGTTTGCCCTACATTGATTTTCCTGATCTTTTTGCCCTACATAAATCCAGATTGTGTTATGCAAAAAATGATGTAATATAGTGCCACGCCTTTTCGTAAACCTGTCTGTATACAGCAATAAAGTTGGCCATAGCCAATTTTGGAGCTCACTTCAAGCATGTAATAAAGCAGAAAATTTATGCACTAATTCCAATATGTTTTTGCCTTATTGATTTGTAACATGACTGCTCTGTAGAATACATGACTGCTCTATTGAAGTGTGTATCCTGGGTATGTATAGTGTTTGATTTTTGCATTATACCATATTTAACTGGTTAATAGCTGCGGCTACTATAACTTTCAGCAAGCAAAACCCTGCAGCTACTATGGGCTTGTGTGGCAGCAGCCCCCGGCATTTATACAGATTCACAAGTGACTGCATGACCTTGTTTAATCATCTGTCAATACTGTCATTCATTCAAACTTCTCTCAAAAATACTATTTCCTGGCTTAAAACAACTCCTTTGCCAGGTTTCTACTTCAAACGTGTCTTATCAACACTTGCAACAATATGTTCAGATACAAGCCACAGCTCTTATCCGAGGGTGGCTCAGTGGCTCTTATTACAATAATTCTAGGCTGTAAAGCAGCTACTATCTGGGGGCGGCTATTATACAAGCCACGGCTACTAACTGGTCAAATACGGTAGATCTTTTATTGAACCAGATTTCCATTCTATGAATGGTTTGGAAGAATATTCAACTTGTGGTCATCATACAGTACAATAGTACTCTATAGTAGGGACCACAAAGAAGTAGGCATGGCCCATGAAAACACATCGCCCAAAAACCAGCCTCACTTTTCTTAGACGATGATGATGCAGTATTGGTTAGGCAAAACTAAGCCCAAACAAGTCTTCAGATTGACCCGAAATGCTTTCAACAAGTTGTATGGAATTTAAAAAATATTATTTAACAGAATTTTCTAGTGACCGACTGACTGACTGAGTAACTGACTGATACCTTCAGACAAGCGTAACTCGATAACCGCTAAGGCTATGGGCTTGATTTTTTTCTCGCTTCGGCCCGAGAGGTGCCTTTTGGCATGCCGCAGTACGTACAATGAATTCTTCATGGACTAATTACCACTGTCCTCCTTTGTGTCCCATTCACCTTAGCTGACAACAAAAAGTGTCGATTTGGAGGTAGCACATGATGGCTTCCCTTCGTAACAGAAATTGTCCATATTTTTCATAGTAGCTACTTTGATTGCAGAGGTGCTTTTTGAACAGTTCTTAATTGATATGTAATATTGTGTGTCGGGTTGAACATAGCCGACAATTAAGCGTAATGGATACCTCACTTTTCAGACGATAATTGATATAACTGGGGAGTACGGCACCATTTATCGTTTTTGGTATGCGTGGATTGCAGAGGTGCTTTTTGAACAGTTCTTGATTCATAATGTTGTGTAACAGGTTGAATATAGCTGACAACGAAGCGTATTTCACTTTTCAGACGATAATTGATATAGCTGGGGCACACGGTGCCATTTCTTTCTTTTGATGCGGTATGCATGGGTTCACCAGTCATAATAATTATTTACAAAAACAAACAAACAAATACACAAAAAATTGGAATTTTCAACTAGAGTAGGGACCATAGTACATCAATAAAAAGTACCGAAACAGGTTGGAGTAGTGCATGATATTACATCACAGTGAAACAATAAGAAGTGTTATACCCCTACTGTGCATTTCCGTTATGGTATCTTGAGTACAGTAGGGATATAATGCTTCTTATTGTTTCACTGTGATTTAATATCATACTTGTTTCAGTACTTGTGCTATGGTCCCTACTCTAGTTGAAAATTTCAATTTTTTTGTGTACTTGTAAGAAGGTATAGATATGAAAAACAAAACTATATAATCACAGTTGTGTCATATTTGAAAAAACATGTGAATATTGTACCAGTGTTTTATCTTGTCTACAAAATCTAATTCTGAACGTTTTTGGTGCACCATTTTTTCTGCTATATTTGTGTACTATTGTACTGTATATTTTTTGTCTATTGTATTTTTCATACTGTACTGCCTGGCAGATATGTACAATACAGTTATTGAAACTAATTTAATTTATTCTGTAAACACAACCTCCACTGACAATGCCGTGCATGACACTATAAATCACTAAAATTAGCAAACTTTGTGTTCTATGACTAGAAATAGATTGTATAGGGACATATATTGATAGTCTGTTGGCTGAAAACTGAAGTGATTTGAATACTTGAGATGAGCACTCCAAAGAAAACTACTAGAAAGTACAATGTATTCCATAAAGCATTTATTGTCTGTACTTGTGAGTACAAAAAATACAGCACTAAAGGTGTGTCTTGAGACTAATACAGCACTTGGCTTTGACCCATGCTATATAAAGTCTTGAAATGACCACTCGTGATGCAGGTATTTAAAATAATTATAATACACTTTGTGTTGCTTTACATACTTGAGCTTAATTGTACTCAACCCTCACAACCATTGCATGTAATGGGGATTCGGAAATAGTTTCTGGGTTGATACTTTGACAGAAAATCATACTATTCAGTACTACAAATATCATATTTACTTTGTTGAATGTCATGGTGTTTATTACTTTAATTCCAAAAATCGATGCAGTGACTATAATTATAAAGTTGGCCACCATGCACTCAATGTTAAAAAACTATGTTGAAGCCATTATTTTCAAAATCGATAGTGGAACCACTCAAGTGCAGTTACTGTTGAAGGTGTGGCATTTAACCAAGTAAACATGGCACATAAAACAAGAGATCTGTAGATTACATACCTCACTCACTGTGTTTGCAGTTATGGGATTGTCACACACACAGTGAGGTGTGATAATAGATGTGTGTAAAGGCACGTCTACACAAAATCAAATTAGAAATTGGATGCAACAGGAATTCAGGCAATGCATATTGAACCCGAATTGAACGTGTTCAGATGCATTATCACGTAATGCACACTATTGAATTTTCTAAATGGATAATTTAAAGATATGAGAAAACAATGATTTATGCCAACTGAGAGAACAGTGAATTTAATGATGGAATGAAAGGAACAGTTCGTAGTAATGCTTATTCTTGTGTTTATAACGTACCACAAGGATTTCTATGACCACGGAGTGGAGTATGAAAAACTGCTAATGGCACATGAATGGTATTAGCTATATGGGCCCATTGTTCTTTCAAACTCTAAAATCTAGCTATGATGATGAAACACTGCTTTGACACATCCTTGCGCTATTATCACACCGAGCGTTTCTGCATTTCTACCCTCTATTGCTCTGTTGTTTACAAAGTTCACGCACAAACGTGTCAAGCCCTCATGTGCTAACTAGCATTGCGTTATTATGATGTAACGAATTCTGATTTGTCAGCCAATTTGCATTCAGACCACCTGTGGAGGTGGATTCATGCAATCCACTTTCAATTCGAATCACCTTAATGCACATTGAAAAGCGCATTAAGGCAATTCAAATTGTAAGTGGATTACACGAATCCACCTCCACAGGTGGTTTGAATGCAAATTAGCTGGCGAATCAGGATTTGCTACGTCATAATAATACAATGCTATAGTTAGCATGTGAGGGCTTGACACCTTTGTGCGTGACCATTGTAACAACAGAGGGTAGAAATACGTACAGAAGCGGTCGATGTAATAAAAGTGAAAGGATGTATCGAAGTAGTGTTTCATCATCGTAGCTAGCTCTTAGAGTTTGAAAGAACAACAGTCCCATACCATTCATGCACCATCAGCGGTCTTTTGTACTCTACGTGTAGAAATCCTTGCAGTACGTTATAAACACAAGAATAAGGCACAAGAAAAATGCACTACTATGAGCTATTCCTTAAACCCACTGTTCTCTCGGTTGGCGCAAATGAGTATTTTCTCAACTGTATAGTTATCCGTTTACCACACTAGTAAATTCAATAATGTGCATTACGTGATAATGCATGCAGACACATTCAATTCAGATTCAATATGCAATGCCTGAATTCCTTTTGCATCCGGTTCCTAATTCGAATTCATGTAGACATCCTTTAGTATAGCAGGGATAGAATGAAATTGAAAAAACCAGAAGCCATAAGTTATGGGGCACCATTTGTACCAAAATATTGTACTTTTGTGTAATTTATAAATCCAGTGTTGTTTTATAAATCACTTCGTAATTTATATAAATTGCTATTTGATTTATAAAAATCGGGTACCGATTTAGATAAATCACGTGTTTATGTATATATCACTTGGAGATTTTTAAATCATTCGGAGATTTATATGCGAAGCTATTCTTTTATGCAAATCAAGTGGTGATTTGTATAAGCGGTACTGTTTAGGAAAGTTACATGATTATTTATAAAGCGCTTACAGATATAGATAAATTACGTTCTGGTTTATATATCAGACACTTATATAGAAATATATAACTATAGCGCTTGGGAAGCTAATTGCTGCTACAGATCTAGTTATATCCTGCGGATGACACGTTGGCCCATCAGACGGGGGGGAGGGGGATGGAAGGAGGGATTAAGCTATGCATGCACGTGACAAACATTAAAGACCTGAAGCGATTAGATATATCATGGCTGTCGGTTTGCCAACTGATTCGTTTGTAAAAGCGCTAGTAACCTTTGCTGGAGCCACTACACAAAATCAGGGTGGTCAGGACAGTTACAAATTGCAGCTGGCCATGGGCAGCCTTCCAGTATGCCGACTTCTGATGGCTCTCCAGCTACTGGGACTTCTTGAATACAGAGTCAGGAAGCTGAGAATACCAGTTCATCGTCTAGAAGGTAACTATATACAATTCTACACTAATAATGTGCCACGTGAGTCCATGCAGGCCCAGTCTTACATCACGATGCCAAAACAGATATAAATTAGCAATTTTGTGGTTTTGCCCTTGCATGCATGCATGCATGCTCACGTCTCTACGGTTATGTTGTGGTTGACCAGAGGCATGTAATTAACATAGCTACAGTATAGCGGGACTATACTCACTATCAATTAAACATAGTTTACTAACTCCTAGCTATATTACCAAACACATGATGTAAATTAATCTGTTTATTTATTTATTTTTTTAAATATATAGTGCCCTGCAAATTCTTCCGTCATTTCTTAGACGACGTGAAAGAAATGAGCAACTGCATGCCAGAGGACAGCAGAGGAATAAGAAACCTAAGGTGATAAAAACTTGGGATAGGGATATCCTTTGTATCCCTAAGGGAGGAAGATGTTCTGGTGGTGGCATTAGTTTTCCAAGAGGAAGATATTGGACATATTTAGCAAGGTCTGGCTTGATTGGAAAACTGCATTTAACATCAGAAATGAGTGATCAAGATGTTGAAGATGAAATACGTACCATCTTTAGAGGGCCCATACAAAACAATCCCTCCTTTCCTTTTTCTATATTTGCAGTCAACTGGAGGGGGTCAAAACACTTACAATGCCATCACAAAGCACATAATTCAAATGGACACCACAACAAGTGGCACGCTTTTCTGGTCATTCTGGAACCATCTACATATTAGCTCAAGAAGATCTTTATGAAGTAGATGATGATGAAGGAATAGATGAGGTAATGCTATAATATCATTGCATTACATTGATTTGTGCAATATAAAGTGACCAAGAAGAAATAGAAGTAGAACAATTGTTTGATGGTTTGCCTCAACAATCACCTCCACCAACACTCTTACCATCAGACCAGCCACCAACACCACCCTTACCACCTGGTCCTTTGGCTCGATCAACAGACCTACCACCTACTCCACCAGGTCCTTTGGCTCGATCAACAGACCTACCACCTACTCCACCAGGTCCTTTGGCTCGATCAACAGATCTACCACCAACTCCATCCTTACCACCTGGTCCTTTGGCTCGATATCCTGAAGCAGAATCATTAACAGGCTTAACCAGCAGATTTCAATCGCAGAGTTACATGTATGTTGTGCTACTGTTGAATAAAACGATAGCTATACATGGATGCCAGAATGAACACAACATATTCAGTTGTACATATTATTGTTTATGATATTCATATGTAGACACTAGAGACTATTTCCTATGCTTGTATAAACTGCATGCAGTAGTATAATTATTATGTTGTTATTATCACTTTGCAGAGAATATGTGAATTTGATTGATTTGACAGTAGAAGATAGCAGTAATTTTGAGTCTGAAGAGCCACCGTTTTTGTCATTAGGAAGCTCTGCTATGTAAGATACCGCATTATTTTTAAATGCTATGGTTACATGTATATAACATAGGACTCAGACCAGCGATGAAAAGGTAGACAACATTGTGGTCAAACACATCATCTAGCAACACCAAGCATGGGTACTGACCTCAATTGATGATGAAGATGTGCAGTTGTTGCACATTAGAAGATCACATGTTCTTTCCGATGCTCTACGCCAGTTTTCCAAAACATCATTTGATGTCAGTAAAATTATTAAAGTTAGATTCATTGGTGAAGAAGCTGTAGACACTGGTGGACCACAGAGGGAATTTTTCTATTTAGTCCTTCGAGAAATGTTTAGGTCATCTCTCTTTCAAGGTTATCCTTCTCATACTGTGCCACTCCACAATGTAGAGGCAGTAGCAAGCAACATATTTTACAACATTGGCAAGATACTTGCTACTTGCATTGTGCAAGGAGGAGAGGCTCCAGTTTGTTTTTCCAAGGCTATGGCAGACTATCTTATCTACGATGAAATTCGTAGCCCAGTCTGCCTAGAACATATTGCAGAACAGGAAATACAGAACAGCCTGCAGAAGGTAATTCAATTGTATGCAGCATATACAGCATTGTAAATTTAACTATATAATGTGTGTGTACGTAGGTGTGTGCGTGTGTGTGTGCTACTAAGGTCAGCATTGTAGCCTTAATTCTCTGTATAAAAGAGATTATACACAATTCTTTATTTTCGCCGTAAAATTGTTATACGTATGTGTAGTCTTGTCAACACAAACTGTATTTGTCATTTGGCTGTGAAAAAAAAACTGACCAAATGACAAAAGAAGAAAAAAGTCTGTGTTGATGAGACTATTATATTATGTGTAATTGGATTTGATTTACATACTTCAATGCTTATAGGTACAACTAGTATCATCATCTGAGGAACTTTAGTCAGTGATGCTAACACCTGAATTCGGATTCCACTACCAGTATGGGTACACCAAGCCAGCAACCTTGATGACCCTTGAAGACAAAGATTAATTGCATCGTTCGTGCTGTTTGGCTGCATCATGTTCTGTATCATCCCCATGCTGAACTAGAGTAACTACGCAAAGGATTTTATTCTACGCTGCAGATGCAGCATTTGATCCAGCTTCATGCTAAGGAAATGTGGGGACTGCTAATAGCCACCAGTGAATTTAATGTTACTCCAAAGTTCCTTTGTGATGCATTTGCCATACAATATTCTCCTAACGGAAGTAATAGCCGTATAAAGGAAGAGGCTTTAGTGTTGATGTTTTATGAATATATCACAGATTGTGGCTCCCGGCAAGAGGTTACTGTGGGGTAGAGTTTGGCGGTATTAAAAAATTAGTAGTTGCTATCGATACTACAAAAATATCACGGTATACCAGTATATCATTCTTATCAAAGAGGTAAGTAAGTTCAAGTTACAAGTCAACTACAATACTTGAAATGAAGGTAAAAATCATACAAGTTTCAAAAAGCTTGCATTTCTTGCAAGTAAGCTATAATAACAAAGTTGTAGCATGGTAAATTGTAAAAGTTCTATTTAAGGTTTCTAGCTAAAAACACCAACATGTTTACTTTGCCAGGTTTCAGCAACGTGCGCTTCTTCGAAACTATGTTTCCTGAGCAGCTGAAAATCCTCTCCAATGCAGAACTACTTGCACAAATACAAAGGCATTTTTGTGCAAGCTTTGACAGTGTAGGGAGGACTACTTGGTGAACCTTCCACCACTTAAGTGGATCTAGCTCTGAATCCAGTAATGGCAATCTTTCATACTCTTCTAATTCTTTCTTGGCTTTCTGTTCTGCTGTCAAAGGTTCACCAGGTGGTACTTGAGGTTCAACTGCTTCCTTCAACCAAGAAGACAGTTTACGTTTCTTTGTGAGGTTGGAGGAGTTAGATGCTGATGATGAGCACTCAGAAACTTCTGTGGCTATTGGTGGTGTACTACCAGTACCACTGGCTGGTTGACTTGTCTGCTCTTCTATAATTTCAACACCTTCTCGGGCCAAGCGATCGATTACCAAAGTAACACTCACACCATTTTCAATGTACATTGATTTAAATCTAGGGTCAAGGTAAGTGCACACATTTAACAGCTCATTAATATCCACATCATCATATTTGTTTTGCAGGTAATCCCAAATTTTACCATTAATGTTTTTGGTTAGATTAGTATCACCATCACATAACATTAAAGCTTTTGTTTTCAAAATATGTAGAACTGGTTTGATTGCAGACACAGTGACCTTCATTTCACCCGAAAGCATATTGGTAAAATCCTCAAGTGGCCCAAGAGCTGCTTGCACTGATTCAAAGACATCCAAGTCTTGCCATGTTGGTATGAGGTGGGCATTTTTACGATCAGTAGCTAACACTTGCCTTATACAGGCTTCCTGCTCGAGAATTCTCCCAGTCATGCTGAGTTGAGATCCCCATCGAGTTACACAATCTGTACTAAAGAGTGTTGAGGTAAGCCAAGATCTGATTGTGCCTTATTCAAATCACGTTTTTTCTTCCAGCTATGTGAGAACGTGGACACAAGTTTCCTACACAACCTGACAGTATGCTGGACTCTTGAATCATCCTTAGTTGAATTAACCACTGCAAGGTGTAAGCAGTGACCAAAACAAGGCAAGCGCATCCACATAAGTCTACTTGTAGCAGCACATGTGATGTTACTGCCATTATCTGTTGTTATGCAGACCTGCCGATCCATCTCAAGCTTTCATTGGGCCAGTGTCTCAGTCATTACCTCACAAAGATTGTCGGCAGTGTGATCTTTTGGCACAAATAATGTTTGTAGACATTTTATTTTGTCTGTAGAATCCAATTATCATCAATGAAATGAATGGAGTAACTTAAGTAAGACTCCATAGTTGAGCTTGACCACATATCTGTGGTTGCTGCAAAATACCTGGCTTTATTAATATTGCTGGCAACCAGCTCCCTGGTTTTCTCATACAGAGCAGGGATTGCTGTGCCAGGAATGTACTTTGCAGAAGGTATATCATACCTGGGATCAAGAGTTGCTACGAAGCACCGAAATCCATCCTTTTCTGCTGTGTATATAGATAGGAAACATTTCTTTTGAAATACAATATGTCAGGGAGTCCGTAATTTCACGCCATCGTCATGAGGTCCTCTCATATTTCTGAGCTTTAGTGAACAATTCTGGGATGGATGACTGGGCTTGGGCAGACGAACACGCACGTGTCCTCTTGTCATTTTTCTTTGCTTTCGCCTTTTGTAACTGGAGTACTTGCATGTACTGTGTGGGGTGATGAATCCTTAAATGTGAGAGTAGATTAGAAGCGTTTCCACCACTAGCCCGCACATTACTGTGACATTGATGGCAAACAGCTACGTCACTATCTATCACCCTCCCTTCACCATCGACACGTTGTCCAAAGTGGTCCCACGCTGGAGTAATGGCTTTCTTCTTAGGCACTAAAGCATTAAGACTACAGAAATTTGATTAAAGGTACCTCAAGATTCAAGCTATTTTCAAAAATTTCCCATTTTGTGCGGGTCTACTCTCATTGATTAAAAGTTGCCTTCAAATCCAAGCAATACTATAAAATAAAATAAAAAGTGCATAAAATGAGACTTGTATGTAAACACAATGTTTACCATTGGTCTCAGGTTAGCCAGGGCTGGTTGAGTTTTTTAGTCATTATTGTGCTGGCATAATGATTTGGGAACATGAGTCATGAAATAATCTTGAAGTCAGTACATAATGTTGGGTATATGCTGTATGATACATTATGCATACCAGTTAGATATAGCAGCAAAATATATTATACATAAAGCATAGCCTGGCGGGAGCTAGCCAAGAAAACTGTTGGGACACTGTGTTAGCATGGTCAACCCGGTGAATGGCAGTGTGGAGCTTTTCTTGTGGCACTTTAATATTTTTGTGTGCCAATAGCCCTTGTAAAATCACTTCACCTGTATTAGGATGTTCAGTTCTCACTTGTTTAACTATCTGGTCTAGTTCTGGTTCTGATATGTTTGTAAATTTGTCAGTGTCTATGTTGAACTCTTGAAGTCGACGATATAATGTAGGGCAGGCATCTCAGCAATTCTGGTCCAAGAATAATTTAACTCTTTAACAAAAGAATATCCTCCTTCTCAACTTCTAAGCGAGGCCTTCCAGCAATTCTGGTCCAAGAATAATTTAACCTCTTTAACAAAAGAATATCCTCCTTCTCAACTTCTAAGCAAGGCCTTCCAGCACCACTATTGATTTCAGAACTACATATATTATTATACTCCATGAAGTGCACTCTTAGACAAACCTGCTAGCATCACCCTGTAATCCACTGTCAGGCTGATGAGGACCAGTTGCCATCTGGAAGATATGCTTTTTAAATAGAATAACATGCTCTTTAACTAGCATTGAATGCTCTTTAATTAGCTTTTAGGCATGATTATGTAACATAATTATTAAGCTTATTCCTAGGTTAATAGGTGGCATTCTGCTCCTCATCCCAACCATGTATGGCACATAGATGGCAATCATAAGATGATTCACTGGCGGCTAGTAATACACACAGGTATGGATGGATTCTCTAGGTGTTTAGTCTATATTAAGTGTGCAAACAACAACTGTGCCACAACAGGTATGGATGCATTCCAGGAGGGTGTTGATGTATATGGGCAACCTGTGCATATTCATTCTGACCATGGTGGAGAAAATACAGAGGTGTGGAGACACATGCTTACTACATGGGATGATCCATCATGTGTCATTACTGGCAGCTCTACACACAATGAGCAAGTAGAAAGAATGTGGCGAGATGTTACTCGGTGCATTTCTAGCTCATGCATAAATTTATTTACTACACTTGAAACTAAGGGTGCATTGGATCCAATTAATGAAGTAGAAATGTTTTGTTTGCATTATGTTGTTATTCCACATCTTAACAAATCCTTGGCTGACTTTCAAGGAAGTTGGAATCACCATTCACTATCATCAGAAGGCAACTTATCGCCACTGCAATTATACACTGAAGGAGAAGCAGCAGTAGGTGCCATGTCACTTGATGGTCCATCAACAGTAGCTAGCTCAACCAACTCAATCCCAGATAGTGCAGAAGCAGTGGAAGTCCCCTCAAATAGATTCTTGCCTTGTCATCAACTGCTACTAGATTTATAGTCTGCAATTAACCCAACTTCTGAGTGTGATTACTTTGGTAAACAGCTTTATTATGATTGCATTCAAAGGATGGGATGGCATTTACAAACAGTTTGCAATAGTTGTGAGCTAGTGTAGCCTGAATTGTATCATGCACACAATCATTATTCCATAACACTATTCATAATGTCTATTACAAATTACCTAGGTCTGTTAACTAACCATCACTAATAAATTTTTACTGACCTTACATGCAGGCGCCCACGCCAATAGTGCCAGAAGGGTATAGCTAATTAATTACAACAACTGGGAGTACCACGCCCACCATTATCATACGTGACTATTATATAGCTATTGGGTCATTCCATGTCAAATCACCAAGGAATTGTAAGGTCACCCCTTGGATTTTGACGAAACTTGGTGCGTTTGTAGTACCCCTGGTGCTTATCGCCCATACCAATTTTTAGCCTCATATACCACATAGTTTCTGATTTATGACCACAAATATTTTGAATATTTCATGAAAAATTGGTCCTTCTCAAGGTACAAAATCAACTGTAGCTCATCACTGTCTTAATATTTTTAAATAACTGTTTCAGTGATTGAAGACTGTTGATTGACCTTTCAAGTGGTCCATAAATTATGGGATATCAACTTAAATAAGGTTTAAAAGGGCTCTATTAAAAATTTCAATCCTAAATATTTCAAAAAGCGCTGCTTCAAATTCTTTGAATCTTTTAGTGAATAATAATTGGGTCATGGTCTATTATTGATAAATTTTTTGTGGTGGGGCCACAATGGGATCAAGAGATATAATTAAATATGTTGTGGTATGTAGTGGAATTTTGTGTCTCTACACCTCTAATAACCACTCCTAATAAGGCCATGCCAACTTTCCAGTAGTGCAACTTGTATTAGTGACCACCTGTATTTAAAGACCACCTTTGTGCTCCAGTTTATTTCCATTTTTAGTCTGATTTACCATAGTCCCACTGTCCCACCTTAAGCTATAGCAAACCAAACATAGTCATTTTCGAACATGGACACCACCATGTATCCATTAGTTATCTTATTAATTAATTTACCACCACAGTAGTGCAGTACACCAAAGTCACACTATATAATATTATGTAGCCACCCTGTAATGTGGACAGCTTGAGAACTATGGCACTTGCTCATTATTTTAATGGAGTACACACATCAGCACTGATCTCATATTGTTAGTTTGGCTCCAGGGTTTTACTTTGTACATATTACAATACATGTGTGAAATTTACTAAGGCATTTTTAAATGTATTTCACTATTGTGCACACTTTGAAGACAGCTAGTACAAGCAGTCTTGATTATATGGAACCATGATAAATAGTTTGTATTAGAAAACTCACAAAGTGTCTGTCACAAAGGTATGAGTGCATGCATGTGTACCATTAAAATGGGACAATTACCGTATAGCGGGTTATTTTTGAACCACAAAATTTTGCACAAGAAGCAAAATCTGAATTTCGAAGGGTGCATATTTTGAAATTTCAAATACTAAATGGAAATTCGTGTCACAAATATTGTGAATGTTTGCCAAAACTGACTTACTGATGAAGTAAAATCCCGCACTGGAGTGAACATTGGGGGAGTCTCGAGTGGACTAAATTCACTGGCTCGATGGTGGCTATAGCTATCTACCATACCACTGATTCTAGAGCAGACAGCATCAATTCCTATTCTGGATCACCTGTTTTGTGGGTGTTGGCACAGTAATGATACTTTACCCATTATCATCAGTAATACTGAGCTATAAACTCGAGGACACGCAAACGAATCGCCATAAAATTGGATCGTTGTTTTCACTTGTGGGAATTTATTTTCAAAGAACAACCAAGTGTGAGAATTTATTTTTGAAGAGAAGAGCCTCTTTGAAACATCCAAAAATAAAAACCCTTTGAAAATTACCAGCTATACAGTAACAAGAGTCCTGGCTATCAAGCTACCTACATTTTATTTTCCACTGTATCAATGCAACCCAATTCTCAAAAACTGTCAGCTGTGTTTAAACTAAAACATTTTGAAGTTTAGCTGTATAAAAAGTAATAGCACCAGTTCACTTGCTATAAACTCAATTTGAAATGACTCATGGACGACATAATAGATCTTGGTGCCAGTGGTGGGTTGATTAATCTTCACTCCTTTCTCTAAATGGATCTTTGAATCATCTTGCCCACATGATGTGCCCATGTGAATCATTGTGGCAATAATAGCATCATGCAAATCTTAATGTTGCATGCCATCCACCCCAAATCAGGGGGTGATGCACCACACAAATGTTGTCGTTTTTTTGGAAATCTTGGCAAGTTTACTAATTTATCCATTTATAAAATACCCAATATATGGTACATAGTGTGGAGTGTGGATTTTTACTTAATACAAAAGGCATTTTCAAGTCCACCTGCTCAAGAAGGATTGCTATCATAGTATAAGCTAGCTGCATTGGAAAACCAAATAGTAAATCTGACTAAATAATTACAGTGGTCTTTCAATACAGGTGGTCACTAATACAAGTTGCACTGTACTTGGACATCTTCACTGTGCAAGACAAAGTTGGCATGGCCTTATTAAGAGTGGTACTAGAGGTGTACACTCCCATACAGGAATAATAGCCACTACATACCACAACATATTTAATTTATATCTCTTGAATCCATTGTGGCTCCACCACAAAAACTTTATCAACAATAGACTATGATCCAATAATTATTCACTAAAAAATTCAAAGAATTTGAAGCAGCACTTTTTGAAATATTAAGGATTGAAGTTTTTAATAGAGCCCTTTTAAACCTTAATTAAGTTGGTATCCCATAATTTATGGATCACTTGAAAGGTCAATCAACAGTCTTTAATCACTGAAATTTTTGTTTTAAAATATTAACACAGCGGTGAGCTACAGTTGCTTTTGTAACTCAAGACTGGCGTATTTTTCATGAAATATTCAAAATATTTGTGGTCATAAATCCAAAACTATGTGGTGTATGGGGCCAAAAAATTGGTGTGGGTGATGAGTACCATAGGTACTGCAAACACACCAAGTTTCATCAAAATCCGAGAGGTGACCTTACGATTCCTTGGTGATTTGGCATGGAATGACCCTATTATATAGCACCGGGGATGGGGAGGTGATATGTCTGCTACACGTAACAGGAAATCACTATCCCTTCCCCTGGCCTAGCTATATCTATAAGCACTTTATATGTAATTTACCTAAACAGTACTGCATATACAAATCACCACTTGATTTGCATAAAAGAATAGCTTCGCATATAAATCTCCGAGTGATTTAAAAATCTCCAAGTGATATATACATAAGCACGTGATTTATCTAAATCGGTAACCGATTTATTAATCAAATAACAATTCATATTAATTACGAAGCTATTTATAAAACAACATTGGATTTATAAATTACACAAAAGTACAATATTTTGGTACAAACGGCGCCCCATAATAAGTAACTGCAGAAAGAAATGAATTCATAGATAAAAGTGCATAGCTATTAAGGTAGCTGTTTATTGAAGGTGTAGCTAAATGGTGACAAGGAAAATAATACAGATATATATCACTGAGTGTAGGTTATTGCACAAATCCAGGTATCTTTGCTATTTTAGAAATTGAGGAATGGCACAATAATCACCGAGGGCGAATCCCGAGGTGATTATGTGCCATTCTGAAGGTCTCTAAAATAGCGAAGATACTGTGGATTTGGGCAATAACCACTTTAGACTATGACTTGTGCAACTCTGGTCACAGCCAATAATGGTGGCTTCCTGATCGAATTAGTGTTAAAACAACTCACTGGTAGGCTTTCTAGATGAATACAATCATCTCTATTATCCAGCAATGTTTTCTTCACACTCTAGCGATGATTTCTGATGGTTGTTGTGACTGGAATCCAGCAAAACACATGACGCATGTGACAAAAAATTTCGTCACGGGTATCTAACCAGTTTAGATACCTACCCTCTGATATCTATTGGATTTTAAATACCTCATTAACGACCAAACTTCAAAGCATACTGTGTGTACCATAGTCTAAGTTCTGTTATATAATCAACTAATAGCTATATCAACATTTACGTATATGTGACTTTGCTTCCATACTAATATTCCATAATTTTGATTAGCAAATATTTAGTGTTGTCAAACTTTTGTCATTTACGGTGGAACAATATGCTGTTTGTAGTGTAGAAGATGCTGAGGATTCCAACTTTAAGATGACAAACTAATTTTCGGAAAGGTATTTATTAAGCAGTGTATGAGTGTGTTAGCAGTCTTTGTTTTGTACACAGGGTATTTTTGTGCGGATGACAGACAAAACTTGATTATTTTATCCCCTGTGCATGTGCAGGTAACACTAGCATATGCTTGTCATATCCACCATGACTAACCAGTAACCACAACATACACAATATTACTGACCTCTGCTGCTCATTTTTATTTTCAAACGAAGAGTTGTTTCTTTTGTAACACCATAATCAAACAATGTTTGCTCATCTTCCAGATATTGTCCTCTAAAAATTAGTATTAGCACCTCATCAGGTGGTATGCCTTCTTTGTCTTGAATTTTGTCTTTTACACTTTTTATTGTATCTGAGGGCTCCACATCCAAAAACAAAGTCCATGTCTCGTGTCTGACAAATATCAGCATACCTACATACATATAGTATAATATAATCATTCAGTACACATACCTACGTACATAGCTACATATATCAACTAAACACTGTGTTATGAAGCAAGGGTACTGAAGTGGAAGGTGAATTCTACAAGATGCTGACAATATTAATTGCAACGCATCAATTAGCTAATCTTTCACATCAATGTCAGCATAGGTATGTGCAATGCCATGAAAATTTGTACCTATGATTTCACTTTTCTCAGGAGCTACGCATACACATGTCAACAAACTCTATATCAGTAAATTTTGCACCATCTCAATCTAGTAATTTATTTATTTATTAGTAACTATATAGGGACCTACAATAAGGCTACTAATCATTGCAGATATAAATTTTTAATGCTAAAAACCTTTGGAGTGTCACACCTGTGCTTCTGCTGCTTGGGGGCGCTGAAGCATCCCCCTCATAAATTTTACTATGTGCTAGCGAGGAATCTAGTAGAACCTACAGGTGCAAAATGCATGACAATAAATGATGGAAAGAGCAAGAGTAAAGGCTATAATCTATATAAGAGAAAATCAAAATTATATTTTAGTTTCCAATTGAAACAGCTATAGTCTAATAGAGCAGTCAACTGCTCTACTGAAACATTTAAAGGGAAAAGACTAGTGTGTGAGTGAAAATCCCTTTTTCTTGACCTGTGCACTGCTATCTCACCAAATATCTTGGCCATTCTTGTCACGCCAAATGCTTAAAGTTGAAGTGTTATTATAACTTTTTACACATGGAATCAAACCTTCTTATGTTGGTTGCTTTTGAAAGACCTTTCTGAAATACTGTGGCTTTTCATGCAGTGGATATTTTCAATTTTAGCAACAAATGTGATGCTAGGGGTTGAGATACTTCCTTTTGTAACTAAAACAATTCTAATACTTTAAAGTTAACGAAGCTGTATAGCATTTTTGGGGTCTATTCCCAGAAGACAGTTGTATATTTTAAATAATTACATACAGTGCATGAAGAAAATAATAAATATTCACATAATGAATATTTACAACATGTAAATATTTACAACACATGTTGATATAACTGGCCATGGTTGTATTTTCTTTTTTGGTCCTCTAGATGGGAGTGCGCATTCACAGACTGTACTATGCAACGGCATCAGCCATTTACCACATTTTATATCTGGCCACTATAAGTGTTTTTTTTTGTTGTTGTTTTTTAAAAAATGCATTAGATGGATTAATATTTTAATAATCACCAAAATTTGAATTTTATATGCCAGCCTGCCTACCTGCCTACCTGACCACATTCACAAGGCTGCAGGACAAACGAAGCAGTGTAAAGCCACCATTTTATGCCACAATAAAAAACCCACCAGTGGTATGAGATTCCAATAAGTGCTTTCCTCTGTACCTGTCTTTCCTTCTATCTTCAATCAGGCTGATCATCTTCTTCATGTAATGAAACCATATCAAGGTGTTAATTTTGCATATCAACACTTACCTTGAGCGGCACATTTAGACACCACAAAATCTTATGTTCAGTAGATACCTGTAACTTCACCATAGGTTTGAGACCATGCCCATTAACGATCTTGGTTGATTAATAATGATTGAGCACAGAGACCACACCTCTTAAACTTTTTACTCGATCACAATTACTACACTCCTTGTTACTGGTCTAGCTGTACTTATAATGCTAGCACAGTGAAAATACGAAATAGTGACCATGCCCCATGGTAGGTGAAAGGCCGACTCAAGATACTCTAATACAGCAGTCATATCTCTTGCTTCAGCACTTGGATCCCTAGTTGATTTTCTAAATTTTTGTTAAAGCATACAGCAATGCATGTGTGACTGTTCTATTAGGATGATGAATGATGGCATCACAGCATAGCTCAGTGGGAAAATCCCTACTTTGGCATTGAAAAAATAACTTCTATAACATGCCAATGTAGGGCACAGAGCTATGCTGTAATAACAATCATCCCCTGTTTCCCTTAAAAATAAAAAAATATATATATTAGTACTATTATAGAAACAAATGAGGTGGAGCCATTGCAGATTTGACCTTTGGTGTCTGTTACAACTCATAAAATTTTTTATGTCCAATAATAGTGACCTTTGCCTAGGTATCAACTTTATCACTTGTTGCAAGTTCATAGCTTATTCCATTCCAAAGTTATGGTATGGTCATCATGCACAAGCTACAAATTCATGTAAATATGACCATAAATACTATAGCCATACCCGGGATTAGAAACGCCAGGTTAACACTGTACTTTAATCCTAGACGATCCGCACCAGCTGACTATTAACACACCCACAAGTGACGATGACAGTATCCATGACATATCCGTACATATGCAAATGCCCGCCAAAAGGCTGTGTGACCGCGTGCTCTTTCTCAGAGAGATTGTTGGGCGAAAGGGCTGTCAGATGACCGATAGTGTTGCTTGTGAGTTTGTACCACGTAATATATAGTATATAGTGTAACTAAATGCTTTTTGAATGAAATCTACGTTTGTACATAAGCAATTCATGTACAGGGACAAGCTAGCAATTAAAATATTTCCCTGTATCTCCCTACCACGACCATCTGAGAAGTTCATGCTGGAGATACGAGGCCTTATAGACTTCACCACTAGAATAACACTGTTTAGCTTTCCCAGGACATGTGATGTTTGCAATGCAACTCAATTCTCGTGTTGAAAATGTCCTTTCTTTGTGTACCTATCTTGCACTCAGGGTAACAGATAGGAAGTAATTCTTGCTATTTTATTTAAGGGTACTAGTTGGGGTAATGGAATAATGCAGTGTTATCAGTCAAGGATGTTGTGTTAGCCTAGTATTAAGGCTTGAAAGTTGCATATAGCATTCGTTCATGCTAATTTATGGATGTTTTGTGTGATAATGTTAATGCATGCTGTAAGTACAATCCCATCCAAAAACAGCTTGTAACTGTAAAAAAAAGTGCGCGTCCAAGTAAAGCAGAGTTAACTGCGACAAAAAGTAATGATATCATAATGCGGCCATGTACGAGGTGTGCAAGTTGTAAAATTCATATTAGCTAATCAGATAATACAATGTTATTGTTAAAGTGTTAATGAGAACTATGTGATGCTGCTAGTTTATAAGTGTGTGAGCATCTTCATAAATGCCACACAAATTTAATTCTCAATAAAGCAATGTGTATAGATTCTCTGATAGCAATAAATAGTTTGAGTTTGGCCACCTTTCCTTTGTTCATAGCATTGCCGTATACAGGAAAGGCGGCCAAACTCAAACTATTTATTGCTATCAGAGAATCTATACACATTGCTTTATTGAGAATTAAATTTGTGTGGCATTTATGAAGATGCTCACACACTTATAAACTAGCAGCACATAGTTCTCATTAACATTTTAACAATAACATTGTATTATCTGATTAGCTAATATGAATTTTACAACTTGCACACCTCGTACATGGCCGCATTATGATATCATTACTTTTTGTCGCAGTTAACTCTGCTTTACTTGGACGCGCACGTTTTTACAGCTATAAGCTGTTTTTAGATGGGATTTCAATACTTTTTGTTAGAATAAGCAATGCACTGTTGATAACAGTAGGTGAGTTTCCATGGTTTTGACAGAAACCCCAGATTACAGTGACAGAATATTAAAATATAACTGTAATTTTAGTGGCCAGGGCTGCCCACATGGGGGGGGGGTATTTTCCCCTGCCCCAGCCCAAAAGGGGCCTCTTGATTGCCTGTTTAAAGAAAGATTGATATACTCTAATAGAGCAGTCAGGATCTAGACCCTTCCTTGCCCCTGGGCCCCTCTTTAACTCTTTTCCCTGGGCCCCCTAATTTCTCTGGGCGGCCCTGTTAGTGGCATGCAACTGCAGTCAACTAAAACCCATTTTAACTAGTAAACCCTTAATAACACTTTGCCTTTCATCTTGTACTGCATTAAAACGATCAAAATACTCTATTAGAGCAGTCACAAAATAGCTGTAACACTGCAATCAATATTTAGCATAGTTACAATTTCTGCTTAGCATTGGATTGTATAGTTTAAATTACTAGCTACTTACACACTTTACAATATAAAAATATGGCACTTGTAGAAATGTGACTGTTCTATTAGAGTATCTCGATCTACTTCAAGCATTGACTAATTCAAGTGAAGAAGCTACGCCCCTGCCAAGAGATCTTGTGAAATGAAATGAAATGAGAATAGTAAAGAAAAGGCAAGTATGTACAGAGACAATAGAGGGGCACGTAATTATGTCCTGTTGTAAATAAATGCCTTTAAAATTTATATTACTACTAAATAAGCGCACCAGAATAGGTTTGTGAGGCTGTTGTCTCCAAGGTTGTCTCATTACTTGTCTTTTCATGTTGAAGACAATTGGTGAGTTTAATTATACATGTATTTGTGATGTAAAACTTAATTGTAAAAAGGCGATTAGCACATATCATGATAAACATGTATTTGTCACAGTAGAGTCTCTCACGATTATTAGACATTGGACCAGGGTAAAAAATTTACTGCTATATTTAGAGGTTGTAGCGTTTGTATATCTTAGTATCTTAATAAATAATCCTCCATGATCACTAATCACTAATAGTACAGTGAAAGCTGGTCATTGTTCAGGCCGTAGGGACAAAAATTTGTTGACCTAGCTTTTTAAAGAGGTGGCTGCATTTTGCACCTTAAAAAAGATAAGAAGCATACTGTTCTAACTGGCTATAGAGATGGATTTAGTGTGTGACAATGTATGAGACAGTGAGTGCTGGCAGCAAGGGGGCAGCCAATCTGTTAGAGCACCAAAGGCACTGCTTCAGACTTAGGCAGTTGGCTGTCAGCCCAAAGTGTAAAAAGTTTCACTATTGGTCCTTATAAGCTCCTGATGAAGAAAGTGATGACGTCATTATCCATAGGATATATTTTTCACATAACACAGCATTCCAGTGGTTTAGTGGTGACCACAACACTGCCTGAGTTAAACTGTGGTGAGATTTGAGACTACCGGAAGCCCTGGAATGCCTTCAACATATGAAATACCAAATATCTAATGCCTGGCTTCCATCCACAGTGGACCTGTCTTGGTGGCCACTTGTACAGAAGGGAAACAGCTGCCACACAGTCGTTCGAGCGAGCAGCTAGTTTCCACACCCCTTAATTATCAATTTGTAAAATCTTGAGCAAAATTGTGTGTACAAGCAAGTGCGATGTTGTGCATTGACAGTGCCGTGTATATGGTTGTTGCCTAGCAGTGACACATCACGAGTATTGAAGTCACAATGTGTTACTGTATCATCCATCTCTGAATGTGTCATTTTGTGTAGAGAGCAATCTTCCACAAGTGACCTGCAGGTTTCAGTGTATATTGTTAACCATTAATATTGTTCACCATTGTGAACTGTATGTACAGTGTAACCTCACTTAGCGGCCACCTCTTTAATAAGACCACCTCATTATATTGGCCACCTCTAGTAGATCCCAAATATAGCTAAGCAGTACTTTATGACCTCATTCATAAGGCCAGCTTGTTATTCAGGCCAAATTTTTGGTTCCACAGCTGGCCATATTAATGAGATTTCATTGTACTTATGTGAATTTTTATTTTTCGTAACTTTTCTTCAGGTTTACTGATGGGCACTATGAAGCATTGTTGACTGGTCCGTACATAATGTGGTGACTTGAAATGCTAAAACAGTACGTAGCATGTCTTGTATGTACATGTAATGTGTTGTAATGTGTCCACACATCCACACATCTTAGAAATAAATATAAATGTATTCTCTATACTCAGTTCCATTGTGCCACTGGATCATAAGTGGGTTGAGTATGGATCATCCAGGACATTTGGGTCACAGTTTGTCCTGGCCAAGTGGATCTCATCCACTGACAGAATATACAGATCAGATCATGTGTATAAATTACGGTGGAATTTGTTTATTGCCACCTTCACTCAATAAGCAGGTAACAGTGTATAAATTTTCAATTGGAATTGGCTTTTCAAGAGAGGTTGCCTTTCTATACTGGTGGCCATTAAGACAGGTTGTACTGATAGAGTGTACATACTAGAGATGCAACAATATCCTCCACTTAGTGTTGTCTGATAGTGATGCAATGGAGACTATGTATTGTTGCATTTAAATACTATGCTATTATATTGCAACTCTAGCACGTATTTATAACAGGAATGTTTGTTAACTGTTTAGACATACTGGAGCCACACCCACTCATCTGGATTCTACAAATGGAGTCATACCAACTTGTCATCATACTTACGTGTTACTCCCATTGTGCTTGGATTGGATGAATATACATGCCGTCATGTGAGACTTGCTACCATGGTGGGCTACTGGAAAACATTTCATAGCTGTTATATTACAGTCATTATTGTACAATTCTTACATTATTGTTGTGAAAAGTTTTTGGCATTCATGTGTCCTCTGTATGTTGTAGTTACATGTATAATTTTTGTGTGGGGTACTATAAAATATATTATAAAACTTTGCGTGGGCGAAATCAAAGGGAAAAGTGTACTTTAACTTTCATAAAGTACACTCTCAGCCGGCCAACTGCTTCATCGACCACAAAGAGTACTTTATTGAACCGTGAAGAGTGCTTTATTCGTTCAATAAAGCACTCTTTGCGGTGCAATAAAGCACTCTTTGCGGTGCAATAAAGCACTCTTTGTGGGCAATAAAGCACAGTTGCCCACGTGCTTTAGTGTAGGCTAATAGCCTACGGGGCTCGCACCAGTACGACTAATCACCCAAGCCGGTGAAGGCTGATAGCCTCGCCGCGCTGAGTGATCAATCACCCCAGCCAATACGAAGTTCTACCACTGGATTGCTTTTATAGACATACCTAAATGCTTCGATGATGGGTGGGAGAAGGTAACGTTGCTGTTACATTTGTTAATGTAAACGGACAAGTCCTGGAGATGTCACGGAAATACTTCACCATGTGACTCACAATAGAATCGATTGTGGGTTGCGAGCAAAACCTGCCAAAAGACGCGATGAACGTCTACTATGCCAAACTATGGTGAAATACGCGTGAGTTACTTTGTTAAACTAGTTTGTGTGCGTTCAGGCTGCTAATAGTTCGTGCAACGCTTGTTAATTACAAGTCCTAGTGTATAGTGAAGCTACACGACTAGAAAGTTCCATAAATCATTTAAAGCATAGCCTTGCTCGAGCTATATGAAAAATAAAGTACTTGGCCGCGCGCCTCGTACTTTATGTTTCATATAGCACTCGCGGCTATGCTTTAACATATACATAATGCATGGTGACAATTGGCTAGCTACATGTGCTAATTACTCGCAGCTTGTGTCAAAATCTGGTAACCGCAGTTGTATTGTGTCATTCTTTAAGCCGTGCCCTTAGAGGGACAAATTACGTCACAGTGGGGGTGACTAAATTTTTTAAAAACGAACGATGGTATGCAGCACCATAGATTATATCTGTGGACTATAATCTATGGCAGCACACTTCTTTGTGGCTTTATGCACTGATTAACTACATAGAGCGCCAGTTCATCAATATCCAGTGACCGCAATTGTGCTCTGCGTCATTCTTTAAATTCCGAGTAAAATTCTTAGAGAGCAAATTACGTGGGGGCGACTAAATTCTAATTTCAAACTAGCCATTCTCGAAAACATATGTTTCAATCTAAACGAAACTTTTAGAACAGTTTAAAGACACATTGCCCTACATGCCAAGCGAGTATTGTGGAAAACAACAATCTGGGTTTACCATGAGTCTTGATATAGCTGACTGCAATTAGTTTGCTAACATGTAAACACTGTATTTTACAGAGGTTACTATGGTGAGAAAATTGAAATTTGATGTTAGGAAACGTTCGTCTCAAGGGAAGACCAGATTGACTGCGAGTGATGTCAAGGCTTTGACCCAACCCACCTCTACCATGGTGAATGCTGAGACCCAGACTGATAGCCAGTGGTTTGTTGATAGCAAAGAAGTGCATAGAGTCTGAGGAAGATTGCACCAATGCCACTGTTCCAATTGGTACACAGACTGAGCCAGATGTTGTCTTGCAAGCACCCCAGGACAATTTGACGAACCAAGAAGTAACAGCTGTAAATGATGAAAGCATGAAGTGCTGTGAGGGAATAGTTGATGAGAAATATGCTTCACTGATTGCAAAACATAATAGTTTGTTCAAAGATGCCACAGGTAAGCAATGAACCATGCTGTGTGTTGTGCCAATTAAAATAATATTTTTATGACCTTAGGGAAAGTGGTCGGCTATGTTGAGAGGAATGGTGGGATACACCATGTAGATTGTTTGAAGTACATTCCACTGGAGTCACACTCAAGATTATGTTCAAAGTGCAGCACGTTCCGTGAAAATGTATTGCGTGGTAGGCTAGCACGGCATCTCCAAGAGGACAGTTGTTAGTCTGTGGAGGCTAAGTCATACTGACTTCCGGTGCCTTACCCCATCTGAGAAGTGTGAGAGGATGAAGAACATGGCTGCTGTGATTCACACTAAGGACCAACAGATTGCCTGCCTCAGTGGAAGGATTAACAAGCTGGTTGCTAACCAAGGAATTATGGTTGACCAAGACACCAATAACGATTTAGTGTCCATGATGAAGGAATGTGGTGAAGCTGTTCAAAAGGATAATACTAATCCTTTCATGAAAATATTTTGGGACCAACAGTTAAAAACAGCTTCTTTGGGGTCAACTCGCCAGATTCGCTTGCACCCAGCAATTATTAGATGGTGCTTGTATTTACATCACTGTTCCAGTGGGTGTTACAAAACATTAAGAAATTTTGGTGTGTTTTACTTGCCAACTGAGAGAACTCTGCAAGATTACCGACACTTTTCACCATCAACTACTGGTTTTTCTAAGTCCTTAGATGAACAGTTGTTGCAGCAAGTTAACAGCCAAAAGCAAGAACATCTGGCTAAGTATGTTGGTATTGTTCTGGATGAAATGTATGTAAAAGAGTCCCTGGTGTATGACAAGCACACCGGATCCCTGACTGGATACTCTGACATAGGTGAAGTGAATAATTTGTTTACAGAACTAGAACAGGATAAAAAAGGCTCACTTTCCAGACGAACTCTTGCCAAATCTGTTCTGGCATTTATGGTCAGAGGGCTCTTTACCAGCTTGAAGTTTCCCTATGTGCATTTTCCCACTACAAACACAACAGGAGCAGAGTTATTCCCAATTCTCTGGAAAGTCATTTCAAGGCTTACTAGACTTGGCTTGCAGATACTGACTGTCACCTGTGATGGTGCAAGTGACAACCGACTACTGTTTAGCTTACATGACAAGAACAATGACAAGACGGCATATAAAATCTAAAATGTCTATTCCAGTGAAGGCCACTCAATCTTTTTCATATCGGACCCAAGCCATTCAATAAAAACTATTCGAAATTGTTTTTCAAGAGGGAAATTGTGGGTATGTACATATTGCAAATGTTTCGCTTTAATAGTATGTATGCACTTCATTTTATTTCTACAGGTACATATTTGCCTGATTTATAGCAATTATTTTTTATGCAGTGCAATGGACAGAATATTGACTGGCAGCTACTCATTGAGCTGTACAAGGCTAATGCTGGACGAGCCAGTGAGATACCAGGGGTCTCCATTGTTCATAAACTCAAGTATGAACACCTTCATCTTACAAATTTTTCAAAGATGCGGGTGGATTTAGCTGTTCAGGTAAATGTTGTGTTTGCAAGTGCAAGTATGTAATTGATGTGCTACTGTAGACTTTGTCAGAGTCAGTGGCGGTTGCACTAGATCTCAAGTTTGGTGAAGTAGCCCGTGAGACAGTCAAATTTATACGGCACATGGATCACTTTTTTGACTGCTTCAATGTATCATCCTTCACAAAGGGAAAGGAGAAACGGAAGTGTTTTCGCAAGGATAATGATTTCCAGATGGAGGTAGGTGGTAGTGAATGTGTTTCTGTATACAGTATTCTGGCAACCATAAAAAGTATGTCTAATGGTCACATACATTGTTTCTGCTTTACCTACAATAATTATTGGTTATGTGCTTACAATTTTCTATTTCAGTTTTTGAAGGAACTTGTGTGCTATTTGGACCAGTGGAAAATTCAGTTGAGGGCAGGCCAGGCTTTGATGATGACCAGAAGCAACGAATGTTGTTAAGTGCTACAACTGAAAATGGTATTAGAATCACAGGAGTGTGTGTGTGTGTGCGTGTGTGTGTGTGTGTGTGCGTGTGTGTGTGTGTTATAATGCTTATACTGTGATTAAAATTAATTGTAGTGAAATTCTTTTTGGAACTGGTACCATTTCTACTAAGCATTGATGGAGTGAATGTATTTTTAAGCGAAAAAGTCAGCCAGGACTCCGTAGAAAAGTGCTTTTCTATGATACGACAACATGGTAGAGCCAATGAGAACCCAACTATCGCCCAAGTTCTAAAGAATGCACAGAATATACAAGTGATAAACTCGATTTGGGTGGATGAGATTACTGGAAACTGTCATGGATGCAAGAGGAAGTCATATGACTTTTGAATCTGTGAATCTTCATGATTTGAACAAGCCTTTGCCAAAGAGGCACAGGCATCGTTCATTGTAAATACAATAGTAATGTAGATTTCTTTTCCCATAATTTTGGTTTCAATGTATTTCAGCAAATATTTACTTGCTTATTCATTAAAGTATTTCAACAAATATTTACTTACTTATTCATTAATGTATTTATTTCAACAAATTTTTACTTATTTATCACAATACAAC